>NW_028274813.1:118050340-118419506 GCF_037043125.1 Eumetopias jubatus | reverse complement strand
GCCGGTGGAGCGGGAGTCTGGAGTCTGCCGTGCCCCACCACCATGGTCTCCCAGGGGCAGCGTCACCTACCCCCAGGGCCACTGTGAGGCCGAGCGCAGTACCTGGTGTCCACGGTCCTCCTCGGCCCAGCTCCCGCCCGGCAGCTTTGACCTGCCATGGGCATGGTTCCCTCAGAGCCTCAACTCTGGGGCTGGCCTGTCAAACAGGGAGGTCCGGCATCCGTCATTTACGCCACACAGGAAGGAGCCATAAATGACATTATTTGGTGACCATGGCCTCTTCCATGCTGCTGGTCAGGAGAGAGGCATTTTTATCCCATCTGATTCTCCTTTAGGGGATTCAGATGTCCCTGCATCCTCATAAGGCTGGATAAAGGATTCCTCAAGGAGCACGTGCAAACCCAACAGTTACTAATTGAAAGTAAAACCATGATGGCACACAACAGAGACTGCGGAGCCTCATCTCCCATTGCTACCCCCACATGCTTCCTGGATTCAGGGTGCACCTGAGCCCCCTGTGTGTCTGTGCCTTGCAGGGGCCACTGATGTCTATACGCTGTCGCTGCTGGTGATTCTCATAGGACATTGTATGCGGAGAACATCCTGGACAGGCTCATTCTGTCAGCAGGGACTTCTCTCCTGTGGGGATGGGCTCTTCCCCTTCTCAGCAGGGCATCCCCCACTGCACTGCGGCCCGCCCGGGGGTGCTTCTGCAAGGGTCCCTGCCTGTCCTCCCCGGGACCCCAGGACCCTCTGAGCTTTGTTCTATCCCAGCAGCTGGGATACTGTTCCATGTTCTCTCTTCCTCTCGTTTCTGAGCTCCTTGAGAATAAGACCGTGCCTCATTTTCACCTCATCCTCCAGCGTGGTGCAATCTGCAGAGGCTGAGCCAGCAGGTCTGCGGTGGGGAGGACACGCTGTGTGTCTCACGAGCTCCCAAGTGACACCTGAGCCACTGGGCCAGGGGCCCACTCTGGGTAGCAGAGCCTGAGTGTCTCACGTCGAATCTCATTTAGTGCTTGTCAAATGCACATGTGTTCTGGAATCAAGTATCACATATAAAAACACTCTGAGAACCATAAAACATTTATGAACATGTTAGGACCAGATGTGGCTACAGATTATTAAATATTTTTTTAATAAACAGACATGCTACTGTGATTTTGGCTACTAGAATAGCCCGCTGAAAAGTGAGAGCTATGGACTGGTTATCCACATGGATTGAAAAAATAAAAAACAACAAAAACTGGCTGACATTTCATTTATTTTATTTCATTTTTCATTAGCTGATTGAATTGGCTTTATATTTTGGCATCGGAGGATGTAATTTATTTAGATATATTGGTATATATTTGGAGACTTGCATTTCATCTCTGTTCAATTTAAAAAAATGCTGTACCCTCTAAAATCAATCCAAAGTTAATCCACTTCAAGGAATAAAGGAAGCAGGGGTGGGCCCTTCACAGTGACGGGAGCCTGCACAGTTATTAGTGAACTCTGGGCTGATCCATTGGGGAGTTTAAAAATCTGCATGCAGGTCACTAACTTGCAGCTGGGGTTACTGATGTACAAGCCACACAGCACAAGGCTCTGAATAGAGAAGGTCACCACTCTCTCCTTCCTTGCCCCCGTCTCTGGCAGCCCCAGAGCCTGTGAGGCTGCCTGGATCCTGGCCGAGGGCTCCCAGACCCACCATCGTGTTCCAGTGGGAGCCCCGTACTTTCTCTCTTGGTTGATGCTTCCGGCATGGGTTAGTACCTAGTTCAGTGGAATTGTGCAAATCATGCCCGATGGTAAGATGCTATTGATAAAATTTGGTCCTGCCCTGCGTGTAGGAAAAGGTTGTGTGAACACAAGTGGGCCCCAGAGGGCAGAACTCTGGCTGGGTGGCTAATACTGTGAGCTCTGGGGTCGGAGTCCCAGGATTCACATCCTAGCTCTGTCTGCTGGCTGCAGATGAGCCATTCCAATGTTCTCTCCCTCCTCTGTCCACCAGGACCCTCCCCTCCACAAGTGCCTATCAGAGAGACGCTGTGGGGGATGACTGGAATCATCCATACGAACCCGCTCAGCGCAGGGCCTGGCGTAGCAAACGCTCGGCAAGTGCTAAGTACTTTTATTACTGTTTGGATTTGGGCTGCTTAGGTGGACGTCTTCGATGGGCCACAGCCGCTGCCTGCCGGGAGCTGAATTAATCAGGATGCTTCCAGCAAATAGCAGAAAACGTATGTAATGAAGACATTTCTTATGTCATCTCCTGAGAAGTGGAATGTAGGACAGGCTCCAGGGTTGCGTGATGCAGTGTCCCAGCATTGTTGCCAAGGACACACCCCAGCAGGTGGCCTGGTCTTGAGGCTGGCTCCCCTTGTGGGTACAAGATGGCAGCTGTGCAGGAGGGCATATGCTCTTCCTCATTCACATTGGGCTGTGGAGTTTCAGAGCTTCTTCTAGATCTTCAGGGCTTCATGCTTCCCTGCAGTGTGATCAGGCCAGCCAAGGTCCCATGGTGCCCCGAGCCAATAGCAACTGCTAAGGGGTGGGCACATTCCTGACCTTAGACCAGGAACCCCAAGGTCACCCATATCTAGAATCACATACAGAAATCATAACATTCAGATTCCCAGGCAGGCCCCACTGAGTGTAAGTCACTGCAGACGGGGCCCAGGCACGTGTGTTTCAAAGAGCACCCTAAATTATGTGAATGAATGGGGAGCTGCTCCAGAGCCGAGCCTGAGACTGACGGCAGGGAGCCATGTGTGGGAGGCAGACACCGGTGCAAAGCCATGCTCTGCCGCGAGGGAAGGAAGCCGATGGCAGCCACCGCACCCTCTGCAGGGCTGGAGAAGCCGAGGGTCTGGGGCCTAGCCTGGGACCCCCGGCCAGTGGGCAGTGCAGCAGTCCTGGAAGGCCCTGCACTCACTCATTCATTCATTCATTCATTCACTCGGGGTCTTTTTGCGGGATGCTTCCTAAGGCCCAGTTCCATGTGGGTCGGCAGGCTCCCTGCAGTGAATAAGCCCCCTCGAGCTGCACACGGGCTGGGGGTGGGCCGACACGTACAAACGAAAGGGGACAGATGGGCCCCTAGTGTCTGGGGTGCCAGGATAACCACGCAGCAGTGGGGCCGCCGGGGGAGGGCACCTGCACACACTCTCTCTTCGGACTGACGGAGCCTTCCAGGGCACAGTCCCCATGTCACCGAGCCCTTGCAGCCCGGCAGCGGTGGGGAGATGACAGGTGCACGGGTGGAAGTGTTCTGTGGGGCCCTGAGTTGCTGTGTGCACCTGCCTGCTGGTAAATATTTTCACGCAGCGTCGTCGGGCCTGGCCTAGTTTCACACTCTGGCTCACGTGCGGAGGATGACACAGACAGAGAAAAGAGCCCAGATGTATATTAAAGACATTTCTCATTCACCTCCAGTCTGAAAGTGCCCTCCCAAAGACAGATGCCCAGCACCACTGATGAAGTCACAGTGGCAATAAGAATTATGACATCATAAGCCTCCTGAATGCTTTATTTCTCCAGAGGGCTCCCACGTCGCTGATCTCACTTGGTGTCTGGAATCGGGTGATGTCTGGTGGTCTGAAGCCCAGGCTCGTCCCGTCTGGTCCGTCAGGCACTTGTGATGCGTTTGCGACCTGCTGTGGGGGGAGCACCCGTGCCCTCCCCGTCCAGCCCGAACTCCCACACGGCTACCCGCCTCTTCTTTACCATGGCTGTTTTGTTTTAAAATAACGTCCTGAAGCAATCAGCCAGACAGTCTGTTTCTAACATTGTCTCCTCAACTGATTCCCCTTGACAGTTTCGATAACATGTCAAATTCATCCCAGGCTAGAAATATATGAACCAGGGATGTATTTAATGGGAAAAGAGACTCCGAGTATAAAACACCTGCTTTTGCTAAAAATGAGAGTTTAGCAAATGATGTTCGACAGGAGAGAAAGGGAGAAATGGCCGCCTTGCATCCTTTAAATACCCCCTTTCCTAGAAGGCACATGGATCTGTTTTCTTTACAGCTTCCAAGTCTCCTGGGAGACACCTTTTACAACTGCTCGGCAGGTGCACGCCTCCCTGTGTGATGCCTTCCAGGGCATCTCCAGCCCATCTGGCTTCGTTCACTGCAGGAACCAGGGCACAGACTCTGGACGCTTCCGGGCTGAGACTTCCCTCCACACCGTTGGCATCTGCAAAATGCCACATGGACCGTTTTTCAGGTGACTGAGCAGGTCCGGAAGCCGCCACCTCGGAAAGCCAGGGGTGGGGGCCGGAGTTGGGCAGAGTCCTGGGTCGAGATCCTAGCCCTCTACTGATGAGCTGTGTGACCTTAGGTACCTCATGCAAACTCTCTGAGCCTCTGTGTACAACTCTGATAATTACTGACTTCCACTTCTGGATCACAGGCCCCCATTTCCTGGATGCTTGTAGGGGTCAGGAGAGCAATGAGCAACAAGCTGTGCATGGAGCTCCTAGACCAGAACCTTCACGCAGGGCATGAAGGACGCCAAGCCCAGCTATTTTCTGCCCCGGGGGTTCTTCTGGTTATGATGCTGCCTAATGAATAGGCAGACACTGTGTGCCCACATGTTGATTACCCACAAGGAGCCTGCAGTTCTGGGGGAGTTTCTGGATTGGCATCTCTCTGCAAGAATACAGTAGTTCTGCCATTATTTATTACCTTTACCTCTCCCCTGGGATCGGGGGTTCTTTCCTGAGAAGTCTTCCAGTGCTACTGACCCCAGGTTGATGAAATCCACCCCACTGTCCTATTCTGGCATGCTGGAGGGGCACCACATTCTAAACAACCCCATTTGGGGCCTGCCCTGTCCTTCCTTGATGGTGTCCCACCGTGAAAATAACGCCAGCTATTTACATCCTGTTCACCCTTGGAAAAGCCAACTTCAGGAGCCAGGGCATTGTGTGTGTGTGTGTGTGTGTGTGTGTGTGTTTATGTGTATTTCTGATCTGTGTTTCAGTGTAACCTCAATTTCTCAGTTCCTCATATTTCTAAAATGTGGACTGATGGTGAATGTGCTAAAATCTTTTCCTGTCCATGTTACTCATCTTTAACAGTAATGACACTCAGGCCCCAGGTTTGTAGTGTGTGAGGTTCGGTGATATAATGCCTGTGAGTCACTCAGCACAGAGCCTGGAACAGACCAGATGCCGTTGTCGGGGAAAGGTATAAAACGTCAAGTTCATCAGAGGCCTCAGGGGTATTGGGGTCTGGAAATCCCCAAGGAGGGTGTTGGTTTTTGAGAATAATGCAGCCATTTTTCTGGACACGTATTTCCAACCGCTGCCTGGGGGGTTTCACCAGCCTGGTCCTCACTTCACAGGTCCAGAATTAAATCTGTATTGTTCTCTTTAAGCCCTGCTGCCCCCAGCCAGGAGTTCCTCAGAGCCTCGCCATCCGAGCATCAGCTCTGCAAACTCGTGGTCTAGGGGCTGCATTGCCCCAAACGGTGTTTCTTACAAAGTGCAGTGGTGTCATCTTTTTAAAGAATTAACAGGTTTTACATTTAAAAATGCATAGTTTTGGGTTCTCTGGCAACATCAGGCCCCCGTGGCAGCCCGTGGCTGGAGCTGTTTGCCCCTTCAGGTGGGGACGTGCTTCCCATGCTGCAGTGAATCCTTGAGGCCGGCGCCAAAGTGCCAGATGCCGTTTCATCTCCGCACAAGTCTGTGAAGCAAGCCAGGAAGCAGGGAGGATAAGACAATGGTCAGAGGTGCCAAAAGAACTGGCAGTGTTAAGAAAAGAAGGTGACAGTTGCCTTTAGTGCCCACATGGACTTGTTAAGGTGTGCCGACCGGCAGAAGGCGAGGGCAACAGGCTCAGAAATCTCTCTGAATTGATCTTTAAGGAGGCCATCCCCTACTCAGTGATGTCAGATGCCTGCTGATGGCGGGCAGCACAGAAGGGCATCAGGTACGGTGACTACCAGTCTGTTTTTGAGTAGCTTTTGTAATAAAAGGTGCACCACTGTCAGACTGTAAGTGTCCTGGAAAGCCGAACACATAACACAGATTGGTCTCCAGGGCCACCGTGGCGTGGCCCCGTTATCCCCGAGAGGGACGCCAGGGTCCGAGGTGCTCGCCCTCCAGGAGCGCAGGGCCACCGGCTGTGCCGTGTGGTTCCCTCACTGCAGGGCGGACGGGTGCCCTGTAGGAGTCAGAGGTCTGCCTCGCCAACGGATGCTCGTACTCTGTGCCCATCGGTGGCGGGTGAAGCGTTTCCAGCGTGCGGGTGGGTCAAAGCAGCACTGAGCGGCGCAGCCCTGGCCAGCAGCTTCCGTCCACCAGGGAGCCAGCCGTCACCATGGGCGTCTACACAGGCGACCCGGAGAGTGCAGACAGCAGCCACAGTTTGCTTCTGCTATGTGTGTCTGTGTGTGCACGTGCATATATGCATGCGTGTCTATGTGCACACACGTGTGTGCACGTGCATCTGTGTGCGCGTGTATGTGTGTGCGTGTGTCTGTGTGCACATATGCATGTGCACAGGCATGTCTGTATGAGCATGTGCATATGTGCGTGTGTATCTGTACACACATGTGCGCACACGTGTGTGTGCTTGTGCGTCTGTGTGCACATGTGCGTGTGTGTCTGTGTGCATCTGTGTGTGCATGTGCATACGTGTGTCTGTGTGCACACATGTGTGTGAACGTGCATGTCTGTGTGCACGTGTGTGCATGTGCATCTGTGTGCACACGTGCGTGTGCCTGCGCACACATGTGTGTGCACTGCATGTCTGTGTGCCTGCATGTGTGTGTGCATCTCTGTGTTTGCGTGCACATCTCTGTGCATGCAGAGATGTATGTGTGTGTCTCTGTGTGCACACGCATTCACGCATGTCTGTGTGTGTGTGTGTGCATATGCACGTGGTGTCTTTAGCCCACCGGTCTGTGGTTCTCCAAGCAGCACACCACCAGCCAGAGCTCTGTGCGGCCACTGCACAGTCCCCACCTTTCCAGAGCTGCTGCAGCCCCTGGACACTGGTAGGTTTGGCTCCACATAGTCTGAGAACAAGGCCCAGACATTGAGGGGAAGCTCTGTGAATCGAGGACCCATGAGCCAGCAGCTTTGCTTCAGACAGTGGAGTCCGAGGTTATGTCCCCTGAATAGACAGGTGCCGCTTCTGCACGTAGAGCCAGAATGTAGCAGGGGCCGGGCTGGCTGCATTCTAGACTATCCTGTTTCCGTTGACCAGGAAGACTGGTCAGGCCACCCTCTTCTTGTTAGTATTGTGTCGGAATTGACCCACCCCCAGAATGGACCGTCACGCCAGAGTCTCAAAAAACCTCCGTGGGTCAGCCGTCCCGTTAGGGCCCCTTAGCAAGCCAACCACTGCTTGGAAGAGAGGTTTACCTGGCAGCCATGGAGGGAGGCACTGGGGCCCAAACCTTAAGGGGCTCTCTGCATGGAGGTCGGAGGATCCAACTGAAAAAATGATTGTCAATGAGACTTACAGCTCAAAGGTTCTCTGGGGTTGTGGCCCCAAGGGGCCAGCAGGTTTCTGTACCTGGCTCTTCCCAGTCTGGCTGACCCCCTGTAGCACCCGCGAGCATCCGCAGTACCGGCTACAGGACATATCCATCCAGTTCTACGGTCAGCGTGGGGACCGCCGCGAGGTTACATTACGGTCTCTGCTTTGCCACAGCACTGCCTTGTCATTCATCAGGTGAATGGGGGGGCCTTTCCCCGACAGAGCAGGCGGACACCTTGGGCATCCGTATCCTCCAGAGCCACGTGGGACTGAGTCCCTCCCGCCGCCCCCAAGTGCCCCAGCACGTGGCCTTCCATCCTCCTTGGTGACAGGGAGCCATTGGCCTTACACCTTCTCATCTTTTCCCTGGAAGCAGCAAAGGTTGGGGTGCAGAGGGAGGAGTAGTCTGGGGCCAGCACACAGGCACATTGCTTTCATCCTTGAGTGGCAGGTGCTCACATGCAGCCCAGCCAGCATCCCGTACTTCCTGCCCAGCCTCTGTCCTCATTGCTGACACCTTCTGCTTTCAACTTTGGGGATTCCTTGGTTTGGCAGCTACAAGCATCTTCCTTATTTGCTGGAGGAGGAGGTCTGCTACCTTGTTGTCTTGAAAACATCCCTTCTTCCTTTTGCCCAAAGGAGAGTGAGAAATAACCGAGGCATCATGTGGGTGGCTTGTCTCCATGTTGCCCCTTGCAGCTCAACCACAGTGTCCTTCACTAATGCGCAGGACAGATGGAGACCCTCACTCCTCCCTCCCGCCTTGCCCACCATGAACTTTGTGTTTGCATCGACTCTTTACCCCCAAGTCCCACAGGGGCAATGTGGAGGGGCCCAGGTGCCCACCTTTGTGCCGTGGGCGTGCATCACAGCCCAGGGCCCCCGAACCTGGGCACCCCACTCTCTGTAATGTCAGCAAATCTGTCTGAGCCTTGCCCCAGAGAAGGAGACATTACCTCGATTCCGTCGGGCAGGAACGAAATCTGCCCTGTGCTCTGGAAAGAGACACTTTCTATTTTCCGGGGCTGGTCTCTGTGTAAACATCCCTCATCTGTAACACAGGGGCTCAGTGCCTCTGCCTGGAAGCCCCTCAGAAATGGACAGAACATGGAGAATCACTGCCCAAGTGCCCTCATAGGAAACAGTTAACAAGCCCAAAATATGTCGTATCGCACTGTGATCTGTTAGAAACCAACCGTCAGGCATCATTTTATTAGAAGTTTTAATACAGTAGGAAGATGACTAAGTGAATTATACTCAATACCTCAAGAGAATGTGTGTGCATGGTTTTCCCCTCCCTCCCTCCCCCATCCTTCTTCCCCTCCTTCCTCCCCTCCTTCCTCCCTCCCTCCCTCCTCCTTCCCTCCCTTCCTTCCCCCCCACTTCCTCTGTTGCTGGCCTGGTTTTCCTCCATAGTTAGCGCGCCCCCTCCCCCCCTCACCATGCCGCCCCCATGTCCCCCACCTTGTCAGCCTACCTGCAGCTGGGTCCGCTAAGCTGCTTCCTCCATCCTCCCTTCTAACCCCCGTCCCTGGTCGAGCTGCCCTCCGCTGTGTCCCCTCTGGGTGCTCTGGGTACAGTTTCCGTTGATCACAAACCGGACCATTTTCCTCTCCAGTTCCGGTATTTGGGTGATCTCTGGGGGCTACGGAATAGGGTTGAAACTCCTGAGGGTGTTCAAAGCTGTACCTTCACGTTGCGTCTTCGGACTTTCTCAGTGCCTGCTTGGGAGCTAACACGCTTTCCCACTGTACCTTGTGAGGTATGGGGGCAGAAGCTCGTTTTGTTCACTAAGAGCAATGCTAAGGATTAGTACAAAATCATGATTATTTGGAAATGTATCAGTGCCAGATCTTGTTGTTGTGGTTTTTTTTTTAAGATTTATTTTATTTCTTTTAGAGAAGGAGAGTGCAAGCAGGGCAAGAGTCGGAGGGAGAGAATATCCAAGCAGACTCCCGCTGAGCGTGGAGCCCAACGCAGGGCCGGACCCCACAACCCGTGAGATCAGGACCTGAGCCAAAACCAGGAGTCAGACGCTCACCTGCGCCACCAGGCACCCCTGCCGGCTCTTGTTTTAACTGCTGTTCACTTTGAAGCCAATTCCACTTGTAGACAATGCTTATCAAATGCCTGCCCAACACCAGGCTCCAACCCCGGCACATCCCCATACCGGCTGTTGTTTGCGGTGTCTACAGTGGGTCAGGAAAACCGTAACCACCGGGTGCAAAGACGCCTGTGTTTGTGCACAGGCGAACACCTGTGCTCCCAAGTGGATGTGTCCCGTCTTTAGTTTTACGTATTGATTTCCTGTTTCTTTATTTTTTTGTCTTTTCTTATTACCTGTTTGGCCCAAGGGGCCAACTGCAACCAGATGCAAGCCCTTGCATGGAAGGGGCATCCTCAGTTTGCCCTCAGACACCCTGACGGAAGGCGGGTAGCAGGCAGAGGGGCCAAGGTTAAGTGTGAACAGCTCGGGCTTGAGGCATGGGGTCCCTTGTTGGCTGGCAGGAAGTGCATTTTTCACAGCCTGCCCCGACCTCTTCCAGTCATATTTTCTATGAGATCTTTAAAAACTTCCCTGCACCGAGGTAACTCATTCTCTGATTAGCAATAAAGGATGGTAAGTAAATGGACAGAGAGAAACCAAGATGGGCAGGAGGACAGAGCAGGATTCATGAGTTCTCTTGTCTGCGCTCAGCCAGCCCTTTAGCTCATGTCTGTGTTACAAACACTTGTTTATTACTTACTCTTCACAACATCTCCAGGGAGCTGAGAAATAGCTTTGTTTCCACTTGGAAGTTGAAGAAATCTATGAGAACTGAACAAACACCACTGGCCGGGCTGAGCCTTTGGGGGCACACGCGTCCTCGCTCCAGATTGGGGTCCCCGCCAGAGGAATATTAGCAGAGGATTTTCTGTTGAACTTTGGATGAGCACATGTGGAAGATGATCTTTATTGAACCAAACTAGCTTTCAGTACCTGACCATTAGCTACCAGATAAAATCAATTAATTAAAGCAAGTGTTTATTTACCAGTGGCCACTGTGAGGAATGTAGAAGCTGCATAATCCATGGGCTCATGAGCACGTTCACCGACTCCAGCCCGGAGCTGATACCTCACAGCACAGGGGTGTCGTTGCCCGCCTCTCACGCCCCAGATGGATTCACCAAATATCACACACCCCTCCTAGCTCTGCCAGGTTGCAGCTCCCGACATCTTCCTAGCCCAGCCTGCAAGCGGACTCTATCAGTCAAATAGAGGGAATGCTCGATGAACCACATTTGCTGTCCTGGATCGAATTATTAATGAATTCAGCAGATAGGAAAAGGTGAGTGCCCACTCCGTGCCTTGCACAGGTGTGGCCCCAGGCTTCCTGGAGCTAAGTCCCTCGGGGGAAGAGTGGATGGTCAGCAGATGATTACAGTTATGTGTTTAACCACGATCGTGACAGGGGCTGTGAGGGAGCCGAGGAGGTGAGCGCGGTCAACGGTGCAACACCCAGAGAACACCGCCCACACTGCTATGGGTCATGTATCACCCTCGGTGACATACAGTTATGAGTACACTAAGCTCTTCCTGTTCCTGAAACCAACTCAGCGATAGGAGCTCAATATTTATTGCAATAAGCATCTTAAATATTATGTCAAATATTTGGGCACGTGACAAGTCTGTTCCCTCCCCAAGCTCTCTGAAAGCAGGACTCACTTCCATTTGGAATCTCGAGTGCCCAACAGAGACATGCTATTGTAACCAGACGGATAATTTTGCATGAAAGGGGCTTGACTTTCGCTTTACGTTAAGCATTTCACCTCCAATGAGTGGGCAAAACATGTAGATACAGCATCTCCAAAAATGCATCGTAATTTTACTTTGAAAGAATTATCTGACAATAGAAATGAGATTTAAAGAAAATCTGCCCAAGATATATCGACCCAGCAGTGGCCTGAAGCCTATAAAGCACATGTCTTATGACCCTGAATCTTTCTCCTTGAGCGAGTCAGCCTTGCACACAAACTAGAAGGGAATGGTAGATAAGAGTTACAATCCGCCTATGACTGTTTGCCAACAAGACGTAGCTTCGATAGGATAGAGGTCCTTCCGAGCCCCGAGGCAAGGGTGTCTGTCTGCGTAGCTGGACACCTGCATTTCGCAGTCCCCAGAAAGCACAGTGCCGAGCCAACGATGTAGAAGAAAGTCATCGGGTGGGGCTTCTGGGAAAACTGTTTCAACGAGGGGTAAACCCCAGTGACATCTTGTCGCTTTTCTCACCTGTGTATATACTGGTTGTGATACGTAAAACAGCAATCACCTCCCGGTGACGATGAGCCACGTCCCAGAGTCTTCATCCCTGCTTTTCCTGGGACTGCCCGGTGAGGTCAGCAGCTCTGCACTGTTTGTTGCATGAGAAAAACCATCCTTCACCTGGTCAGTTTGCTATTACGTAGGTTCTGTTATGAGCAGCTGAACACACACCCAAAATGGCATGCCTGGTAAAAAGTATACAAACTCCAACCTTATGCATCTTCTGCCAATTAGAAGAATATTAATAATGGTTACATGCATGTATGCTTTCTATTTCCTGGAACTTTCTGAACCAAAAGAACACTTTCCAGGTGAGGGACTATTAATAAATCCCGTGGGAGTATGTAGGCATTATTCTAGTAAAGGATTCTAACTGATGTGTCACAGCCATGCTGTCTCCTAGAGCTACACAGGATGCCACGTACACCATTTTAAATTTTAAATTTACTAGTAGCCACTTTTCGAAAGCAAAGGTGAACAGGTGCAATTAGTTTTAATATTTAATTTAACCCCATATATCTGAAGTGTTACCATTTTGAATGTAACCAATATGAAAAGTCTTTGCAGGATATTCCATGGAGGGATTTGGAAACCAGTCATTGTTTGGAAGCTAATCTGTTAACAATAAAAGAGCTGAGTGACCTTGTTCCGCATACGAGCTAGCCCCCGTCCCTCACCCGAGGATGCCGGGTTCAGTTATACTGACTTTGCTAAAAATCAAATGGAAAGCTTTCCTCAACAATCCCGTACACATGCTCTACGTTGAAACATGCTTCCCGAATGACTTATCTCCCTAAGGACTCCCTGGGAGCCACGAGGCTTTCTGGTATGTTCCTCCCGCTTTCTTCTGCTTCTGCTGCCACACCATCACCACCGTTGCTGTCACCACCAGCCCAAACGGACTCATTTCCCCACCTGGTGGACTAGGTTCACTCCGCGCACCCGGCTGATGATCCGCAGGAGCTTGATCCTGTCTTCGTCCCTCATGTCAACCCGACGGTGGGATGTGACTGTTCCTCTCGGGCCCCACTTCTCCCCTTGCCACCATCACCACCCTAACCCAGTCCCTGCACCTGCCCTGGACTGCCATGGTGCTTGCTTATCGGGCCTTGGTCCTGCCATTCCATCCTTCACAGGGCAGCAAGGGTGAGCTGTTAGAAACATACATCAGGGGCGCCTGGGTGGCTCAGTCGTTAAGCGTCTGCCTTCGGCTCAGGTCGGGATCCCGGCGTCCTGGGATCGAGCCCCACATCGGGCTCCCTGCTCCGCGGGAAGCCTGCTTCTCCCTCTGCCTCCTGCTCATGCGCATTCTCTCTCTCTCTCAAATGAATAAAATCTCAAAATAAAAAAAAAGAAACCCAAATCGGATGATGACAGCCACCAGCTCACAATCTCCCGTGGCTTGAAAACACACTCACAGTGTGAGCTCCTGGCAAAGCTGGAAAGGTCCTGCATGATGTGGCCCCCGCCTTCTCGCTGGCCTGTTCTCGAGCCCTCCCCATCTTCTCGGGGTGCTCCGGCCCCTCCGGCCTCTATTCTGTCTCCTGGGCTTGCTGAGCTCAGTCCAGCTTGCACACTATTTTTTTTAATTTAAATTTAACTAGCCACTGTATAGTCCATCATTAGTTTTGATGTAGTGTTCAATGATTCATCAGTTGCGTCTAACGCCCAGTGCTCATCACGTCACGTGCCGTTACCCAAAACCTCGTCCCCTCATCGTGCAGAGGATTTCCTTGGCCCGCCACATTTTCTGAACCGCTACTCCACTTTCTCTCCCTTCCTATCTTGCTACCCTGTTTTCATTTTCTTTGAAGCCCCTATCACCTTCTAGAATGTTCTTACTTTTTAGTGCATGCACCTGTTAATTCTCGACGTCCCTTCCCCCCGGGATGGAGATGCCTGGTTAGAAGGCTCCAGGCTGGTGTTTGGTGTTCAGGATCAGCCCATAGGGAGGGCTGCAATCCCATGCTGGAGAGCCTAGAGATTCGGGGTGTGGGGTGAGGAAGGAAAGCACGGGAAGGGAGAGGAAGAGCCGTCCCTTTAATGGGAGGAGGCGGTGGCTCAGGACCCAGGGTCCTTCCTCCGTATTGTGGGTCTGCCCTCCATCAGAGCTGCTCTCCATGGCACCCACGGGAAGGGAGCCAGGCTGGAGCGCAGGAGACACGGCCCTTCGGCCCCCCTGGCCGACCTCAGCCACACGGCCCCACCGAAGTGTAAGGGAGGCTGGCAGTGGGGCCGGACCACCGGGAGGACAGACTCTGGGGCGTGTGACGTGTGAGCCCGCCGCACGCCGCTCCTCAGGGAGCCATCCCGAAGGACCAGGTGACACGGGCTGAGATGCACGCAGTCTGCCTCCTTCCAGCCGATGGTGGGATGGCGTGGCTGAGGTCCCCAAGCTCAGGACCCCCGCCGAGTGCCCGTGGGTCTCTGGGCTCTGACATGGCTGTGTTTTCACCCCGGGGCCGCGGGCAGGAGCTTGGGAGCCCCTCTGGGTGGAAAGAATAGCTGCCTGCTTTGAGTGGGAGCTGAAAATGGCTTTTCCCCATTTTAGAGAAGCAATGACGAGCCATGCGCATTCCACACAGGCGCTGCTCTCCACACCGGCTCGGGAGCCGCCCGGCAGCCGAGAATCCCAAGCCTGAGCGCCTGCTCCGGCCAGGCAGCGAGATGAAGCCGGGGTTGCAAGCCAGGTATGCGGTGTAGAGGCTGGTGCCTGGGGGAGTGACTTGTAAATGAGGACAATTAATTTAAAAACGCTGCGAAGGCCAGAGAAGGTCTGTGTGCCGACCACACGGCGAGCAACTGGCAGCCTCTCCCTCCTCCAAGTTCCCTGAAACCCAGGCTCGCCGAAAGACAGCCGTGGTCTGGGATGGAGCTGGGGGCCTCGGCCAACCGTCTCCTCCGAGCACCCCTTCCGACACGTTCACCCTGAGCCCGAGAGGCTCACCCGCCCAGCCTCTGGCCCTGCAGCCCCAACAGCTGCGTGCATTTTTGGCTCCTGCGTCATCCATGCGGGGGCATCGGCCTCCAGATGGACCCTTGGGGTCTGCCCGTGACCGCGGGCTGCCAAGTGGCGTGGAAGGGGCCACGGGGGTGAGCGGACAGGAGACTCCCATCTGTTCGGGGGCCACGGGCTTCGGCAGACGCAGCCCCGGGGGACTGGCTCTGGGGTTTCCTGCGCGTGTCCACACACCCAGGAGCGCCGGCCATGATGGGAGGGGGGTGGCAGGACTCCCCCAGGGCACCGTGGGCGATGTCGCCAATAAGAAAGCAGGAAATGCCCAGCCCCAGTGCACTGAAATGCAGGGAGACTCTGCCACCTGGTTTTCTGACTGATTTTCCTTTTTTTGTTGTTGTGGTAAAATACACACAACACGAGTTTACCATTTCAACCATTTCAGGGTAGCTTTCGTCATCGGCATACCGGCGGCGTGTGCAGCCCTCACCCCACGCAGACCCCCGCGCCCAGGGAGCAGGCACCTCTCAGCCCTCCCCCAGCCCGGGAAGCCACCGTCTGCTTTCGTGCCTATGGACCTGCCGATTCTAGATCTTTCATATAAACGGAGCCTCGCGATATACAGACTCTTCTGGGTTTTGCGAAGCCCACCTTCGTAAAATGTCCATATCCAGATCTGTCTTGGACGGGGCCCCGTGGGGCCGGGCGGGCGGAACGAGAGGCAGTCCGGAGGCACCAGGCCGTGCTCTTCCAGAAGCAGAGCTTGAGACAGGCGGCGAGTCCTAGGCGTCTCTTTGGGAGATGATCCCAGAACCAGTGGGAAGTGAGACAGGGAGGCAAGGAGGCGTGGCCCTGGCAGGTGTCCCCTGCGGGCAGCTGGTGAGCTCAGTCCCACTGGGGGCCCCTGGGAGACAGCAAAGAACCCTCCTCAGGGTTATCTCTCCTGAGGGGAGGGCAGTGGGGCATTCTTCCTCCAACCCCACCCACAGTTGGTAAGGGCTCCCCGGGGACTATAGCTCCCCCATATTTCCTGCCAGCCCTGGAAGAAGGAAACCAGATTCACCCCCTCCGAGCAGCCTGCCCAGAGCGCGCACAAGAGGGGCCCCGTCCGGCCTCTCCTTACTGGCCTGGGACGGCCAGGGGATGGCGCTCACCCAAGTGCCACCCGTGACCCGCCTGCTCCTGGGTGGTCGGACCTGGAGCTCAGGGACGGTAGGTGGGTTTCAGTCGCCCCTTCCTGAAGGTCAAGTTGTTTCTGATGTGGTTTTCATCCTGTCTCAAAGCCTGGCCGTCCTACCTTCCAGTGAATGCTGTGAGGTCATTCCTTTCGTCTTGAGGAGTACATTACTGAGTCACGGTAGCGAGCGGGAACGCCGTCTGACGACCGGGGCGAAGCTGAGTGTCTCTAGTAGCACCTGATAACTTCAAGCACGAGAGGCAGGAGGTCACCTTCCGACACTCTAACCTCCAAGGAATAGAAGGGAACTCAGGGATGTTTTGCGGGAGTTCCAAAGTCATCGGCTAGTTGTCGTGGATTCGGAGCTGAAAGGGCTGGTGGGAGCTGGTGGACTGCCTCGGGACCGCATCCGCAGGATAGAAGCTGCACAGGGACCGTGTGGCGGCCGCAGCCCTTCTCAGGAGAGGATGTCCCCCCTCCCCACCCGGCATTTGCAGCAGACGCTCTCTGGGTGGGTTTAGAGGATGCACAGCCGTCCGAATCTCCAACCCCCTGAGCCACACCCAGTGCTTGGTCCCGTCATCACGGAAGCCAGCGGGATCTATGGCTCTGAGAATATACTCAGGATACTCAGATTAATTATGTTGGACACTTTGTCTCCTGCCCCTGATGGGGCCCCGCTGAGCATGCGACCCACGTTAAGGCTGATTGCACTCTGTCTGGGAACCTCGTGTCTTGGATGGAGGGACACAAGAAATGGGGACTAGTTAGGGGTCGTTAATTCCAGACTGCAGGCTGGTCCCCAACAGTCAAGTCATGTTGGTCCCGTGTGGTCCCGTCGTCTGGACAAGTGTGTGAGTGTGCAAGTAGGCTTCCGATAAGCTCCCTCTTCTCTTACTCCGGCTCGAGTTGGTTTCCGTTGCTCGTGAGTGCAGAGCCTGGCTGACCCTGCCGTCACGCACCCTGTCCCTCCAGCCCTGTCTCTGCATCGCCCAAGGGAGGTTACAGGGTCTCTGCACTGTCTGGGCTCACTTACAGGGCAAGCTTCCCTAGGCCAGGCCCCTTTTTTCTCTCTCCCCATGAATCAAGAACAGTGTCTTTATTTTGTTTTAATCCATTTGGCGAACACCCACGGAGCGCTTACCACGTGTCAGGCAGTGCGAGGTGCTTTGGGGAACAGGTGTCAAATGCTGAGCCCTCGAGACGCCCCACAATTGCAGGAAAGTGGACTCTCACGCAGAACTAGCTGTGCACAGGCTTGAATAGGATGACATCACGGGGGACATGGATAAAGGTGTGCGGGGCAGAGGAGACGTGTTCCTTCTGGCTGTAAGGGGCCAGGAAGAGGCCCCTGGAGGGGTCGATATATGGTGGGTGTTGGGGGTAGTGCTGGTTGACAGAGGGATGGTGTGAGCCGCGGCCGGGAGGTGGGAGAGGCGTATTCTAGCGTGGGGTGCATGGAGGGACATCCCAGGAACGAGCGGAGCAGAAATAGACTCTCAGGCCACGGGAGCCTCGAGAACTGCATTCAGAGCTTGGACTTTATTTTGTAAGTTTAAAGGAGGAACCGATGCGTTGTTCTAAGCCACAGAGTGGCTTGGTTGGTTACATGAGTCTCAGTAGGTGTAAACTGAGTGAAGCCACTAGTCCATGGACGACTCGGGTGCTTTCTCAGCGCCGGTGCTCTGTTCCAGGGAGGTCGACGCGAAGGAAGGACGTTGCGAGTGCAGGGACGGAGGCGATCCGTGCACGTGCACAGTGCCTGGCACGCAGGGGGCACTCGATGGTGGCTCACCCCCGCCCACATCCTTCTGGTCGTCCCAAGCCAACGTCTGAGGGAGGGCCAGTGTGTGCTCTGCACAGGGCAGGACCACGTGGTGGTGAGGAAGGAGCATCGCTCTGGGTTCCAGGGGCTTCCGAGGCCTGAGCTGAGCGGCTTCACAGCTCCAAGGCTGCCTCCTCGTCTGCAAAATGGGATTCTTTGAGCCTTAGACTCACCGACGTAAAATGCCTAACACAGCGGCCGTCACACACCAAGCGTGAAATACATCTTAGCCGCTCTTGAAAATAAGCGTTGATATTCCCAGGGGTTTTCTCCCTGGACACTTGTCAGTAGATGGGACCAAACAAAGGGAGGATTCCGTTAGAGATCTGGGCTCCCGTTGAGCGTTTTCAAGTCTCTGTCCCTCAGGCAGCAAAGAACGGAGGTGAGTCTATGACCCTGGACCACACCTGAGGCCAGCACCCTGCCTCCTTGGTGTTACTGCTTCCTAGGCCGTCGTAATTACCAGAAATTAGAAGCCCGGTCCTGGCTTGTCCAGGGACGCGTGCGGGGCTCTCTCTGGACCTTCGGAACCCCCCCTGGAAGCGTGAGGAGATTGGCCCGGATCAACGGTTTCCAAATTGCCTCGTTGTTACTCTGATGTGCTAGAGGTGCTTACGTTCTAACGGGACGTGGCGGGCCGGTCTGCGCGTGACATTAACACAGAGGCGCTCTGGCCCCAGCAGGGCTCCAGACAGGACGCTGCAGAGCGCGGGCGCAGGTGCAGTGCTCCGCCCCCCCCGCCCCCCGCCAGCCCGTGAGCGTGGACTCTCCGGGGAGCCAGTCACTGATGCTTCCTGCAGAAGTCTGAACCCAGCGGTGGCACTCACGCTCCCCTTCTCACAAATATTGTTGCCTCTGTGGGGGATTTCAGAAGTCTAATCTGAACGTCAAAAGCTGAGAATTGGCTTTCCCCCCCCCTCTTTGTGGTTCAGCTTTGATCTGCGGCTCTAGATGTGGCAAGGCCAGACGGCTCCACCTGCTGCCCGGGCCTGGTGGGGGGAATCATGGAGCAGAAGAGAACGCTAGCCGAGAGAGCCCATGGGTTACTGTGGAAATATCTACCACCCAGCACATAGCCGCTGCCCTCTCGTCAGGCTTCCCTCTCCATCACCCCCTTAGTCAATCCCGGAACATAGAGATGCCATCTGTTGTGGGTTGAATGGTGTCACCCCAAAGGGACGTTGAAGTCCTAACCCCTGAGTGCCTCAGAAGATGATCTCATTTGGAAATAGGGTCATGGCAGACGTACTTAGTTAAGATGAGGTCACCCTGGAGTCACACTGGCCCTTAATCCCATATGACTGGTGTCCTCACAAGGGGAGACATGGACAGAGGCGCACGGGAGGGGAGATGCCATGGGGTGAAGGAGGTAGAGACAGAAGCTGTGCACACCTGGGCTGCCAGTGGCCCTTCCAGAAGCCAAGGGAAAGGCGGGGCACGGAGCATCTCCACAACCTTGGGGGAGCATGGCCTTGCCGACCCCTTGCTTTCAGATGTTTGGCCTCCAGACTGTGAGACATACATTTCTATTGTTTTCAGCCCGTGGGCATGGAGCCCTTCCGCTGTAACAGCCTTGGAAACGAACACCAAACTGTTCTCGCTCCTTCCCTTCCAGCCCCTGCGTCCTGCTTCCTGCTCAGGATCTCCCCTGAGCTCTGGGACCCCTCGTCCCACCTTCTCAGAGACCCTACTGCTCCAATCAGCTCCCAGACCCTCTGCACTTTCAACTCCCTCCTGACTCCTTCTCCTCCACAGCCCGTGGAGGTGCTCCCGCCTGTCACCTGGACAGTCTTCCCCACCCCCATCCCGGTCCTGGACCCCGTCTTCTTCTTTCACCCCTGTTTTGAGATATCAAAGCTTCAAGAAGAAGTAGACAAGCGTGGCCTTTTCTTCGCCCCATTCACTGGTGGACCACAGGAATCCAGCTTCTGTGTCCACTTCTTCAAAATTCTTCTCAAGCGAGTCCCTGCTGGTGCCCTGGTTACAAAATCCTGTTGGCTGTCCTTCCCGAGCTCCCTGGATCTTGTTGAGCAATCTTCTCGAAGTGCTTTTCCATTTCGAACAGAACTCTTGTGGTTTTCTTCCTACCTCTCAGAGTGCGGGGTTCTGGTTTTGTTTTTGCAAGTTGTAGGTTTTCCTCCCTGCACTCTCAACGTCAGTATGTTTTGTGATCTCTCTAAATGTCCCCCAAAGGCCAGGTGGAGCCGCCTACAAACATGGATTCTGAGCTCCGAGTCAGAGAAGGCCGTCTTAACCAGGATGGCCCGTGCAGGTGAGGACACTGCAGGGAGCCTAAGTCTTCGCGGTCCTCAGAAGACAGTCCAGAGGGCAGGTGCCAAGGCCATGAGCCAATGACCCTCTTGTCTGCCTAGCCACGGTGCCGTTCACTGAGTGACTACTGATGGATGCATCTTGCTTGTTAAACATGTCAAGGGGAAATTGAGGCAGGTCCTCAGTGACGACCAAAAATGAGGCAGAAATGGCCACAGCCCCTTTGGTGGCCATTGGCATGAGGATAGGCCCAGGTGGCTTGAAGAGGTGTTAAGAGTGAATATGGGTGGGATTTTGTCCTTGACTGCCCCCTTTGCCAACACACCTGCACACACACACCAGGACCAGTCTATGCCCTTGTGGTCTACCTGTCACCCGTGACCACCAGCTCCCACACTGTGGGCCTCAGTGTCAACATCTGGCTGACACTCATTGGAAGGAGAGTTTCATGGTCCAACAAGCTTGGGCAGGCCTCTGTTGCAGGATCTCCTGGAGCCTTTGCTACACCAGCGGGCCATCTTGGACTCTGCCCAAGACAAGGGCACAGAATTCGGGCAGAATTCTGACACAGAATACGGTCTTCTCCAATTGCTCAGACTGTCTCTCTTTTTAAGGCGCAAGACATAGTATCTTGTGGAAAATGGATTCCAGCCCCGACTTCTCCCCTGTGACTTGCTCCCTACGTCTAATTGTGTATATCTCCCCCTAGAGTGTTCTGCAGAAACCTCAGAGTGGACGTGTTGGAAGCCAACCTCTCTGTCCTCCAGTGTCTAATCTCTGTGCACAGAATCCCCCTCCTCCTGGTTACCACAGACCTGGAGCCAGCATCCTTTCCTCCTGTTTCCCCATCCTCTCTGTGTCTCATGCAAGCTCTGGATTCACCTAATCTGATTAATCGTCTCCGGTTCTCTCTCCTGGGTTCTTTCTTTGTCTCCCACCTGAACAAGGACGGTGGCTCCCTGAGTGATTTCCCTGCCTCCAGACTCACCTTTCTCGAATCTGTTTGCCAGATCTGCATCATTATGACCCTTCTAGAATGCAGAGCAACTCCACATTTGCCCAAGACCCTTCCTTTCCATGAGTCCCGGCGGTCTGGGGGCTAAAGCCCATGCCCATGCCTCTCCGTCATGGGCTGCAACCTCTCCAGCCTCCCCTCCTCACGCAAGCTTCGGCCACTCTGAACTTCATGCCTTTCCCTCCTGCACGAGGCCTCAGCTCTCTTCATTCACCCTTGACTGCTCACTTGCCCAGCTCTCAAGATTCAGCTAAGGGGTGTGGGGAGGCTTTGCTGTTGGCACCCAGCCCCGCTCAGGTCTGGATGTCCCCCCACCCCCCGTGCTTGCCCTTGCCACCGACTCTGTGCATTCATGACCACATAGCATGACTCATTTTTGTCTCCAGATCGACCTTGAGCCCCTGGAAACCAGGAGCCACGTCTCAAGTTATCTCTGTGGTCTGCATGCTGGCGCTCCTGAGGGAGTCAGCCAAGGACACTTGGACCTGCTGTGCAGGTGCATGGCGCTCTTGTGCCGATGACTTCGTGAGGACCGCCTTTGGTGACCCTCACCTTCTAAAATCTGGTCTTTTGAACTGAACACAAGAAAAAGGATGGCGTTTCTACGGAGCTTAGGGGATGTGCATATTTGCCACAAATTGCCCCGGTGGAACCCCCCTTAGCTGCCTGCAAGAGTCACTGTTCACCATTTACTCAGACACGTGCTCCCGTTGATGAGCATCTCCAACCAAAGCGCCACCCCCCTTTTCCTTAAGAAGCACCCAAACGCGTGTCCGGCTGGCATTCCTGCTTCAGTTCTGCTGATGGAGTCTCCGGGGTAGGTGTAGGCTGGCGGAATTGTTGAACTGTGCTGATGCGAAGGAACTCACCCCGACGTACTTCAGTCCGGGAACTGAATCTTCAGGAATCTGACTTGTGATCAGTGCCACTCGATTCAGCTCAACAACACTTGGATTAAGTGTCCACTCTGCACCGTGTGCAGACCCTTGGTAGGGACTGGGGGAACCAGGAAGGGCTGAGGCGTGGCTCCCTCTAACGGGGAGGCAGAAGCGACATGCCGGTGTAGACAGTGGAGGGAAGTAAGGGGGTGTGTGGGCAGCAAGATCCTGTGAACAGTTCTGCGAACCCGTCTGAAGGTCTGCACGGTGCAGGCTAACACGCAGGAGGGCCAGTCACTGCACCAAGCCTTCCCTGCCTGCCCTCCCAGGCTTCCCTTCCTACAGGCCCTACATCTCCACGTTCTGTGGGCGAATCACGTCCGCGTTGCCCGGAATGCGGTTCTCCCAAAGATACAGAGCGCCGCGGCAGGTGCTTACCCAGTTGCTAAGACCTGTTGTGCTTGACTGCAGCCAGAGACGTGCAAACCTGTCCCCAAAGGGCTTCTTTTTCTGTTAAATGAGACAGAAAGGAAACATGGTAGAAGTGGGAAGGGAACCCCCTGCTTCCCCTAAATGACTCCAGGAAGTGGTCCTCGGGGGAACTTTGAGTCCCAGGAAGAGATGGATTTGCCCTGCAGGCTCTAGCGGCAAGAGCTATGTTGACACCCTGCTCCCGTATGTAGTTCAGATGAAAACACCATGGAGCTCTGAGACCTGTGTAAGAAAATCCAAAAAATTTTGACTTTCCCCATGATGATAATTCAGTGCTCCCATTTGGAAATACCCACATTCTTTAAAAAAAAAAAAAATGTTTCTCCCTTCTTCATTTCCCTGCCTTGCAGGTCTGCTTCACTGGCCTCGGGAAAGCTGGTCCCGCCGGCGGGCTCAACGGAGCTTCCACAGCACCTGACGCCAACCTTCACCAGAGGGAGCCTCTCTTCCCGGCAAACATCCGTTCACCTTGCGTCTCCCAGACCAGATGGGGACCCCGTCCAGGCCTGGAACCGTAGTCCTTCCAGAGGCGGGGGGCTGGGTGTAGGCCCCGGCTCATGGTGGGGGTGGGGTGTTGGTGACCCTGTCCAGGAACCGTGGTCCTTCCTGAGACCGGGGGCTGGGTGCAAGTCCCAGCTCGTGGTGGTGGGGGAGGGGCTGTTTGTTGAATGAGCATCTTTGGTCACAATAGTCTTTTTTTTTTTTTAATTCACTATCTCTATGATCTTGCTCTTCTAATTTTTTTTAAGATTTTATTTATTTATTTGAGAGAGAGAGAATGAGAGATAGAGAGCACGAGAGGGAAGAGGGTCAGAGGGAGAAGCAGACTCCCCACTGAGCAGGGAGCCCGATGTGGGACTCGATCCCGGGACTCCAGGATCATGACCTGAGCCGAAGGCAGTCGCTTAACCAACTGAGCCACCCTGGCACCCTGGTCACAACAGTCTTGATGGCGAGGCAAGGGGACACCTCGGTGGCCAAGGCCAGCTGGAAGGAAGACGAGTGTGGACGGTGCAGGACGGGGCCTGGGGGCACGTCCCTGCTGTGAGGAACCGTGGGAGGCAGGCAGGGGCTTGGCGCTGAGCTAGGCTGAGCTCTGGCTGGTGCTGCCATCTGCGGAGTGTCCTACAGAGCACGGATACGTGTTTCCGGGTGGGTGGATGAGTCAGAGAAGACCTAGCTCTGGAAGCAGTGGGGTCAGGGCTCGGCCTCCTTGCCCCTACTCAGCCTAATAGCAGCCGGCAGAGGGAACCGAAGCAGCAATTGTGTTGGTCACAGAAGGGAAGGGGAGGGTCAGGGAAGGACTGTGAGCCAGGCCAGTGCCCTCCAAAACCTCGGGCCACGAGATGAAGTCTGGAGCCTTCTTCTGGGGGCGATGTGGTTCCTGACGCTGACGTCGTCCAGCCTCCAGGAGTAGCTCGGGGCCCTGCATGCCTGCCCCATGCACAGGAGAGCTGAGTGCCCAGAGAAAGGGGGTCTGCATTCTGTTTCCTGGCTTATTTCTGTAGAGACTGGCTCGCCCTCACAGACCAGTGTCCAGCCCTCTTGCCCCCAGCCTCATTTGCTGTTGCAGACAGCAAGGGGACAAATGTCCCATCCCCTGCCCTGGACGATGTCTCTGCTGGGCAGGGAGGGCAGATGCTGACCGAGCAGGGATGCCAGTAGCAGAGTCTTGCCCCATGTAGCAAGTCTAGAGCCCGAGGAACCTTAGAACAGCGATTTTCAGCAGTGGCCTGCAAATGCACATCCTAAACAACAGATCCTGCACATGACCCAACACTGAATCTATTAAGACAGGAACTGTGGGCTTATTTCTAAAGCCTTCACTAATACTGCTTTGGCTTGGTGGGGGGGAAGGCCCTGTGTGGCACCCACAGTAAGAATCACAGTCCCGAGCCAGCAACATCTGCTGATTCGGCCTTTTGAACAAAATATTCCGTCCTTCCCTGGAGGCTATGGTGGGGAAAAAAAGGAAGCACGCAGCCTGGGGGCCCTCGGTGCAGCCTCTCGGCCAGGCTGGCGTCCCCGCACCAGCTGGAGCGTGCCCTTCACCCTTCCCGGCAGGTGCGGAGGCCTTCAGGAGACCCCTGCTCCACTGCCCTGCAGCCTGACTGTGCGTCCGTGCGTCCGTGTGAGTCATGCCTCCTGAGGGGAGGGGCCCCTGGCTCAGGCACCACTCCAGGCAGTGGGGGCCGCTGCTGGAGACGCTGCCCGGCCAGGTGTCACGTGCGAGTAACCAGCCCGGCGACAGGGTATGAATCTAGCATCAGATAATCTAATATGGGCTTTGGCATCGGGCGCGACCCCTCCCGTCGTTTACAGAAGCCCTTTAGTTGTCGACCTGGAGCTTGTTCGTTGGAAGTAATGTTGCATTCCCCAGGAAATCTGTTTTTCCCTTTTTCCTTTGTTTCCTTTTTAAGCCAAGGTTGCAGTTCTCATCTGCGCACCTATAAGGAATTCCAAGCAGCTACCACTCCACAGAGTCAGGGCTATTATTCTTGTTTTGGATCTGGGGGGAAAAATGAATATTTCAAACCACATATTTGCAGGCAATCAGTGAATAAGATTTTTTTATTGTTTGTTTTCCACATTTTGAAGATGTCGTCTGCCTGCTCTGGCTAGGAGGGGCCCGTCCCAACGGTGTCTTCAAAGCCTCTCTGGGCAACAGATACTCTTAGCTTCATCTTGCGGGTGAGGAAATCCGGATTGTGTGAGTCACCTCCATCGCACGGCCCGGCCGCCCTCGCTCGGTTCTTCATCCGTTCCTGCCCTCAGCCCACATCTCTGAGTCTGCCTCCCACCTTCCCAGCCTCGAGGTAGACGCTGGGAAAACAGAGGCAAGACCACGTTGTTTACCTGGGAGGGCTTCACAGTCTTGTGGAGCAGTCTGCTCGGCAATCAAGAATGTCAAGTCAATATGCTAAGATAATTGAGACAGATTTTTTAAATTGAAACTGCGATTCGGTGCGCTTTTGCCAAGCAGTTAGGCGTGCCTGATTCCGTAAGGGACACCGGAGCTACAAAGGTGAATAAGACACCCACTCCTCTGTTAAGTGTCCCGGGCTTGCTGCTAAGGGGCACAGAGAGGCAATGAATCCCTGCAAGCTCAGGCGGGTGAGAAATACACCCGTGTGCCCACGCTTCAACCCAGTTCCGTTCCAGCTCCCATTGTTCTAGAACAGGGGAAACTCACCTCAGCCAAGGGCAGTGCCGAGGTTCTTACACTGGGTGGGTTCTGGGGCGGGGGGGTTGATGATGCGTCCACACAGGTCAAAGCCAAGATGCCTTATTCTTTCCGTGCTGCCTCCATGTCACACTCGGGGGACTGGGAACGTTTCTGCTACCCCTGGGCCACAGGTGTGTGTTTATGGAAGTGAGGGAGGTTGCCGAGGACGTCTCTGGGAGGCTGGCTACGGTTTCACCTGCCAAATGCATCGCATCCCGGTTCCCTTCTGGTGACTGCTACCTCTACTAGAGAGACACACTATTCATGGCACCTGTTGAGGGCGGTCCGGCGGACTTCATTCACGGAGGGACCGCTACCATGGGGGTTAGCGGTTGGGGGAAGGGCCTGAGCTCAGCTGGGAGCGCAGCAGGGAGCAGGTGGAGGGCAGCAAAAGGTCCTAAAAGGAAGCATCCGGGGAGGGGAATTCCCCTAAATGAATTGATGGGACTTCTGCTGAGGGCAGCCCGGGGTCTTGAGGGGTCCAGGGTGGGGATGAGGAATTTGGCCCAATATCAGGGGTGGATTTGCCTTACACTGAGCCTGCAGGACTAGAATGAAGAGAGCAAGGACAGAGCCCCAGGTCGGGGCCTCGTCATAAAGAGGATGCAGGGGAACCTGGTTTGGTTCAAGGTGGGTCAGGAAGAGTCTCTGTCACGCCCCTCGCTCCTCTCCTGTGGGAGCCCGCAGACCCGCCTTCTCCTTCCCTCCCTTCTCTTCTTCCTTTTCAGACCTCCCTCCCACTCCTCCGCATCTCTTAGAGGGATCTAGCACAGTCTCCGTATTGGACTTCGGTTGCGGGAAGGGGAGTGAGGAAGACAGGTTGTCTTTATTTGTTTTCCTCCCGCAAACAGTGAGCCCGGCCAGCCCTCCGCAGGGAGGGAGGCACGGTCACGAGGGAAGGGAAACGCACAAAGACCCAGACACACAGAAACCACAGATGAAAGTCTGAAGTTCTCCTGCGACCCACACATGCAGATGGATCACACCTGGATGCGGGGCCGGAGGAATGCCCAGGACAAAGACGCGGCGGGAAGACCAACGGCACGTCCCTTATAGGCGATCAGGACAGAAGGAAATGCCGAAAGCCTCTCTGGCACAGGCCCAGGGAACGGCGAGTGCTCCTGCAGAGGCAGAAAGCCGGTGGAGGGGGGAGACCCAAGCGGGAGGCCCGGCCAACCGTGTCAGGAGCACAGAACCCAGGGGAAGGGGGGCAAAATGGTCCCGGGATCTGTCAGTAACAGACCTCTGGTGGCTTCGGGGGCCTCGTTGCAACCTCTCCCAGGGCCCCATGTGGCTCTGGAGCCACAAAGAGGGAGACTCGTCCCTCTTGCCGAGACTAAGGCTGACGGCGGCCCCTGTGTCTGGATCTGGGTGGAAGTCCACCAACAGCCAGGCCAACGGAGCGGGTTCTGGGAGAGCCCACCGCGTCCTCCCGGAGCTGCTGGGCACGGATGGAGGTGTGATGCCAGGATGCCAGGGTCACCTGAACGCAAGTGGAAAGATGCTTCAGAGCTGTCCCCTTGCTCTGTCTCTTGATTCAATGCCACCCTGACAACTGCCCCCTGCTATTTCCACCTCGCTGGTGGCAAGCTGCCAGGAGACCACCGTGCAGAAAGCAGGCAAGGAGGTGGACCTGCGTCCCACAGGCGGCACCTGCGAGAGCGGTCAGCGCGGGCAGGGGGGCAGAAGCCCCATGTTCCCGTCTGTAATCCAGCAGAGCACCTGGCGAGAGTCCTGCCCCGGGCCTTCCTCTGTGGCTCGGTGTCCTCTGATTTCCCTTGGATTCCACGATGGCTCTTCCAGACAGCCTCCTCCAGCCCGCGGCCCCTGTCCGGCTGCACAGACACCCGCATCTGTCAAGTGACAGGCTTCATGAAAAACGAGGCTCAGACCCACATGCGTCCAAGAAGCAACGGCGCCTTCTCGGCCGCGTCACACAGCAGAAACCATTTCTGTGCAGCCAAGCTCAGGGAGGTGGATCTCCTTCAGTCCCTCTTCTGGCTCCAGGATTTCATCTCAGGAAGCTGATACTCTGGGCGTTGTCATCTGAACAGCACCCTCTTCTGCCCTTCCATGAGTTGTTGGATGGGAGTCCAGGAGTTGTCCGCCCTCCCGTGATTGCCCTGTTAATCAGAAGCCAGCTTCTTTGTTGCTTTAATTCAGGAAAGACACAGCTCGGCTCGATGAGCCAGCCTGGATGCTTCTGGTGACATGCCGTCTATAGTGCTGAACGTGAGATCCATCTACGGAGGGAGACTGAAATAATGGGGAGTCAAGCCTGGGTGCCTCACTGTCCTATGGTCGTGCAGGTGGTTCGAAAGACAGGTTGGGAGAGGCGGAGCGGGTGTTTAGGTGAAGGGGGGCGTGGTGGAGAGCAGGGCAAGGCTGCAGGGCTGCAGGGGGGATGCTTTGGATGCTCTTAACCTCGGCTTTATTTGGTCGCGCAGAGAAGCCAGATCCTGGGAGAACAGGTCATACTCAACGCACTGGAGGCCATGAACGGCCAGCTTCGCTTTATTAATTTGTTACTGGGGGGCCTCAACCAGCAATGGGGGAAAGTGTGCTCAGGAGGAAAGATGCTTGGTGAGGCGAAGTCAGAGCAAGAACCCCGAATGTTCTCCTTCTCCCTCATCCTTGCTCCCTCTCCATCCCTCCCTCCGTCTCTCCGTTCAGGACTGAGTGGGCTTTCGTCACATGCCTGGCCCTCGCCAGCCAGACCCGGGGGCATGCGCGTGCTCACTCTCTCCCTGGAGGCTCACCTGATCTAAGGGGACAGGTAAGGAAGCACCTGTGTTAACAAGCTGGGCTCAGAGCGCCGTGCTGGGGACTCACCCACACAACGCACACCAAATTGGTGGTGAGCACAGCGCATGGCTCGTGGCGCCCGGCAAGTGTCCGACCCTGGGGAGACCAGGCTAAGGAGCCAGGAGGGCGCGGGCCAGATCTCCACGGGGCAGGTGGTCTGCAGCGCAGTGGAGGCCGACACACAGAAGCAGGGTTGCATTTCCGTCAGTTAACAGTGCCGGTGGCTCCTAGCGAAGACCGGGGAAGGTGCAAGAAGGCAAGTGTGGAGGCGCTTCGGGGAGTGCGAGGTGCAGGTTGTGTGAACGAGGACAGAGGGGGAGGCCACAGTCGCTACATGTTGGGAAGGTAGAACCATCAGAAATCTTGCAGATTGGGCTCTGGGGGGTGGAAAAGGGGGGGGTGTTTCTGAGGGTGCTCCAGAGGATGGTGTCTGTTACCCAAGACAGGCATCGAGGGAGGAGGGGCCGTGCCGCAGGGACATCCTGGGGGAGATGCTGCCCTGGGGCCTGGCGGTGGGGAGGCCAGCCACTAAGGAAGTGGATAGAGGGCCACATGAGGGCAGGTGTGGGTCTAGCAGCACACAGGGGCAAGCGCGCTGAGGATGCAAAGAGGGGACAGCAGTGTGTGTGTGGGGGGCACATCCCTGGGCTGTGGGGCAGGTGCAAGTGACCTCCCCGCCCCTCCCCAGCGATCCGCACCAGTCCACACGAGTTTCCCTGGTGGTGGCACCGTTCCCTGTCCGCCACACTGCCCCACCCAGCAGGTGTGTGAGCAGAGGTTGACCGACGGGCTCTCATCATCCTTCGGGCTGGTTCTGAAGATCTCAGGAGCGGCTCCAACAGTCAGGAGCGTGCAGACACTGCTTTAGGTGGAGGGTTTCCGTGGAGACGGAGCTCATCGATTTGTTCATCACCTCTGCCATCGCTCACGTCCGCAGGTGATGGGCTCTGGCTCCTTGGGCAGGCCCGGCTTCGTGCTCCGTGAGGGCGGGTTGCGGAGCAGGGCTGTGCAGCCGGGCTGGCCCCCTGGCGCCCCCCCAGCTCTGGCAGGCAGGGTGTTGGCCAACGTACATCAATGCTCCAGGCCTCCCCATCCTCATCGATAAAATGGGGATAAATCCTAACTCAAAGGGCTATTGGGGGCATTCAATGAAGGGAGAACCTAAAAGGAGGGCAGCCACCCACAGCTTGGATTGTCGAACATTTAGATCGTTTCTGATTGTCCTTGTTATGGTTCTAGAAACAGTTCACTCTGGAAGGAGGCGGTGGGGCTCACTCTGTCTCCTCCTGAGGCCCTGGTCCTTGACTCATTGAGGTCTGTAGTTTGAACCAGGGAGGTGGGGAAGACACCTCCAGACGTGTGCACGGGGCCGTGATTATGGATGGTGCAAACGGATAATAAGCCTCAGACACGTGTGAAAACGGGGTGTGTAGGCTGGGATCCTGTTTCCTGCTCGGGGGAGACACTTGTCACCATCTCCTGCCTGACTCTGCCCCCCCCCCAGCCCAGCCCCAGGACAGAGACCAGACACCGCCCCTCCATCCCACCCAGGCTCGCTCCTCGTCTCCTCCCTCCGGGGAGCACAAGCCCCAGGGGTCTACAAAGCCAGATGCTGTGGGGCGTCTCCCTCAGGTGCCATTCTGACAAGTTGGGGTGGCCGATGTGGGGTGTGAACCCTTCACCCCTCAGGGGGAAGCTGGGGATTCTAGGTCCCTCCTGACTGTGGGCTGCACCAGGGGTGGGTTTTGTATCAGGAGTTGTCTCAGCCTTTCCTGCCCACTTTGAAGAGTTTCCCTCACATTTACCTGATGGGAAGGGATGGCTCTGCCAGTTTTTAGATTTTTTTCAGAGCAGATTTGGTGTGTCCTGGGAGGAGGTGGGTTCAGGATCCTCCTAGTATCCATCTCGAACCAGACCCTAAACAATTCCATCTTGACATTCAGGAAACGGAACCCTTTCCCCGTGTAAGCTACTCTTCTTCTAGGGCCTCCAGGTAAATCTTCTAGTTTTCTTCTGAAGTTCTTCAGTGCACCTGTTCCATTCATGACGAACGATTGCCCACGCCGTTGTGAGCCTTCTCTTGACCCGGTCTGAAAGGCACAGGCTCATATCGGTTCCTGACAATGAGCCTTTGAAGAAAGGACAGTTATTAGGATCATTGTACTGAAGCTCGTGGATGTTCAGTGAGCGTCTTCAAGGTCCCAGATCCCAGAGGTGGATCTCCGAGCCAACATTTCTGTCCCTCTTATGTCCTACTGAGATAAACAAGATGGTTCCCTGCCCCGGCTCGTGGTCTTGCAGTGATAGGAGGCTTCTTGTTTGTTTGTTTCCACAGTATTTACTGTGGTGCTTATTGTTTCTGTTTCCTTATTGGGTCAGTTTTGGTAACTGTGTTCATTGACCACTGTCTTAAAAATTATGGTCTGGGAAGTCTTACAATGCTATCGACAGGCTATCGGAGCTGCTATGGGACAGAGAGTGTCCATGGGGGCTCAGTAGCAGGGTTTTGGGTGGCCCTGGGGGTACACCTTTAAAGCACTTGTTTTTTTTTCTTAAGGATTTATTTATCCATTTTAACGAGAGAGAGAGTACATACACGAGCAGGGGTGGGGACAGAGGCAGAGGGAGAAGCAGGCTCCCCACTGAGCAGGGAGCCTGACGCGGGCCTCGATCCCAGGACCCTGGGATCATGACCTGAGCCGAAGGCAGACGCTTAACCGTCTGAGCCACCCAGGCGCCCCCAGAGCATTTTTGATCTAAATCGATTTTATTGGTTTTTGGTAGATTTTTAAATGTTATTGTTTTGTTTCCTCCTTATCTGTAATTAGATATCCATGCTTAGTCCTAAATTTGAAGAATCACTTGTTTTTCCTGATTAGATAAGTTTTGCTTAGTTTATGGAATTAAAGAAAAAAGCAGCCTCTGGATGAACTTGCCAGTTTTCCTTTTTTTTTTTTTAAACTGATTTTTCACTGTTGTTCATATTACTCTTCCCTCCTCTTTTCCTTAGTGTTTTCCCTCTGTCTCTCATATATCGAGTTAAGTTCTTAATTTTTCTTTATTCTTTAGTAATAAATACACTTCATGTAATGACTTTGTTTTTATTGTTGTTGAAGTGTTGATATGTAACATTCTCATTTTGTTTTTCTAAGTGCTTCATACTTGCTACTTATTTTAATTCTAGTATAGTTAATACACAGTGTTATAATTGCTATTCAGATATTTTTTCTTTTACCTTATAGTTATTAGGATCCTGCTTTCTTAAGACTTTCATGAAATTGGATTTAAAAAATATTTTATTTGGCCTGGAAAATTAGCCTATATAGTTTCTACCTTGATGAGTTTCTTATTAGAATTTTCTTTGTAGTCCAAAGCAGACCATGTCTTACACGGAGAAAAAAAAAAGGTGTAAGGTTTACAGAAACTAGACTGGAATATAAAGTTGTTAAAGTGTATTACTAATTTTATTCTTTAGGTCCCTTATGTTCTTGTTTACTCTGTGTGTTCCTCATCTGTGAAGTGCTGAGGGAAGCATATTGATCCCTCTCACTGCTATTCTTTCATTTTGTCCTTTTTTCTTAAACACACGGAGATGCAATGTTATTTGTTAACAATGCAGCTTGCTAGAAGCTTGTGCCTCTGCAAATGAGATTTCACAAGCAACAATTCCTATTCCCGCTGTCTCTGCTGTTTTACCCTGGAACTCTGCTGTTTTCTGGTCCCTGTTGTTCTTCACATTTTTCTGACTATCTTTGCCCAGCCTTGACTTTAGCATCTTAGCAGCTCTTTTTTTTAAGATTTTATTTATTTATTTATTTATCTATTTATTTATTTATTTATTAATTTTAGAGAGAAAGTGTGTGCATGCAAATGGGAGGAAGAGCAGAGAGGCAGGGGCAGAGGGAGAGGGAAGGAATCTCAAGCAAACTCCCTGCTGAGTGCGGAGCCCGATGCAGGTCTCCATCCCAGGACCCTGACATCACAGCCTGAGCCAAAACCAAGAGTCGGACGCTCAACCAACTGAGCCCCCCCAGATGCCCCATAGCAGCTTTTTCTAAGATTTTCAGGGCTCCCAACTCCCGGGAGCTTCGCTGTTGTTGTTAGCGCACAAACTTTTCTCATTCTCCGATGGGAATTATGGTGGTAGGAGCTGCTCCTTAGGGTGTTGGAAGAATCCCACCAGATCACGCACATCAAACACTTAGCACAGTCTTATTGGTGCATTCCTATGAATCCCAAAGCAGTAGGATCATGGACTTCATAGTTTTCTGTTAAATGAAGTTTTTGCTTGCTGTACTTTACACCGCAGGTTGCCTTGTCAACTAATGAAGTTTGAATTTAAACAAGTGAAAAATATACAACAATTTGTGAAGGTTATTTATGAACATTTTCCACTGAGTGGGGGATTGCTCCAGCCTGAGTGTTGGAGTCCCCCTCAGATTCATATGTTGAAATCCTGACCTCCGTGTGAGGGTGTTGGGAGCCCCATGAATGGGATTAGTTCCCTTACACAGGAGACCCCAGAGGGGCCCTTCACCCATCCCCACATGAGGACATGGCAGGAAGGTGGCTGTCTGTGAACCAGGAAAGGGGTCCCCACCCGACACTGAGTTTGCTGGCCCCTCGAGCTTGGATTTCTAGCCTCCAGGACTGTGAGAAATCAACGTTAGAATCCACCCCTGTCACAGCTGCTCAGATGGACCGAGACGGGGATGGGGCCAGAGCTCCCCAGGCGCTCTAAGCTACGAGTTAGGGACCTGTCGACAAGTGACAAGTCTCCTGGGGGGCGTCAGGGTTCAGAGCGAGCCTGGCCGCCAGTGTGTGCGTGCACTCCTCTGCTCAAGGCCACGCATCTCCGACTAGGACGTGGACTCCGCCTCCATGAGCTCCTTTGTGAAATGGGCGTATGGGCAGCACCGCCTCCTCAGTGACCACTGAGTGTATTGGTGCATGCAAGCGAGTGAATCCCCAGCAGGTGGCAGGTGGCAGGTGCCGGGGGAGGGGGAGGCGCGATCGCTGTCACTCACGCTCTCCTCCCTCTTCCCCTCAGCTCTTGTCCAGGCCCCTGTAGCCTCACTCGCAAACTCATCTTAATTAATTGAGCTGCGCACACGAGGCGCTTTTGAGAGTAGCTCCTACGTTCCCGGTACCATGTTACTGCTTGCTGGAAGGTCCGTAACTCTTGCGGGAGATGGACATGTAAATATAGCGCACGGTTCGTAATACTTTACAACGAACTTAAAATAGTACAATCATGATTATAAAGCAGTGTCATGAATTGAAGAGCCACCCAGAGAAAGGGCAGCTATGTTGCAAGGACAGGGGCGCCTCTGCAAGAGGAGAGGTGCCCGTGGACGGACTCTGGGCTGTGTGGTGTCGGAGCCGGATTCATAGGCAAGGAGACAGCATATAGGGAGGCAGCCCCTTGCCCTCCACTTCCAAGCATCTCCCCAGGAAATGCTCCTGCCTCTTCTGGGAAAGCCCAGCTCAAGCCCCACCTTCCCCAAGAAGCGTGTCCCAGCCCCTGCGGCTCACCCGCTCTGCCGCGGCCTGTGTAGAGCCCCGTCCCCGAGCGTTGGAGCTCGGACAGACGGTGCCCGCGGCCTGTCTCCCTGCCAGAGTACACACCCACGCTGTGCGGGACGTGGGCAGTGTCAGGGGCATGGGGGCAGATGGCGGGTCACTGAAACCATCACATAATTAATGCACAGTCCCACCACCCTGGCCGCGAGAGCCTGTTTCCCACCGAAACCCCCATTAGTCTTTGGAGAGAAGAAGAAATCAGTGATTTGTCTTTTGGGGGCGGCTCACAATCCACGTTCCTCTTCAGGAATCCGAGGGAGCGGAAGGGACCTGGCTCATGATTACAAACCGGCTGGGGACAAAAAGGCAAAGGGAGTGGCCTCGCTGCCGAAATGTCAAAGCCGCTGGAGTCGAGCACATACATCTCGTTTTATTGCAAGATTCCTGTCACCCTGTGAAGGCAGGCCATAAATTGATGGATGGGTTTCCCTGCCTTCCCTCAGCACCTCGGCTGCCTGGGAAACCAGATCTCAGAGGACCAGGGAGAGGAAATTAAAACGCCTTTCGAGGTTTTTCAGTGACTGCTGGTAGAGAGAGCTGGGGTGTTCGGGGTCTCTGGCTGCCAGCTCGCTTACGTGTACATAGTTTTTACTGCATTTTTGTAAGTGTTGAGCCATCCCAGTAAATCTTAAGGGATTGCCGCCTCCCGTGAGGGACCCGAGTGGTTGTGGGCTGCCCCGCTGCTCCAGGCCCCTGGGCTGTGATTCTCTGTGGCTTTTGGTTAATGAAGTAGGTGAGAGATTGTCAGCGCCTGGGCTATTTTAATTCGCAATTCTTTGATCACTGGGGGCCTAAACCTTTTTTCCGTATATCAGGTTTCGGCTTTTGTAAATAGCCATTTTCCCTGTGCCCCTGACGTAATGAATGGGTCCACTCAGCAGCTGCACCTTAACCAGGGGCCGCGTCGGTGCCCAGCACACTTCGTGCAGGTGGACAGATGGGTGTGCATCCCGCGTCCTCACCGGGGCAGGAGCCTGTGGGGGAGACAGACAGACAGACAGACAGATAGGTCAGAACCCAAATTCCACATCCCAGCAACATGGCTGAGAAGGCTATTTCCCCAGAACATTTTCCCCCGTTTTCATATGATTTTTGTTACTTTTGAAGAACATAGAGATGATTCTACTTTTTAATCGCCCTTAGTATCCTTTATGGGTTCCCCCCCAGCCCATCATTGGTTACGTATGCATTTCTATTGCCTTTTCATTTTTTGTGGTCAAATTTTTTTGAAATCTCAAATCCAACTGAAATTTATTGCAGCATTTGATGTGCGTGAATTACACGCCTTCCTTTTCTAAATGACTTTGATTTTGCAAACATTGCACAAAACCACTTCCTCTGTGATTTTTGTAGCTCTTCTGTTACACACACGTTATGTGGTGGGTTTTTTTCTTGTGCCAATGTTGTAGTCTTATATTCTTGTTCATCTACCACACAGAGCTAGCACGTCCTAGGATTTCCTTCTGCTCTTGTGTGTTTCTCCCATTTATTATTTATTAATTATTTATTTTTGAAAGGGGATTCAATCTGTAGATTTATTTAGGTAAACCCATACATTTATAATATAACCTAGATATAACCATTCAGGGATATAATATGTTTTTCCTCTTACTCGGATTTTTTTTTTTAAATTGGTCCAAAAGTTTGATATTTTCTTTATAAAGGTCACTCTCACAGAATGTTGATAAGTGTATTCTAATTTGTGTGTTTTGCTATGATTTAGATGAGATTTCTTTTTAAATCTATTTTTTAGTTCTTGCCAATGTGCAAGGAAGTCAGTTTTATTTTATATGTTTTGTGCCTGGTCAATGTTGCAGACTTAAAAAAATTAATCCTGGGGGCGCTTGGGTGGCTGAGTTGGTGAAGCGTCCACCTTCGGCTCAGCTCATGATCTCTGGGTCCTGGGATCGAGTCCCGCGTTGGGCTCCCTGCTCCGCGGGGAGGCTGCTTCTCCCTCTGCCTCTGCCCCTCCCCAACCTGCTCGCGCACTCTCTTTCTCTCTAAAATAAAATAAATTAAATCTTTTTTTTACAAAAGAGACTTTTGTCTGACTTCTTTAAAAAAATTAATTCTAAAAGTGTTCATGAAAACCTTCTGCTTCTGTAGGTATGCAGTCCTCGTCTCTGCAGATAATGGCACTTTGTCTCTTTCTAATTCATCTACGTCAGGAGCACTGTCTTTTCTCTCTAATGGCATTCCAAGACTATGAATAACCATGGTGATTGAGAGCACCCCGGGTCCCTGGGTTGAGAAGGACTGTCGTTTGTACACTTTCCCCTTGGGGTATAATGTTGAGGGTAGTGAGCTTAGGCTATTTTATTGTAACAACACCAACACTTACTTGGTGATTATTCTGTGTCAGGCACTGTTCTGCGTACTTTATCTATATGTCACTTCATGCAGTCCTCATGTGAAAGCTTTCTTCTGTTTTCCAGGTGAGTTCACCAGGCACAGAAAGGGTGAGCTGCTGATCATTAGGGCAGTTAACGCAGAAAGCGGGCGCGAGTCCTGGCCCCTGGGCTGCACGTTGAACTTGATCGCAAACATTTCAGCGTCTTTTACAGTGACCATGAGATCTTTCCTGCTCGGTCTGATCCTGACTTATAACAGATTTCTCCTGGCTGACGCTTCGTCCTCACGCGCGCAGGATAAACCTTATTTTGTCCATAGGATAGTCTATTTATTGCTGATTTGATTAGTTTGTACTTTGAGATCTTTTTAATAGGCACAACAGTGATTGTTTTAGTTCAGACTCTTTCTGGTTATGTGATGTCCTTCAAAAGTTTCCTCCTTCATTATATTTGTTTATTTTGAGACACCTAAAAGTAGGGAAAACTGCAAAAATTAGTGCAAACTACACTTGCATACTCATGGCCTTGAGTGAGCATATGTGCTCCAAGGCTTGTTTTCTTTTCCTTAAAAGATATGAAACTTTTAAAATTAAAAAAGATAATAATTTATTTATTTTATTTTAAAAAATATTTTATTTATTTACTTGCCAGAGAGAGAGAGAGAGAGAGAGCACGAGCAGAGGGAGAGGGAGAAGCAGGCTCCACATTGAGCAGGGAGCCCGACATGGGGCTCGATCCCAGGATCCCGGGATCGTGACCTGAGCTGAACGCAGGTGCTTAACCGACTGAGCCACCCAGGTGCCCCAATTTTTAAAAAATGTATTTTTGAATTAAAAAAAGGAGTCCCTCTTAATTCTACTCCTGGGTACTTGCCAAAAGAATGGAAATCAAGGACCCGAAGAAATATTTGCACACCCAAGTTCCTATGTGCTCAGCAGCATTACTCACAATAGCTGGAAGGCATAAGCAATCCAGCTGTCCATCCACGGAGGAATGGATAAACCAAATATGGAATACTACTCAGCCTTAACGGGGAAGGAGCTCCTGACACCTGCTACAACATGGATGGACCCGGGGACACCATGCCCAGTGAAGTAAGCCGGTCACAAAGGGACAGATACTGTAGGATTCCACTCCTACGGGGTCCCAGGAGGAGTCGAGTGCAGGGACCCAGAAGGTCGATGGTAAGGCGGGGGCGGAGGTGGGTGGGGAGCTGGTGTTTGATAGGCACCAACTTTCAGTTTCGCAAGAAGAGAATTCTAGACACAGATGGTAGTGATGATTACACAACGGTGTAAACACACTTACTGGGCGCCTGGGTGGCTCAGTCGTTAAGCGTCTGCCTTCGGCTCGGGTCATGGTCCCAGGGTCCTGGGATGGAGCCCCGCATCGGGCTCCCTGCTCAGCGGGAAGCCTGCTTCTCCCTCTACCCCTCCCCTCTGCTTATGATCTCTCTCTCTCTCTCTCTCTCTCTCTCAAATAAATAAATAAAATCTTAAGAAAATAAACACACTTACTACCACCACGTGCTATACACTTACAGACAGTCACGTTGGCAAAATTGAAGGTTTTACCACAATTAAGATAAAGAGTCCCCTTATGCTGCATCCCCACTCTCATTCTCCCCTAAGGCTCCGGAGAACATTTTCATGAATTTCATCTTTTATGTGTTTACAAACATACATATGGAACTATGAAAAATTTATGGTGTTCTGTGTTTTCTAAAATACCCATTCAAAGTTACACACTGCATGAAACATTCAGCAACCTTACATTTATTAACATTATTTCCGTGTGTCTGCATTTAAACTGCTGAATAGACACAATGCCATCTTATTAAGGTACGTTTTGTTCACCCATTCATTGACCGCTATAGAGGTGCTTTCCAATTTTGTTTCTGTTTCCCACAGTCCAGTAGTGCATCTGCATCCCTGCAGGACACACGCCGAAGATTTTCTCGAGTGTGCGCATGGGGGCCTGGGCTGCCGGGTCCCGGTGACTGTGGGCAGTTATCCTGAATAATGTCAGTTTGCCCTGAACGCCGTTTCGCCAGCGCACGTGCCTACGGGAGAGCGTGCGGGCGCCGTCTCCCCGCAACCCCACCAAACACGGGCGCTGACACTTTAAACGTTTGTTGCCTATCTGATGGGTGTGACATGCTGTCTCGTTACTGTTTTAATTTGCTTTTCCTTGGTTACTAATGAGTTTAAGTGTATCTTCCTGCATTTATGAGGCTGTGTGCTCTCCTCCCCTTGTTTCCTTGTTTTTTTTATTTTTGGGTGTTTTTGTTGTTGTTTTTATTTCCCCCTTTTTTTCTCTTCATTCCCTTGCTTCTCCCTTTCAGTTTTTTCTCTAATGTCATTTGATTTCCTTTTTCTCTTGATGTGATTTTCTGTTCCAGAAGTGTTAAGTTCATTCTCACCTCTGATTGTCCCTCCCTGTCCACCTCTCTCACTATACTGATTTCCTCTGTCATATTTTTAGCTTCTGTGTGTCCAAGTTTTTTTCTTTTTAATATTGTATTATGCATTTTAAACTAACTGCATTGTGATCTCAAAATGCTATCTATAAAACTTCTGCTCTTGTGCATTCATATTTTCTTTATGACTTGGTATGTGATTTTTTTTTTTTTGCTTTTTCTTCAAAAAGAAAAAGCAAAACTTCTGTTGTTTAGGCCCCTGGCTGTGTGATGTTTGTTACGACAACCTGAGAAAAGTGGTATAAGCATTTACTCTGTGCCAAGAGCTACATGAGATGTTTAATCCCTACCGACAACCCCATGGTGTGCTCCTGTCCCCGTTTTGAGAATAAGGAAATTGAGTCTCAGAGAAGTGAAAATGGCTTGCCCTAGATCAACAGCTTGAAATTGGTGATTAAAACCTAGAAATTAAAATCTGTTTTGACAAGTGTCGGCGAGGGTGCGGAGAAAGGGGAACACTCCCACACTGTTGGTGGGAATGCAAGCTGGTGCAGCCACTCTGGAAAACAGTATGGAGGTTCCTCAAACAGTTGAAAATAGAGCTACCCGACGAATCAGCAATTGCACTACTGGGTATTTACCCCAAAGATACAAGTGTAGGGATCCGAAGGGGTACGTGCACCCCAATGTTTATAGCAGCAATGTCCACAATAACCAAACTATGGAAACAGCCCCAGTATCCATTGGCAGATGAATGGATAAAGAAGAAGTGGTATATATATATAATATAAAATATAATTAAATATAATTATATATATAATGGAATATTACTCAGCCATCATGAAATCTTGCCAACATGGATAATATGGATGGTCTAGAGAGTATTATGCAAAGGGAAATAAGTCAGAAAGAGAAATACCATATGATCTCACTCATATGTGGAATTTAAGAAACGAAACAAATGAGCATGGGGTAAAAAGACAGAGAGACAAGCCAATAAACAGACTCTTAACTCTAAAGGACACACGGCTGGTGACCAGAGGGGGAGGTGGGTGGGGGATGGGGGAAACAGGTGCTGGGGATGAAGGAGGGTACTTGTTGTGATGAACAGTGGGCGGTGTATGGAAATGCTGAATCACTATATTGTATACCTGAAACTAATGCTACACTGTATATTAACTATATTGGAATTAAATTAAAATAAAATAAAATCTGTTTCCAAATTACATGCTTTTCCCTCTATATCCTGCCTCCTAAGAAATTGGAAGCAATTCAGATTCTGGTTCCTTTAGTGGAATCTGCTTTTACTTCTCTGCAAACTGTGGAACATTATTTCAGTTGCTCATGCTGTTCCCTGCAGCACTTCATGCTGTTCCACATCAGTTCTCATGCTGTTCCACGTGTCAGCTCTTCATGATGTTCCATGCAGCAGTTCACGCTGTTCCATATGTCAGTTGGCTGACACCTTTGAACCTGCTTCCCGTGGACATCAAGGAAAGCATGAGCCCCCCTGTGGCTCTGGTTTTGGAGTGCTTCCTCCTCCTTGCCATATGCATCTCACCCCACCTCTGGTTCATGGCCAGCACGGTTCAGATCCCAGTCTTGGCTCCATCTGTGCTGGGAGCCATTTCGGATCCCCACTGTTGCCCCCGCAGCACTCTGCATTCCCTCTCTCCCCCCAGCCCTTTCTCTCCCTTCGCTTCTCAAGTGAGGAATGGTGTGCCTCCCTATGTAATTATTCTAAACAGACTCCACCGCTGATCTGCAAACTGCATAGCAGTCCGGACTGTTCTTCATTGCGGGGAGCGCAGAGTCTGGCCTGGAGCGGGATACCCATAGCTGTTGAACGAGGGACTGGCGGAATGAATGAACACAAGGAGCCTCCTTCCCCATCCAGACTTACTTGGGGGATATGCCCAGTCTCACCATGGGCAGGGCCCTCTCGAAGTAGCAGTAGTTGGATACCCACATGTCGCCTCCAGAAGGTGGAGAGCAAGCACCAAACCTGGGGTCCTTGGGCCTGGACTGGAGACACGGCTCTCCCTCTCCCCCGCTGGGTGATACACCCAAACACTCTGGGCCCTGCTGTCCTCACGAGGAAGAGGAGGACATTGGTAGGTCTAGTCTGAGGCTCCCACCTTCAGTGATTCTGTGCCTTTGCTGGGCACAGCACCTCCCACTACAGGCAAACCACGAAGGAGCGAGGGGCGATTGGACTTGCTCCCCCACACACAGTCACAGACCACAGGCTGGGGCCCCGGGGTTCAGAGACCACGGGGCTGCAGGGCAGGAGCCTGGCTCCCAGGGTCAGAATCGAGGGGAGGAGGAGCCTGGCCCCTCGGCCAGCTCCGAAGGCCAGAGCAGGGGTGACGCAGTCCAGCCTCTGGTGTCTCTGGGCCCAGGCGTCCCTTGCTCACCATCCCCCACCCCCGGACCCTGTCCAGGCCGAGTCAGTCCCTGGGTGTCCACGGCCTCCCGCTGTGACGCGGCGTGCCTGCCGCCTCGAAGCATCGTCAAGGGCACAGACACGGACGTGTGGCCTAGACAAAGTGATTTTGCCTCGGAAGGGAAGCTCCATGAATCTTCAAGTCTCTGCAAACTTGGGATCATTAGGTGGTACAATGGCTAATGAATTTAATGCAGATAATTGCAACTTAATGCACATTGACAAAACAATTTAAAGTACTGATACACATCAGTGGCTCTGGTTCTTTGAGGATTCTCCCGAGAATGAGCCGTCCCTCCGTGTTTTAATACAAGAGATTGTTTTTCAGAGCAAAGGGGGTCTGTGCTCGCCTTGCCCACAGAATCCACACCTTCACCTTCCCATTGCTCTCCCCTAACCACAAATAAGAGCAAGAGCCCACACGCTGGGAGGAAAGCACCTCAAACTGATAAAGAAGACACACGTCCTAATGCAAGCTGCACTGAACTCGGGGAGCCCTCTTGGAGACACGGCGTATCAGCTTAGGAAGCCGCAGCCTGTCCCAAGGCAGTGGTAGCTCCGGGCTTAGAACCTGGATTAGGGCAGTGATCTGGGGCCATCCATGGACCTCACAAGTAAGGAGGGCATGAGACCCTCCGAACCCCTGCTTCTGAAGCCGGGGCTAACCGAGGAGTGCAGGCAGCCAGGGAGCACTGCGTGGGGCGCTCGCACAGCCGAGTCACACTTCATGCCAGAATGGTGTAGCCCCAGGAGACTTGTCTCTTGGCCATGTGCCCGTGCCGAGCACCTCCTGAGTGGGCAGGCAGGCAGGATCTGGGCCGCAGATGTGTCGTTTGACCTGCGCCGGGGACTGTCACTCGCGAGTCACAATTACTCTGGTCTCCTGAAAAGTCCAACCACCTAGCCACAGCGGGCCCGTGCTGCTGTGTGTGCCAACAACCCACAGGAGCTACGGGGCCATGCTCTTCTTCGGATGGTCAGGGGTCCCCTGCTCTCCGCAGCCCCACACTCTTACTTCATTCACCACGGCCACCTTGCTGGTCCTGGCGGGTGTTTGAGTTTCCTTCTGTTCCGCCTGGGCAGGTGCTGTGCCAGGCAGTGAGGTCCGCAGGGGAAAGGTGCGGTCCCCTGCTGCATGGGAGTCTGTTGGACACACCACCTTCCTCGTTCACTCGATAAACTGTGAGCCGTTCTGGGCTGGGCTCCATGCCCCTGCTGGGAACTGAGAGGTGGGGAGATGGAAGACCCCGTGGGTGTTCTTAAGAGTGTATAGTCTCGGCGGGGGTGGGGGGGGGACACGCATGTGAACAGATGACTGAAACCCAAAGTGATTGCGGTCGGAAGCCAGGAGCCGTGGGTAAGAAGTGATTAACCTCTACTGTGCCGACCAGATTGGCCAGAGTCTGGTTAACCATATCCCACCCGCAGTCCTGGGGCTGCACAACCGGGGACTGAGTGTTAGTACTGGCCAGAAGCCAGAAGAGATGTTTCCTTCGGAGGAAAATCTCCCTCATTGGTCCAGCAGGGTATTAAAGCCACGGAACACAGCCACAGAATGTTGGCCCTTGTAGAGAGTGCATGCCGTCCCAGGGCATTAAAGACAAAGGCTTGGATTCTTTTTACTTCTGGAGCGAAGCATGAGTGCAGACAAGACTCGAACTGAAGAGTTCTAGGGCAAGAATCAGAAGTGGTGCAGGGGCAGAACACTGTAGGCATGCAAGAAAATCAGATTGGCACAGCCCAAACCCTTCCCTGGCAGAGCCGGCTGGACTCCCACCTGGCTCCGAGGCACACGGAGTCTTGGATCCTTATTCGGAAACCACGGGAATGGCGACATCATGCTGCCAGGCCGTCTTCAGCAGCTCTGCTCCTGTTTTAGCAGCCATTCTAACTACGTCTGTTTCTTTGTGCAGGGGGCACACACGTACTCTTGTCTTCTTCATCAAATTGTGGTTGTGAAAGACCCTCCGAATGATGCTGCAGCTAGATGGCCCACCTGGACATGCACATAGGATTATGACTGGGGTGCCCAGTGGGGAAAGGAAGGACAGCAAGCGCTCCCCTTTGCAGGATTCTTCCACGGCGCCTGGACTCCCGTTTGTCTCCGGCAGGTTGCACGGTGCACCAAGCAGAGCTGTGAGTGGGGCTGTTGGGGAAGGAGCTGGAGCGAAAGGAGCATCTGAGTTCGTCCGGGAGAGTCGGGGTGGGTTTCACCAGGCAAGGACCCCGGGGCTGGTACTTGAAGGAGGAGCCCATAGAGCAGGTGAATCCTGCTGGGGCAGGTGGGAGCTTTCAGAGGAGTGGCCTTTGAGTTAGGGCTTAAGGGATGAGAGAGCTTTGACCGGGCACAGATGAGGGGAAAGGTCCTCCTAGTGGGGAGGTCGAGCCCAAGAAACAAGAAGGAGGCATGAAATATGGAGGTTTCCAGGAAGTCGGCACTGATGACCTGACTAGGACACCAATGTCAGGCTAATGCCGTGGAAACTAAGGAGGCGTGCCCAGGTGCTTACAGAGCCATGAGTGCTCGGTGGACAGAAGGCTGCCTTGGAGATGTTTGCCAGGCAGCTCAAGGTGAATTCAAGGATGAGGAACTGGCAGGCATGACCTTCAGTGGCCTCCTTCTTCTCTGAGGTTCAGTTTTTATAATTTAGGGACCATAGGGCTTTGGTGGCAGGGTCATTGTCAATACTTAATGATGTGTGTAAAGCGCACGGTAAGGTGCCCAGCACCTGGCACCCAGCAGCTGCTCAGCAAACCGTGGTCTCTCGCCCTCCCCTCTCCGTGCTCATGAGGAAGGTGCCAAACTGGGTCCCAGCCAGCTCAGCCGCTGGGATGTTGCAGGACCACGGGCGGCATCTGGGTGAGACTCTGCCTCCTGCCCCCTGACACGTGCCCACTTTGATGACACCTCATTTATTTACAGGGTTTAGCTCATTAATAACAACTAAAACGTTCCATCATGCTGGTTTCCCTTCCCAGACTGGTGTGCTGGGTGGGCAACTCTTCTCTTTGGGGCGAGATTAGAGACCAAACAGATGATACAAACAGACCCTGGGATTAGGACACCTTGTACCTCCTGTGTCAGGACCTGGCCGCAGTGAGATCAGCTGTCTGCTCTCGTCCTTAGCTCTGTGATCTCAAGGGAGTCTCTAAAACCCCGTGGGCTTCTAGATCTTTCAAGGAGGGCAGTTGGCTCCCATTTTGTAGGAGTTGTGAAGGGGAAGAAAGTTTGTGGAAATCTTCATAAACTGTAGCACACAGAAGTCAGCTAATAATATTGTTGATATTATTCTGGAATTTTCATAAAACACATGAAAGCTCATGCATCACTGATACAGTTGATTTTTCATAAATCATTTCCAGAAAGTTATGGCATTTTTAGCTGAGAGACATGGGAAGCATGCTTCTCAGTCATAGCTATGACACAGCTTTCAAGTGGCTTTTTCAAAAACAAACTACAAAGAGTGAAATTAGTGGACTTCTCGGTTCTTTGAATCCATTGACTCACGCTCCAGAGCTGGGACAGACAACTTGTTTTTGCTGCCGATGTTTCTGCTTCACAGGCAGTTGGGGGTGGGAGTTGGGAGTCAGAGTGGCCGGGGACGCTGCACTGGATGGCGATTTCCATGCCAGCACGGGGGGCTGCAGGTGGAGCTGAGGCGAGGCCCCAGCCGAGCCAAGAGGGTGCAGACATACTTAGGCTTGCTCCCCCTCACCCAGACCCATGGAGTTCACTGACCCCTCATCCCCCAGCCACCCCCAGTCATTCCTGGCTACTATCAGCCACTTCTAGGACTGCAAAGAAGTGGCCTCATGCCCCCATGGGAGGTGCTGCCCCTGCTTCATGCCTCAGAGGAAATAAACAGAGTTGAATTGACTCATTGACGTTCCTCAGCCTCCACATCTATAGGTTTGGTGGGGGACGACACAGGGGCCCAGGGCTCTAACGGCCTTCCTGGATCTGCTCCCTGACCCCTCCCTGTACAGTCACCCGGCGCCCAGGGCTACACCTCCCCACTCCCTACTATACACCTGATCATGGTTGGGTTCTGCAGAAGCAGACTCTGACTCGGAGTTTGGAATGCAAGCTGTTTATTAGGGGTTAACACCTAGAGGGGAAAGGGGCAGAGACAGGCTCAGCAAAGCCCAGGCCAGCCCAGTGGGGGCTGTGGACAGAGGATGTCCGTCAGAGGCAGCCAGGCCCTCCTGCCTTCACGGCGCTGGTCACCAGAGGTGGGCTGCTCTGGAAGGACGAGGAGTCTGGCCACAGCTGAGGATAACGCTGAATGCTGATGGCGGAGGCCGTCTGTCTGCTGGCCTCCATCCCCACGGTTGAGAGCAGATCCTTCCTTGAAGGGGTCTGGGCAGCACATCCGTCTGCTGTCTGCTCCTGTGCTGCTCAGAAGCACCGCTTCATACGCATTCGGGGGGCGGGTAGCCTTTCCTCCTCAGACACCAGGAGCGGGACACCCGTGGGGTAAGACGCAGCTGGCCTCCAGGCCATGGCTGACATGTGCACACCCCCTTCTCTCTACGCATTCTTTATCTACCCCTGCGGGCCTCCATGCTTTCCCAGTGCGGGGACGAGACTCTCATGCCTGAAGGGGCGGAGTCCCGAGTCACCGTGCCCGTCTCAGGCTGGCATCGTTGTATGCATCCATCTGCTATCCCAGTTGGGCAGGGGGATGTCAAGAGGGACCTAAGTGGTCACTGACATTCCATACAAGTCTCCATGTCCCCAGTGTGTAAGATCAACCTGCCCCATCCTTCAATCAGGGTCGTCTCACTCTGCCAAGATGGTGGCCTCTCTTCCTGCCCACTGGCCCCTCAGCAAGGAATTCAAAGTGCCTGGGCAGCAGCTACAACGTGTAATGCAGTGGGACTCCTGCCGTGTCCCCTAGAGAAAGTGTGTGCCCTCTGGGGACCAGGACCTCTAACCCCACAGAGTCCACGGTAGTGGGGACGAGAAGGGCAGAGTCCAGCCAGGGGTCATTAGGAGTCCACGGTGAGTGGGGTCACTCCTCTTCCACCTCTGGGGTCCGGACCTCCGTGTTCTTCCTCTTGGGGACATGGGTCCATAGAAAGATCTCTGATCTGTGCATGGACTTCCTGCTGGAGGATGGCCTCCCATCCTTGCAGAGCCTCACGTCCACTTGGCATGCAGCTGAGGTCTCACGGCCGTGTGATGCTCTCAGACTGGCAGCTTCGGGGTGGCAGGGCAATGTGACCAGAGGGTCTCATGGTCGCTGATCCACTCCCACGACTCCTCTGCAGAACACAACCTGATGAAGCCCACCAGGTGTTGTGCTTCTGTCTTCATGGTGGGAGGTACAAGTTACGCTGATTTATCTTTTACTTTGGAAGAAATGTCCCAACATATGCCTGACCACTGGGCCCTATGAATTTTATGGATGTCCCAGGCTCCAGAGTCTTCGCACCATTTACCTCCAACCCTCTGGGTGCACGTGTGACTATCGATTCTTGTTCCTCCATCCTGATCAATGTAATGCCATTGATGTAATGGATGGTGTGGTGTTATGTAGGATGTCGGACGGTCCAGATCTCTTCCGCTTATATCTTGATGGAGGATGGGAGAGTTAGCATATCTCTGGGACAAAACTGTACACATGTATACTGTTCCCCATTCCATGTCAGTGAAAATAGCCTCTGATCCTCTTTTCTGAATGGAATAGGAAAGAGTGCCGTTGCCAGATCAGAGACCACGTACCACGTCCCCGAAGCTGTTCGTCCATCGTGACAAGGAGCTACAGTTGCCCTCGGGGTTATGAGCTTGCATTCGTCCCCGACATCCCCCTGGATCATGTGCTTTCTGTGGGGGCCAGACTCCACAGACAGGACCACGGCCTCTGCCTGTTTCGCACCCCTCAGAGAAGCTTACTCTGCTGTCTTCCCAGAGATGTCACGTGATTTTTGATTAACTGTCTTGTCCAGGGTGGAGTACTCTCTGAGCCTTTCTGTAAGGCGGCTAGTACCCCACAGGCCGAGGACCCATGAGAGCTGATTACCTGAACTGTCAAGTGTCAACCCCAGGGACACCCTTGAAGTTGGAGCAAGTGACCAATCACTGTGTGGGTCCGAGGATGCAGAAGATGCTCTCTGTAAGCTGTTCCCTGGGCAGGGGTCCAGCTACCACGCAGCCCTCACATCTCTGCACCCCAGCAACAAGGCCACGATGGCATTTGGATCTCTGGGTATCCTTGTCAGCTGTGACTGCCAATTCTAGAAATATCTGGCCATTCTCCTTTCCCTGCTGTACGGTTGCCTGAGGAAGTGGCTGAGGGTCCTCTTGTTCAGTGTGTTTGCAAGAACGTTGCAGGCTCCTTCCTCCTGGAGACCCGCCCACCTATTCAGCCAGTGATTCTCAATCTGAAACTTGACTCCGGCCCAGAAGCAAGACAAGGGGTTGTGACACTGTGTTGGGGCAACTTCCATCCGCCTGTTGTTCATCTGGCCTTGATGTCTTCTGCTGCCCAGGCTGGCCAGTGTACTCGTCCAGGGCCCATTGATTTGGCTCTCAGGATCTCTGTGGTCATTGCCCCTTACCTTCCACTCTGTGCTTGCCGGTCATTACAGTAACTGCAATTCCTTGGCTCTTGGCCACTAACCTCCGACGACGCCTGTGCTGCTTCAGGGCCCGGCCGTGCCCCAGAGCCCAGCTGTGGAGCAGCCCCCCCTGCCAGGGGCACTGGCGGTGGAGGAGACCCTTGTCTGTGCAGAGGGCACATTTCTTGAGGTCAGCAGTGTGTCTTCTGGATCTTCCTGCAGCACCCAATCCTCTGCTGGATCGTCCAAGCGAACTGGGCAGAAGGAGAGGCATTTTTGCAGATCGTCCGGGCTGCATTCCATTGGAGTCGAGTTGTCCCACCATGTCCCCGAGTCTCCAGGTGAAAACTGCACGGGGCAGGGGTCTCGGGCATGGCGGGGCTCTGTGGCTGAAGCGGGCCCTGCAGGAGCCTAGCTCCTCTCCCTGGAGTCGGGTGGGAGCAGCTGGGCAGTGCATCTCCATGTCTCCTGCAAACCCCTCTGGCCCGTGTCCCTGATGGTGCTCTCAAGCCCCTCTGAGACACGGTGGTAACGCCTTCATTGGCCGTCTGCCTGCCCCTGTCATCCGTGCCGGACACGTAAGAGGCCAGGGGCCTCAGAGACGTAGCTGGGAAACTGCAGGTGGAACAGGGCTCTGAGTTCTGGGAGAGAAACCTGGGAAGCTCCCTCGGGCTGATGGGTCCTGGCATGGAGACCAGAGTCTGAAGTTGGAGCAGAAACCAGGGAGTCAGGGGGCAGTGACCTGTGGGCAGGGTGGAGCCCCGGAAGGATTCTGAACTTGGGGGTGATGTGTCCCGAGGCATGCTGCAGGAAGGGTTTTCCAGCCGCCCGAGTGGAGGAGCAGTGACGGCGACCGGCCGGTTTCGGGGGCCTGGGGGTCACGTGGCCCTGTGCATGTGGGGGGTGAGCAGCACCTGTACTGGAGCCGGGATGGGGACGGTGGTGAAGGAGACGATGTGGCGGACACTCGGGAGGTCGGAACGCACAGCATGTCGGTACTGGGAGTGCAGATGCATTAATCCACTCTCCAGTGTCTATGTCTGGATACACGGATCAAACGGGGCCATTTCCCAAAGCGCGGCCGTGAAGCCAGGTCAGGGGAAGGACGTGAGAGGCGTCTATCTCAGAGTCACAGAAATCGAAGCTCAGGGGGCTGGCAAACGGCTAGAATTTTCCTCGACTGCTTCGGGACCACACCCTCCTGTTCCTGCTCTGCTCTTCCCACCCTGGGGTCTCTTGCCCCTCAGGCCCCTGCTCTCCCGCGCTTTCTGGGGTGCAAACGGCTGACAGAGGGGGCCAGGGCCAATACACACCCGAGCTCGTCTGACGGTCATGCCTACTGCCCGGGTCCCCGCCCCCTTCTGCCCTCTCTCGGTGCCCCTGCCCTGCAGAGGGACCTCCCAGGCCTCGAGGCGTGTAGCTGCAGAGACCCCGCAGTAGCACCCACACGCTCTGGCCGAAGCCCAGCCCCAGGCTTTGTGGGGTCCGGCTCTCCTCCGGCCACACCTTGCACCAAGGGGCAGTGAACTTGTGCCCCGTGCCTTGAGCATGGTGCTGGTGCTCAGGGGCCCAGAAGTCTCTGCCCAGGGGCCCCAAGGCTGCAACCGGGGTCCCTCCCCTGGATCTCGTTCTTCACTATCCCCTGCTCTGTGCACCTCTAGGTTTATGGGGGGCGTGGACAGAGCTCCCTTTGCAGCCGGGGGTGTCCCTACATGTGTGTGAGGCCGATCTTAGTACAGGAAGGAGCCGACCCTCAACTGCATGCTTGTTCTGGACCCTGCAAACTTGGAGCAGGCTTCGTATCTACGGCAATAATCCACGTTTGGGGCTGAGCCGTTCTTTGCTGCACACTGTAGGACGCTAGCACCACCCTGGCCTCCACCCACCAGATGCCAAGGACCCCGTCCCGATCACTACCATTAAAAATGCCTCCAAACATTAACAATTGCACCCCAGACCGCAGGAAGAGGGGGGAAGTGAGCTTACCACCAGGTGGAAGCCACCGCCCTGGAATAATTAGTGACTGTAGTTCTAGTTTTCACTAAGACCTGAAATGCCTAGTTCAAAAGACCCTTAGGACTCAGTGAAAACAAACGAATCCACAAAAAGGGAATTAGAACAATGTTAAGTGTGCACACGATTCTAATCCGTGAATTCCTTTGGCAGGTCCGTTAGGGAAGATGGAATAGCGGCAATGCTATGATTTCTGGTTAGGGGCTGTGTCCGTACCGTGGGCGCCAGGTGCCGTGGCTCAGGCTTCCGTCGGGGCCTCGGCCAGAGACGTCAGCGTCTTGTTGGCCGTGGGAGCCACTGTGCCGACCATGCGCACTTGTGTCCACACTGGGCTGAGTGAAATGCTGCAGGAACGGCGGTCGTCCCCCCTCCTGCCCTCTGGCTCAGACCCCATGGCGTCTGCATCCCCAGCCATGGGCAGGCCAGGGAGCCCCTGCTGCCATGACTCTGAGAATCGCACAAAACCACACGGTGCAGGGACGCCCCTTGGCTGGGGCTGCTGGGGCCAGACCACCTGGCTGGAGTTCCGATCGGTCTCCGCTCTCCTCAGCGCTTGCAGACTTCGGGCCGAAGGGCTACTAGATGCATCGTTCCCCACGCCGGGCACCTTTCATCTGAGACATCTCAGACGTGAGGATTCCCACAGCAGCAGTGGGAGCCGGATCAAAGGGGCTGAACTGTGTCCCGGGACCGGGCTGCCCTTTACTGCGACCTTCCGGTCGTGCCCGGCGCCCTCACGGGGAACGCGGCCCTTCCCCTGATGTCAGAGCTTCTTCCAGCTCCTGGCCACCCTGCCCGCCCTCCTGAGCCTCGGGGAAATGAGAGCTGCCTTCCTGATTGGTGGCAGTCACAGTCCTCACCCCATCCCCACCTCTAGAACCATCTTACGCTGCTTTGAAGGCAGACATTTGCCTGTTACATGTGAGCTCCAGGGGGGTAGAGACCATGGCTGTCCTCACAGATATGACGTTAGTGCCTGGGCACGGGAGGCTCGCCGTGCGCTCTGACGAGTCCATTCGCTCATCAACTAGCCAGTGAACCCCTGCAGGTCTTATCCTGGAAGAGCGACCCACCAAGGGGTGCTGAGTAAAATCACGTTGTGTTTCATGTGCTTTTAGGCCTTGTTACCGGACTCCGTGGCTCAGGCGCATTGACTGGCTGCGGTGCAGGGAGGGTACAGCGCCCTGGGACACGGAGCCCATGCAGGCTTACAGGCCGCAATCACGCGGACGGGCGGGTAGGATTTCCTCACCGCTTCCTGCACCGCGCCCGATGCCGGGCGCTTTCCAGACCTGGCTGCCTTTAATCCTCGAAGCGACCCGCCCAGTAAGAATTCCCACCCACACTTTAGATGCGAGGCAAAGGAGACGTCCTGTGCCGCAGTGTGGCGCAGAGTCGGGATTCGAACCCAGGACTGTCCGGCCAGACTGTGCTCCTTCCCACATCTCCTGCTGCTTCCTGAGCGGCTAAGGACAGACTCTATAGGTGGAGGAGAGCATCTCCACGCAAACAGCCGCTGTTCCCTCTGAGCACACGAAGGAAGGAGGAGAGTAGTATGAAAACACAAAGGAGCAAACGGACTGGAAGCCGGAGGCGCAGGGCAGGCGTGCAGGGAGCAAGCTCTGCGCTGGGTGAGCCGGAGCGGGGCCGAGGGGCCTGCTCGAATGGGCTCTCCGCAGCTGCTTGGCACACAAGGCAGAAAGGTGGAACTCACCGCCAGGCCACGTGGCCCGTCAATGGGCATACCTCTGCTCCTCGGTTCCCCGCGTATAGAAGCACCACGCAAGGAGCAGGATCCACGGATCCCGCGGCTCGGCCTGTCACCACCTTCCAGCTCTGCTTCTTCTCATGTTATTAAAGCAGATATCAAGTGTAATTAGCATCCCCTCGAGAGCACATCAGCGTGCACATCCCTGAAGACAGGTCGTGTCATTAATTCGAGCACGCCGAGAAGGAAGGCAGAAAGCATGAGGCCGTGGGGCCACGAGAGGGAGGGCCGTCGGCAACGCATCCTTTGATGTGTGTGATCAAGAGCCCGGCTCCAGCCGGCCTCCCGTGTGCCCAGCCCTTCCTCTGCCCTGCAGACTGGTCCCCACTTCACCCCTGCAACAGCCCCGGACACGGGAGCCCTGGCTGTCCCCGTTCCCACTGGAGAAAACTGTGATAGCCCGAGGTCACGGAGTTACTAAGCAAAGACTCCGGGATCCTACAAGACGTGTGATTTGCATAATTTGCTTAACTTTGGGGGCCAGCGTCCCCAACATGTATTTGAGAAAAATAGTCCCTGTGATTATCAATAGAAGAGTCACCTGGAGTGGAGGTTAGGAGGATGAAGAACAGGGAGATGGATGGAAAGGCATTTGGAAAATTAGACCAAAGGGAATCACATTTGTCTTCACTCTGGTCTGAAAACCCTTGCCAAGGTTTTCAATGCATTTATTTCTTGTGGTTTCTTTGACCTGGAAAATTTTTTCCCCAAACCTCCTTTGGTGCCTGGAAAAACTTCTCTGTTCTTGAAGCCTGTACTCAGGCACTGTCTCCTTCAGGAAGCCCTCCCCGGTTGCCTCTTCCATTTCCTCCCCAGCCCTCGTCTCCGTCAGAATGCTCACCTCACACATAACTAGGCTCAGAGGTCCTCCCAGGCCACAGCCACGGCCTACGGTGCTCCGGGCCCCTTGCCCTGTGGGGGGTGTTGGCAGCACCACCTGTGCTGGCCAGCGGAGTGCCCAGAGCTAGTGCCTGGGAGACTTAGCGAAGGACAGAGGCCACGGAGTGCAAGCACCCTGGCTCCGTGGCCCTCCGGGCAGTGCTCCCACGTGTGTCCACCACGGCTTTGCGGCTCTCTGGCAGGGTCAGGCCCGGTCACCCCCTGAACCCCACCCAGCTCTTCCACCGGCGGACACCCGGTCACCTTCATCACCCTCCCCGTGTCACTGCCCCATTGAACTCACCTCCGAAATGAGCTGTCTGCCCTCGCTCGCTCACTTCCAGTCTGGCTTCAAGGAAAACCCGAACCAGCACGTGGGCAGGACGCTGGTTGGCGGGGACCAGGGTTCCCTTGCTCCCAGGCTGCGTCTGCACCATCGGAAGGGCGCCCTGAGCGCACAGTGTCAGCTGCACCGCTGGCTCGGGCCCCACGTACCGGCCGGCGCTCTTACCAGCCACAGGCAAGACTCGGGTTCGCCGAGTTTCTGCGTGAGATTGGCCGTCCCGATGGCCAGGACGCTGTGTAGATCTGTGCTTTCTCATTTGCACTCGGCCTTCTGTGTTTAAACACATTTAAATGCTCCCATGTGCACATCTCCCGCTGCTGCAGGAAGGTGACATCACGGAACTGATCTCAACCCATTTAAGTGCCGGCATAGACGGCACGGAGGGCGCGGCACGGAGTCTGGACCTAGACCCTCATCCCGTTCCTTTTTTAAAGAATTGCTTGGATCCGCTGTCCAAACACTTACAGGTGTATCTTCGAGACCTGAGATCATTTTAAAAGCTTTATGTAATATTTATTAACTCTATTTGCCTTTATTAGCTGAGAAAAAACCTAATAATACGTCCTTCACAACACACAGGGTGAGGGCTCTTCAGTGACCCCAGAGCCACTCCAGCCAACACCGGAGCGTGTCCCCTCCAGCCACCGGCGCCTCACTCGGCCTCCTCCTGGCTGGTGGGTAGGGATGGAGTTTTCCAAACAACCATAATATTTGCTAATTAGTTTCTAATTTAAAAAATCCATGCTGATCACAGATATACCCTAGACCTTAGCTGAGAAGGCCAAGGTTTAGAGAGAATGCGCTCAAGCCTCTTATCCCCTATCCATGGGAATTCCAATGCCCTTCTCCTGATTTCTGACAGCTCCCAGGGGCATAAAGCCTCTGTCGCACCCAGCTCTGGTTTCCTGTTTTTCCTCAGACTGACGAAGTTCCCTTATATTTCGAGTTGTCCGAATGGTTTTAACATAAACAGATACTGAATTTCATCAAATGCTTTTTCTGCATATGTTTCGAATGATCCTATCAAAAGCTCACATGGCCTCTCCTTTATTAAAGTGGTTGATGGGGTGCCTGGGTGCCTCAGTCGTTAAGCGTCTGCCTTTGGCTCAGATCATGGTCCTAGGGTCCTGGGATCGAGCCCCACATCGGACTCCCTGCTTGGCGGGAAGGGCCTGCTTGTCCCTCTCCCACTCCCCCTGCTTGTATTCCCTCTCTCGCTGTGTCTCTGTCTGTCAAATAAATAAATAGAATCTTAAAAAAAATAATAAAGTGTTTGATTATAATAATTGATTTTTGAATGTCAAATCAGTCATGCATTACTGGAATAAAAATATTTTTGTATACATCACTGAATTTGGATTGCTATATTTTATTGAGGATTTTTGCACTTATATTCCCAAAGGGACTGGCTTATATTTCATTTTTCTCGAAATGCTCCCCTTAGGTTTTCTTTCACATTTTTACCAGCCTCACAAAGTTGGACCCAGGCTTGGAATTCTCTTTCTGCAAAGTCTTCTGTTTCTTTTTGAGTCTGTTTAGGCGAATTGTGTTTTCCAGTAATTTGTCCATTTCTAATGCTTAAACTTAATACCACCACATTCTTCAAATAACCTTTTATAAATTTCCTTAGTGTTTGTAGGATCTTTTGTGATGTCCCCTTTTTCATCCCTGAGTCTGGTACTGTGTATTCTCTCCTTCTTCCTTGAATAGCTTTTCCCTGGAGACAAGGGTGTATTAGTTATCTCTGCTGTGTAACAAATTGCCCTAAGTCACAGTGGCCTAAACTAGAACGTATGTATCTCCTCACACAGCTTTTGTGTGCAGGAGTGGATTCTGGGGATGGCCCCAAAGCCAGAGGCTTTGGCTCAGTCATCTGAAATCAGTCATCTGAAGGCCCGACTGGGGCTGGAGGGTCTGCTTCCCAGTTAGCTCACTTGAGTGCCTGGCACGTTAGTGCTGGCTGTTGGCCGGAGGTCCCAGTTCCTAGAGGCCTCTAATCTGCACCATGTGAGCCTCTGGGTAGTGTCGCTTGGGTGTCTTCACAACATGGCAGCTGCTTCCCCCAGAGGGAGGGGTCTGAGTGAGAGCAAAGCCTCTTACAGCCTGGTCTGGACGTCCCACATCATCAGGTCCCCTTCTTCTCTCATAGAAGAACCTCAGAGAGTCAACAGTTGTAGCCCCCACTCAAAGGGAGCAGAATGAGGCCCCACTTTTGAGAAGATTGTCAAAGACTTTGTGGATATGTTTTAAAGCCATGTAAAGGTTATAAATTTTATTAGTCTTTTCAAAAACCCCTTATTTGGTTTTGCCATCTCTGTTATAGGTCTGTCCTCTCTTTCATCAATTCCTATTCTTTCCTTCGTTATTCCCTCCCTCCTGAATCCTCCTGTGTAATCAATTCCTTGCATTAAGTTCATCCCCTTGGACCCAGATACAGGTCTCATATGCCTTTGAATGTTCGGAAAAAAACAAAGGAAAAAGAGCAATGATACACAAAGTCCATCCTGCACTCGCTCACACACACACACACACACACACACACACACACACACATTTTGTTGTGTTGACTGTTCAGGAGGTCCACAGACTCCCTGAAGCCCCTCACTCGTGGACCTCAGCCTACACAGCGTGGTTGCCAGGTCGGTAGACTGTGCGTTCTCAGCTGTATTTCTCTGAAGTGATACCTTGTGGCCCTGAGTCAGCCAGTCGCTCACACCGTGCCCTGCTGACTCTGAAGCTCAGACTGCTGTTCCAGCTGGCCCACCCCAGGGAGTCGGCCTGTGGCCCCGGCACCAGAGCCACAGCCTCGGCAGACGAGCCTGCCGTGTCCCCTGCTTGGGCGGCAGCCCTGGCGTTTTGCCAGATGGTCATGCTGATTGCTGCCCATAAAACGTTCCTGAGAAAGGTCACCGTTCAAGGTCAGTCTGTGCCTTCAGGGGATCAACGTGAGGACTTCAGCTACAAGACTCCCTTGACCACTTTGAACGTGTAGCTTTTTGCTCTGTGCTGGGACCGACATTCACCTTGCTATAAGACATCAGCTGTCTTTGGGGTCTAGGTAATCCCGGTTCCCCTCTGCTTTCCCATCGTTGTGCATCCGTGGCCACAAAAGTGGTCTTCTGTCCAGTCTGGTCGCTTGGCGAGAGGAACTGGTATTCTTACGTAATGAGGTGGTCTTTTGAAAGTACCAGACTTGTGAGTTTTTCGACTCTTTCACTCTTACAGTAAATTTCCTGGCAGCCATCTCACCACCAAAGCTCCAGGAAAGGGGAGGGCACTTGCCTCCTGTGGAAGTCTATGGTGTCGGAGTTGTGTCTCTCTGACAGGCAGAGGCGGTGGAAGCCCTCCCGTCCCAGCCCGAGAGAACTGCGGGAGGAAGAAGATAGAGGCTGAGAAGCATTTGGGACACAGGTGTGTCCTGACTCTCTCTCCCGGTGGAAGCGAGGAGGTTACCTTTACTGCCCCAGGGGGTTCCTCAGCTCCAGGAGCGGAAGGACAGTGTCCAGTGGTTACTGGTCCCCCCACGAGATCACAGAAGCTGATGGTGTTGGCTGGGAGGTTTAACCAGGCCACAGGGAGGGGTGTTGCCGCATTGTGATCGGGGGTGCCGTGGCTCTGGACTATGTGGCCAGGAACTGGCTGGGCGTCAGTTAGACATCGGGGCACATGTGGCCCCAGGGAGGGTTGAATTGGACTCAAGGCCGCAGAACTTCTGAACCCAGACAAGACCAAGACAATGGGCTTCTGATTCTGATGCCAGTGAGGCTCCTGTCCATCAGGGAGCAGGGCACCAGCAGAGAGAAAGAAAGCTGGAAGGGACCGAGGGAGGGGTGCCTGTGTGGATTCCAGGTCTTTCCCATCACCCTTCGGTCATACACGCTACCCCTCCTCTATACTCAGAGGCTATCTCGGGCATGAGCAAGATGAAAGGAATACAAATTACAGAGCATTTATCCAACAGGAGCTGAAGTCTCTAAAGAGACTGTTTTGAATTATTGGATCAGATTGAGTTTCCTTACATCAGTTGTGGTTAATAAAGAAGCTATGTTTTCTTGGCAAATCGCCGCTTATGAATTTGCAACCCTGGAACGAGGCGATTCGCAAAGATGCTACTTGAGCATCCAGAAGAAAGGCCACAGAGGGGGCTGGGTCTGAGCTGAGCTGTCCTCCTGGTTCGTCCCCACAGGAATCCGTCTCAGAGGTGGGGGAAATCTGTGGAGAGGAGTTTTTCCTTCGTGAGAAGATAATCGGCCTAGAGATAGCTTTCATCCAGTTCTGCCCCAGGCAACTTATTGTGGAGTAAGCTGTCTCAAGCACACCCCAGTCCCTTCGTAGACCCTCTTTCCTCTGCAGAGCTGGGATCTGGGAGATGCTTCAGGCTCCGGCTGGGGCTCTGACGGGGCAAGTCCATAAGCTTTCCTGGCTTCTGGGCTATCAGCAGGGATTGAGACACACGCACCCCAAGTGTCTGGGGCCGCAGAGGGAGCTGATAAAGGCAAACAGGGACAGAAATGTGCAGGTTCCAGGCTCATCCCAAGCTTCCGGATGCCTCCCTGTTCCCGAGGCTGTTAAGGATGGGCTTCAGGGCAAAGCTACTTGTCCCCGATTCTCTGCACTAGGAAGACCCAGGGGAAAGAAAGTACTTTTTCAAGCATAGCCTGGAAGCCAGGCTTTATGGAACATTCTGGAAAAGATGTACAAATCTGAAATCTAAAGTGAGCTTCCTGTTCCCACACTTGGCTGGAAGTGACCGGCCATTGCTGTTGCAGTCAGTTGCAGGGTTGATGTTAGCCCACACGGTCCCTTTTTCGAATCAGATGATCGGCTCTCCTTTGTGGATAAATAAAAAAAATAGCCCCTCCTGGGAAGACGCATTAGCAAAAGCCAACCCCTGTGGGTGGACCGGGAGGAGCCGGCCCCCACGGTCTCCTGTGGATGTTGCCCCAGGAACAGGGGGTGTCAGCTCCCCCCCTAGCATGCTTCCCCCCGCGTGGCTCTGGGCACAGCAGCCGGCTGGGCGGGGAGGTCTGCTGGTGAGGGACACGGGCACGTGCGTGCTCTCCCCACCCCGTCTCCCGGCGGGAACATGAGGTCCCAGAGAGCAGCCTGAGGTGAGCCCGTCCCTGCGAGGAGTGTTCAGCAGAGCAGAGTGTTCGGCAGGGGCTTGCTGCCCTCGCCCGTCCCCCGGGCCACCGCCGACCATCCACACAAGCATGATGTCTGCAGGAGCAGAAGCAGGGGGACGATCGAGGGCTCCAGGCCTCCTCTGGAGCCAGCTAGGGACAAAATGCAGGCTGGCCTCAGGGATTAGTGGGAACAGAATCTTGGCTGCCGGCTGTTTCCCCCTTGGGAGTGGCAGTGGACACTCCCCTGCCACCGCGGGGCCGGCCGAATCACTCTGCAGGCCTTTCAGAGTACCGACTGTGCACTCAGGATGCTGAGGGGAGTGGGGCAGAGCCTCTGCCGCACCCGGAGGCTTGTGAGCGGGCAGCAGGCCAGAGGAAGCAAGTGTGTGCTCTTCCAGGGAGGGGTGCGGGGGGGCAGCGAGGAGGAGCCCGCACCTGCCCCCAGGTGACAGCAGCCAGGGGGCCACTTGCCGGCCAGTCTTCGCAGAAGGAGTTAACCAGCCAAGGTTTTTCTCACCTGCTACCCCCTCCGCCTCTGTCGCTGCCCTCCCCACCTCCCCTCCTTCTCTCTAAGGCAGAGGAAATCAAGTTTGCTGAAGCCATGGCCTGACTGGGCCCTGGGAGATTGGTTAAGTGGTATTTTGTTTTCCTGGTACATCCGCACGGACAGCAGTCCTTATTAGTGTTCAAGCCACCTTCATTAATATGTTTCCTCTCCTCCTCTGCCCACCTGCCCACCTGCTCCAACCCAGGGCTGCCAGCCCAGCCCGGCGTCCGGAGATCAGACGCCCAAGGGACATGCAGTGGGGTCCTCTCGTGGGGCTGAGGCCCGGCTTGCGGGCCCCCAGAAGAACTAGCTCCCAGCACCGGTGGGGGGGGCGGCTCGGGGACAAAGCCACTGCTTGTCATGGGCCAACCCTGCAGGAGACCCCACTCCGCCCGCCCGAGCTGTCCCCCTGTGCCGCTCACCACGGTACGTGAAAGGGAGCGAACGTCCGAGCCCCCATTTACAGATGGTGAAAGTGAGACAGAACAAGGCCACACGCGGGTAATGGCAGAGCGCAGCCTTGACCGTGGGGGCTGGGGGCTACACATCCTGTGGCAGGTACAGATGAGGGGTAAGGACAGAGAGCAGCACCCGCTCCGCTCAGCCCGGCGGCGAGCCAGCACGGATGGAGCAGGGCGCCACAGCCCCAGGCGGCTCCTCCCGAGGACGTGAAGCTGGCCCCGCCACCCCAGCCCCCACCGCGGAAACCCGAGCCCGCGGCAGGGACGGGTCAGGCTAACCGATGACTTCTGCCCCCTGACTGGAGGATTGTTTAGGGGTATACTTGTTCTCCTAGGGGGCATCAGCCAACCCAGATTGCCGTGCACTGAATTCTCTCTCCCAAAAAGATGTTGAAGTCCCGACCCCTGGTACCTGTGAATGTGACCTTATTTGGAAATAGGGTCTTTGCTGATGATTAAGTAAAGGTGCGGTCATTAGGGTGGGCCCTAATCCAGCATGGCTGGTATTCTTATAAAATGGAGACATTTGGACACAGACAGACAGGGAGACACACACACCCTGTGAACATGAGGGCAGAGGTAGGGGTCATGCCCCTGCCCGCAAAGGAGCACCAGAAGTTGCCAGCAAACCACTGGAAGCCAAAAGACAGGCAGGAGCAGACTCCCACTGCCCTTGAAGGACCCCTCCCCGCAGAGAGCTTGGTTGTGGACTTCCAGCCTCCAAAACGGTGACACATCACCTTCCCGTTGTTGAAGCCACCTGGTATGCGGCACTTTGTTGTGACAACCGAAAACACAAATGCACCACAGCTCGTGCCCTGTGCGACTGCCTCAGCCCCTTAGCCAGGCCCGGCCCGAGAGGCTCTGGGAAGTCCTGCTGCCACCGCCCCCTCCAAGGGACCAGCATTGCTGTCCGCGGCCAGGAGAGGCCAGAAAGTACTTGCCTAGAGCCCAGGACTGACCCTGCCGAGTCAGGTCAGCTTGAGCAGTGGGGTCCCTGGCTACAGGGAGCCAGACGCAGCCCTCATCAGCTGCACCCTCCAGCAGGGGAGGATGGTGGTTGTGTCCTGCACAGTTCCAGGGACAATTAGCATCATTTTCTCTGCCTGTCACCGATGTCTGGTGGTGAATTGGAATTCTTAATCCTCCCTGCTCTAAGTGAATGCATATTAAACTGTTTTGACAGCTTCGAAATTTTGTTGCGGATTCTAGATGAGTTCTCATGTCAGGACAAATTTGCAGCCTTGTTTCTGCCGCGGACGAGGTCCCATCCAATCTTCTTGAGCTAGGGTTTCAGAGGATCTGGCTTCTTCCACGTCTAGGACCGAAGGGGTGGTGGGTGGGGATGGTCTCCGTGAGCCCGGGTGTGAGGTCTCAGGTCCAGAACCATTGGACCCGCCAGGAGCCCTCTGATTCTTGCTCAAGGAACAAACAGTGAGCTCTCTACTGAAAAACGTGCACACGTGGCCTTTGCCAGAGTCTGCGGGAAGCCCTCGAGAACGTACGGAGAGCTTCTGGCTTGGAATGGGTGTAGGCTGAAGGCTGGAGCGGGCAGGGCGAGAGCGTGGCAAGTTAAGACAGTCTGGGCGCTCTGGGCACACCCCAGCTTGGCACTCCGCGGACTGTCTCCCTGGGGCCAGTTACCCACGCTTTCCTGAGTTTCCTCTGGCTCCTCAATAACTCGGGGCGGGGGGTGGCAAGAGAAACCTTATAGGGTTTCCACAAAGATTAAGTGAAATGCTATGTAGAACAGTTCTTGGCTCGGTGCCTTCAGCAGGGCGTCCGCAAGGGCATGACGCCGCCCAGCAGACTTCCTCCTCCTCCCTGCCCCCTGCTCCCTATCTTCAGTCAGAGAAGGTCGGCAGGTCTCTTCCAGTAACACTGCTGAGCCACACACCTAATTCTAAGTTTTCGAGGAGTTGCATTTTTAGTATTATTATTTATTTATTTGAGAGAGAGAAAGAGGGAGAAGCAGACTCCCTGCCGAGCAGGGAGCCCGATGCAGGACTCGATCCCAGGACCCTGGGATCATGACCTGAGCCAGAGGCAGACGCTTCACGGACTGAGCCACCCAGGTAGTTGCATTTTTTAAAAAAGTGCAAAGACACAGGTGAAATTAATTTCACTACTACCTTCTATATAAGGCAATATAGAGGACCTATGGTCATTTCAACAGGTAATCAATATCAGTGTTACTTTTTGTTTTGTTTGGGGTTTTTTTGGGTTTTTGTTTTTGTTTTTTTTTAAAGCAGGTTCCGTGCCCAGCGTGGAGCCCAACTCGGGGCTCAACCTCCCCACCCTGAGATCAAGCCCCGAGCTGAGATCAAGGGTCGGACGCTGAACCGACCGAGCCGTGCAGGCGCCCCCACATCAGCATTAGTAACAAGGTCTTTACGGTGTCTCCCCCCAGGTGGCGAGGGCTGTGCGTGCGTGATGCTGACTGCCTGTCCTCGCCCACGCACCCGCCACACTTCAGGCCTCCGTCAGCCTCCCGGACAGCACAGCTCCAGACGTCCGGGCGACTCCCCGGGACCCCTGCCCACCCGCCAGCCTCCTCTTGCCTGGTCTCTCCCACCTGCCAGCGCCGTAGCAGCTGAGCCCCTCCCGGGGCCTCCCGGAAGGACGCGAGCAGTCTCGCCGCTCTCTCCACGTCCGGCGTCAGGCGAGCAGGCCTCGGCCGCTGGGCTCTGGCCTTTCCCCACCCCCTTCCCCGTCACGTCACCTTCCCAGCCTGCCTGGCGGTGGCGTCCCCGTGAGCCCAGGGCTGGGATGGCCTTTCGCCCCACAGACAGGCTCAGTGTCTGCGTCACCCCGGTGCCCTCCAGCGGCCTTGCTTGGAGGCCCCCAGCCCCCCACTGGGGGAGAACTGCACTTGGACTCAATTCCGCCCCCCTCCCACGCTTGTGTTGGAGTCCTAGCCGAGTCCTAGCCGCCCACACCCCACATTATGTGACTGCGCTTGGAGATCGGGCTTTTGCAAGGGGATGAAGGTAAAATCCAACCCAGACGTGTCCCCAAAATAAGAAGAGGAGACCAGGACATGCGGGGAGAGACTCACAGACACACAGGCACGCAGGCGAGAGGCCACGTGGGGACACAGGCTAAAGGTGGCCATTGGCAAACCAAAGACAGAGGCCTCAGGAGACATCCAGGGTGGATCTGTGCAGGGTTCTGGAGGGTTATACGGAGGGTCTTTGCACACAGGGGCCTGGTGGGACAAACAGTTGGGGACTGATGGACACTGTGAGGGCAAGCGAGTCTTGACAAGTAAACAGCCGTTCGGAAGGGGAATTGTCTTAGGCATTAGGTGAGTCGATCCGTTGCCCTGAGAATAGGTCTAGTTGAGGAGCTATCTGTTGTTCTAGTAAATGAATTTATAGGCAGTTCCTAAAAGACCCAATAAAGGCATTTGCAACCTTCTCTCCTTGGGTAAGAATTTTCTGAAATAATAAAATGGCGCCAATATCATTAGTTTCTGATCCTGTCAAATTGTGTGCTTGCAGGCAAGTTCTTCCCCAAACTTTGCCTCCCCTACACCACCCCCACCCCACCCCACCCCCGCCATTCAGGGTGGGGACTCCCTGGGACCAGCACCGATGGCCTCAAGCGTTCTCCTGAGCTGGGGCGCTCCTGTCACATGGACTTGGCCCCAAGAGAGCGACAAGTGGGGAGCGGAAGCAAGGACAACACGTACTTACCTGAAAAGAAGTTCAGGGATGTGAAGAAGACTTGGCGCAGGGAACCAAGCCGTCTGGACCAGGCCAGGTGCCTCAGTGTTTATAAGTGAATCGTGGTCATAAAACGCCGGCAGCTCAGTAGGGGAGTACGGAGATCTCACGGGCTGAGACAGAGGTCGCAAGTCCTCACTGCGATCCCTCATCCCTGCCGTGTGGTGGGGTTGGCCATTGCAGGGCAGGGGCAAGGACACAAACAGAGGAGACAGGCTTGGGGGCTCACTGCACTCATGGCTGGGGGTGGTGGCTACCGTCAGGTCAAATGTCTGGCGGGTGGTCTCACTCCTTGGTCACTTTACATGGGGACCCTGGGGCGTTAGCCCAGGGAGGAGGGTTGCTGGCTAGCACAGCCCGGCCTCCCTTTCCACCCTGTCGACAGGGACTGGGGTCGGAGGACGGGAAGATGCCGCCTAGCTGAGCAGGCCCCCAGGGGAGTCGGGCTTCTGAGATAGGAGCGCGTGCCTCCTGGGACGGGTTTCAGAGGGCACGGAATTCCAAGGGCACAAGGAAAGTGATGGACGGTGCATCAGGGAGAGGCAGCTACGCAGCTGAGGATGAGGCTGCCGTGGGCAGATGAGAGGGCACAGTGACATGGAAGGAGACCAAGGAGGGAAGGCGTGCAGGGGAGGCTGGAGGGTGAGCAGGGGCCGTCCCATGCGCTCCCTGGTGCCGGTGAGGCCCGGGCTGGGCAGGAGGCGGCAAGCAGCAGCCCCCGACCCGAAGCCTGTCTCCCGAGGGTCCGAGGCCCGCGATGCCGCCACCCCAGCTGGACCCAGAGCCACAGCCCCCCACCCCCTGCCCCTGCCCCCAGGAGTCAGCTGCTGCTTTTCTACCCACCACCCCGCAGACGCTGGGCCATGAGCGCTCCCGGGATCCTGGCATACGGTTGCTTATTACCCATAATGTCCCCGCTGTTGTGAATTTTCTCCTTTTCATCTTTGTTATGAGTATTTTAATGGGAAGGTAGGGGGAGGGTGCATCAGGCTGAAGCTGGAGATGGTGATTTGCGGGAACATTGCTTTGCGGTGGTGAGTTGTTGTGGAGGGACCGGGGCCTTCCAGCGTCGACCAGCCGAGGGAGACAGGAGGCCTTGCTCCCGGCTCGTGGGACTGGACGCCGAGTCGGAGGGGCGAGCTCGGGCAGGGGGCCGCCTGCGACCGGATGGGGCACAGAATTACTCAGAGCCCAGGCGAAGTGCCAGGGCTGGCTTCACAAGCACTGACCTGCATGGGACACAGAGCCGCACTCAGGAGGACCCCACAGAACGCGCCCCTACTGCCATCTTGAAATTCACTGTAATTTTTTTAAGGAGGGGCCCCAGATTCTCATTTTCCACCAGGTCTTGCAGGTCATGCAGCCACTGTTTCGTAGATGACTTGTGTGTAAGGGTGTTGGGAAAAGCTACAGTTCTCCTGAACTACTCACACAGAGCTCCTCACTGCTGACATCCGGTCCCCGAATGGGGAGGGGTTTTCCCCACAGAGTGGTGCTGGCGGGGTGTCCTACGGCGTCACTCCCCTGTCGTCCACCTGGAGACAGCACCACATCCCACAGGCCACGGGCCACGCTCCACCAGACCGTCCCCGGGCCACACACCAGTCACGAGGCCAGGCTGTCACCCATGCTTCTGACCCCCGGCTGCAGCTCGGACGTCCCCACGACCCCCTTGTCAAGCTCCACTGATTTGCTCGTGGCTCCCGGAGCTCGGGAGAGCAGTTTAGTTACTGCGTACCGGTTTGTTACGGAAGGATATGATAAAGGAGGCAGGTGAGCAGTGGGGAGAGGCATAGGGCGAGGTGTGGGGAGGGGTGGAGCTCGTGCCCTCCCCAGGGGCGCCCCTCTCCAGCACCCCTGCCTGTGCACCAGCCTGGAACCTCCCCGAACCCTCTGCTGTTGGGGTTTTCACGGAGGTTCCTCCACGTAGGCATGATCCATCCTTGGAGTGACCCTTTTCCAGCCCCCTCCTCTGGAGAATGGGGCATGGGGCTGAAAGTTCCCAACTTCTGAGCACGGTGGGGTCTTTCCCATGACCGGCTCCCCATCCAGGAGCCCCCCAGAGTCACCTCGTTAGAACAAAGGACACTCGTGTCACCCAGGAAATAACAAGAGATCTAGGAGTGTTGGGAACCAAGACCAAGTATTAGAACCAAAGATGCTCCTAGTGCTCTTCCTACTTAGGAATTTACAAGGGTTTTAGGAGCTCTGTGCCAGGAACAGGGACGCAGACCAAATATATATTTCATATTATAAATCACAACATCACAACAAGATAATGTTTACCTTTGATTAATATTTTATTGAACACTTCCACATGCCTGTCTGCCAAGCATTATGTTCACATATTTGGTCTCCTTGGCCATTCTGCCATAAAAGTTACTTTGGTAAACATATCAATTATTTTAAAACATGTTATTGCATTAATATTAAGGGACTGCATAATGAAGAATTCAGCCCCTGGAAAGCAAACAGTAATTGCTTGCTTTCTTGTTTGTTTTCTACTCTAGGTCCAGATACATAAATAAAATGTACATACTTGTAACCAGAGCATGGGAACAACATTATATACATTCTGTTTCTTTCTTTCCCTAGGCTCCTAAGATAAGCCTTCTCCCACACTGTAATATTGTATTCCGAAGATGGCATCCTCTCACACTGAAAAGATCTTGCATGATTAAGGCAAAAATTATCCTTTTTTGGGCATGTGTTTTAATTTATTATTTTAACAAACTTTGGAATGCCAGCTCTGTGTCATGCCTGGTAGAGATTGTGTTGGAGACACAGTGATAAATAAGACAGGACCCTGGCCCTCAGAATTCTCCAGGAGGACTTAGAGCTGGGTGAGCATCTTTATTTTGCTTTATTTTAGTGTAGTTCCTAAGGAGAAATTCCATGGAGGGATTGCCGGGTCAGAGAAGCCAAGTGCCTTAGTGGCTGAAAGTGCGTATTGGAGAGTTGCTCCCTGATCCATAGTCCCTCGGGCATTCTGCAAATGTACCTCCTTCACTGGAACCTGGCCGTGATTGGGTATTTTCATAAAGAAGCATCCCCCAATTTCACAGGTGTAAAATGATGGAGAACTGTTTTAGCTTGCATGTGGTTCTTCTAAAGCCTGGCCCCCAGACCCTGGGAACTGCTTATTTCAGCCTTGACACTTGGTCTACCTGGCAGAGCTCCTTTTTCCCTCCGCTGTGGAGTTAAAAGATGTCATTCTCATTGTGCCCTTCTTAGAAAATACTGTGTGACCTAAGTGAAATTTTTACAGCATATAAAACCATTTCCTTAAAAAGGAATCCTTCCGCTTCCTTAAAAAGTACCTGTCCCCAGAACACTAGCTCCTTCTTGTCACTGCCACAAGGTGGGCCCATTCTGAACAGAAGCTGCTTCTATAAACACCTGCAGACTTTCGGGTCGTTACCACTCTGAGACCCACCTTTGAGGAATCTTTCCTGCACACTGAGTCGAGACCACATGGGACCCACCTGGGCTGTAATATCTTACTGTTGAGTTGCAACCCCCCGCCCCAGTGGCCACGTGGCTACTGCACTTCCTGCAGTGGCAGAGCCCCGCCCACCCCCGCCCAAGCTGAGCCAATCCCGTCCCCCACTCCTTGAAAAGATGGTCCAGTGGGTGGGCGTGCTGTTCAAGGCTGGCCAATCACAGTCCTGCCCTGAGATTTTTCCCACCTGAGCTGGGAGGAGAGCAGTTCCCTTTCTCTTGTAGTCCTAGGTGTATAAAATGTGAATTTGAACCACCAGCTACCAGCTTCCAGCTGCCTCCCCACCCCCGCCCCCGTGCCCGTTCCAGCCTCCAGCAGCAGAGACAGTCAGGCCAGGGGGTACAGAGGGTGAGGGGGACCCTCCCTCCAGCATTGGCCACTCATTTCAGTCTTCCCCGCCACTCTTTTCCACACCCTTCCTACATTGTAACCACATGATCTAAAAACAACAACAACAACAACAAAACAAAAACCCATGTTTTGTCTTCTTTGCTCATTCTAGTCACTGTATTTTGCTTGCAGGTAAGAGTCGCTAGTTCCTCAAAGTCATGCAGACTTTCCCCTCATCTTGTGGGGTTAGTTGATCTCAGACCGTGGGGGAGAAATTCCATAACCATAAAAACTCAAGCCGAAGGGTTGGGCTTGCATAAAGCCAGTCATTCAACATGAATTACATGCCTTGCTACGAGCAAGACAAATTCCAGCTCCTGGAAATGGAAACTCCATGTTCCCATCCAAGCCATCAACTATCCAAATGATTTCTTAGGTTCATAAAGTGCAGAACTGGAAGCGAGCATGAAACTCCATTCTATTCCCTTGCCCTTGGATTGCACCAATGAGGAGAATGCCGCACAATTAGTGGGGAAGCTGGGACTCGAGCGGCGTGCAGCCTCTGTGGTATTTCGCTGAAATCAGCCGCTGGAAAATTGAGATGCTAACTGAGAGGTGACCGGCAGGTGGGCCAGCCACCTGGTGAAAGACAAACGTGAAATGGCTTTAGTATCTGTGGGGATCTCATCTCAGGGATGAGCCTTTGGTGCCGGCATGTATTTTTAGCAGAGGCAGCGGGGCCTTACGAGGACCGTACGCATCTCTGTCAAAGCCTCCATTTCCTCATTCTCTGGAGTCATCTGTACGGTTTCGACACTCCCGCCCTCACACGTTACACAGAAGGGTAAATAACGGGCTGCCAGGTGGGGACGGCTTCCTTCTGCCTCCAGGCAGTGGGAGCAGGGCGCTTTGCCGCCCCCCAGGGCCCTTTCACAGCCAGTGGCTGGAGCCCCCGCCTACGGCCTGCTCTGCACCTGCCCCCGCCTCCCTCCAGCCGGCCAGGTGGCCCTGGGCGGGCCAGCACCCCAGCGCCGAGGCCTCCAGATAGAGCAAGTGAGCAAGGAGACCAAAACCCTCTTCCGAGCAGTAGCCCTTGTGCCCAGGAGCTGCTCCCTTCTCTGTGGCTGGGCCTTCCCCCGCGGCGAGAGGTCAGGCTCTGCCAGGGGGGCCGGGGCCGTGTGGTGATGGGGGTAGGGGCTGGCCAGGCGGCCCTCAGACCACAGGCCATTTGGGTCATTTGTCACTGCGCCGGCTTTCTGTACATCCAGGCGACTCCCTGGAGGTAGGGGTTGGCGTGAGAATAAGAGGGAGTGTGTGGGCTCAGGACCCAGAGAGCCCAGGGGCAAAGACCTGAGGAGCTGGTGCAGAGCTGGGACCTTGGTTTTCCTCACAAGACCCTCTTTGCCCGCCCCCTTGTTGTTCCTCGATGAGATGCTTGAAGTGAGGGGGGCCCGCACACTGTTTTGGAGGATGACAGAGAAGAAGGGTTTGGGGAGACCCCACCCCACCCCATGATAGGGGGCTGGTTAAGTAGAAGATGGTGCACCTACCTGTGTCCCCCTGGGCCGCGCTGGAGGGCACCAGGAAAAGTCAAGCCGTGATGTGATCGGAACCGCGTAGAAAGGAAAGATGATCCATGGCTGTATTTGAGTAGGAACATAATTGTTCGTTCATTTCTCTTTGTTTTATTCTGTATTTTCCAAACTGTCCCTCTTTCTGTTTACCAGCCCTGATGAGGGCCCTTGCACGAGTTCGTCTCAAATCCCAAAATGCTCTCCCCTCCCCCACCACGGGCTGTGTGGCCGACTCTTGACGCCTCACCTCGCACAGCCTTCCCGGACCCCTGAGGGATGACCGACCCCACACCCCTGCGTCCAGGGGAGGCACCTTCAGCGAACGCACAAAAACGAAACACCCCAGAAATTCTGACTCAAATTAACCTTAACATAGGAGACTTGGGAAGGGAGGGCTGTCTTCCAGCTGGGGCCTCAGGCACACACGCGCACCCATCCAGCAGGCAGACGTAGGGGAAGCATCTGGAGCATCCAATCTTCTTTTTCTTTTAGCAAGTAGTGGTGATTATTACAGCAGGGGAATGTTATCCTTTGGGGTGAAGGCAATAACGTTTTGCGATTCTATAACAACGTGATTTATTGTTTCCCAGATGAGTTATTAATTCTCATAATTTCATAATCTGCCATTGGTCTGAACTACTTTATTTACCTGTGTCATCATGGGAAACAGGAATGAGCCTCGCTTTCCCCAAAGCCAAGGGGGGTACATAGCATGAGCTGGTAATAGAGGTTCATTCGTCAGTAACTACTGAGGTTCTTCCTGAGGAAATGGTGTTGATCAGAGGGGCAACCTGTTGTTCTGAAAGTTGTTAAGGCAGGAAGACCACTGCGACGCTGGACGGAACACCAGCATGACTGGGAAACCCTTTGTCCTCGGGGCCACGACGGGTTTGACCGAGGAGGGTTAAGAGTCTAGGAGAGACTGAGGAAGGCCTGTGTTAGTCCCAGTTGCCCTGGAAATGGAGGTCCCTCTCCATGCCGATGAGAAAGACGCATGCAAAGTAAGTCAAGAGTACCACGTGGGGGTGACAGGTGACCTGCCGAGCTCCATCGGGAATGTCTGCAGACGGGGACCCCGGGGCCCCACCAGTCAAGCACTTTGTCTCCACGATGCCTCTTACTCTGGTTGCTGCATCAGCACAGAGAGAGGCAAACGGAGGACCCGTGAGCTCCTTGTCCTGGTGGGTCAGCAGAACAGCCTGCCGTCTGGAGTGGCCTCCCCCTCACCCGCCCTTGTCCCGAGGGCTTGTGTCATCCCAGGGAAGGAGAACAGGAATCTGACAGGAACTGGGCATTCACCGTGTGCCGGCACTGTGATGGTACCCATCGTGAGTGAGCCCAGCCCCCGCCTCCGGGGAGTCACAGTCCGGGGGGGACAGTCCACTTCAACTCAGTGCGGCAAGTGACTCGGGGGAGCAGACAGGGGGTGATGTAGGACCTCGCAGGGGGTGGTGCCCCAAGCTTCAGGGGCAAGGAGAGTTTCCTAAAGAGGAAGTCATTTGAACTGGGCTCTGGGGGTCAGGTGGGATCTGCGGGTGGGTGGAAGAGGCTGGGACCATCCGGGGAAAGGGATTCACATTTGCAGAGCCCCAGAAGGAAGGAAGACGCATGTGTGCAGGGCTTGGATGGGGCTTCTGTGGCCGGGGCAGGACGGGCAAGGAGAGAAGCGGGAGATGAGCCCGGAAAAGTGGGCTAGAGCCAGCCCGGGAAGGGACCTGCGTCCAAATCTCAATGGGGAGGGGCTGGAGGGAGGGAGGGAGAGGCTGGGTTGTAAACCGTGGGATCCGTGAGCGTGGGATCCAGGCCCAAGGTGCTGGCTGCATGCGTGCTGGGCACAGCGTTGCCCGTGGAGATGTCAAAATAAATAAATAAATAAATAAATAACAACAAAAAGATCCAGGTCCAGAGCAGGGGTGCAGCGTTGAGCCCTCACTCGGGGGGAGAGAACGTTCTTCTTCATCGTAAGGAGAAAGGAGGAGGCTGCAGTTAACCACGGAGGGAAGGGGGAGTTCGGAGAAGCTAATGGTATACCCGACTGATGGCTCCTTTCTCTGGAAGCAAAGTCATCAATCACTTACTATGTATTAGGCACTCTCAAAAAAAATTTTTTTAAATTAATGTGAGCACTGATTTTAAAGTTGACAAGGAACATTTCATCTGCAAGAGTAGCTATGGTAGTTTTGAGAAAGAACAAAGGGAGGAGAATTCACTTTCCAGCCTCCAAAATGCATCACAAGTCTGTAGTCCTAAAAGCAGTGCGGGTCTTGTGCTCCAATAGGAAACAGACTAACAGAACACAAATGGGCTCAGGCAGACATGGGTACTTGAGCACAAATATGCCAGCTTATGACTCATGCTGTCAGCCTTCCTGGAAAAGAGAGAACAGCATGAACACTGGGTCTTCTATAGGGAGGGTAACCAACACGGAGGTGCAACGGAGTCCCCACTGCATGCAGATCTGAGAGTGCGGACAGCGGGGTGAGGAGGGGCGGGGAGACCCTGACGGCGAGAAGTGAGCCGAGGATGTCACCTCCCGGAAAGGAACGCTGGCCCCAACCACTCAGTGCCCCCAACGCGGTTCTGGAACTTGCCAGCTCACGGCACCGGCGGCGGCCGGAGGGACGCTCCTGCCTTGTTGAGCGGGTCAGCTCTACCGAGAAGGAGCGATGCCCCCCTCGGAGCCGTGGCAGCAAAGGGGAAGGAGGAAATGGTGGGGGAGGGAGTGGACTCAAAGACCCTGAAGCAAGGAAAGAATAACCCTGACAATTGTCCCCCATCGACATCATGGATTACAGCTGCATTTCCCTGAACAGACAGACGAAAGTTCTCTTGAGCCAGGAATCCTATTCACTTAATGTCTACATATACAGAAACCAAACCAACTCTAGACCCAACTACTATAAAAAGAAAAATTAAAAACGTGATTCATAACATTTTAGCCGATGATCATCCTTCTCACAAAGCCGTGAAGCCAGGTCAAACTGCAACGTAACGCGGTTTAGACTACATCAAGCATCCTCAAACGAGCATTTGGAGTCATTAAAAAACACACAGAAATAGAAACTCAAAGATTAAAAAGAGAAACGTCAGGGAGAGGAAGAGAGAGAAGCAGTGTGAATGCAGGAAAGAAATGGAATCAAAAGGCAAAACCATCTCAAAATAAAAAATAAATCATGAGACGCCTAAGAGAAAAAGAGTCAAATTAAATTCTAATAAGGGGCATTGAAGACAAGGCAGAAAAATAGCCACGAGAATGAAATTGAGTTAAAGAAGGAAGCAAAAACGGGGCTGAGAGAAAATGATCGAAATGGGAGTCAGCTGAGTCCCAGAAGAAGAAAAACAACAGAATAGCATTCGTCTTCAAAACTGTAATCCAAGAAAACTTTGCAGATTTAAGGGAAAGCTCACGTCTACACATGAAAAGGCACCATCGCGTGCTTTGAAAAATTCACCTGGGATGATCAACTCCAAGACCCGTATTATTAAAACCATTAGGCTTTAAAGACAAATATCCTCAGGATCTCCAATCAGCAAGTGCAGATTATTCACGGGCTAACAAAATCAGGCAGGCAAGACCCTTCTCAAGAGCAACTACAAAAGAAAGGCAAGAGTGGATACGTGTTTTCAGGCAACTCAAGGAAAGGTAGTAGGAACCACAGGTTTTTAAACCCAGCCCCACTTTCAAGGTTTGTTAAGAGGACGATTTGAGTATGCAGGTGCTCAGAGGACACTGGGCACCCACCTCCTTCCCGGAGAAGCAACAGCGAATGAAAAGATCACCGGGCAAATTTCATCAGAAGGATCAACAAGCCGGGAAGAAAAGGCAACCTAAAACCAAATGGGGAAATTTTAAAAATGAATCGAACTATTTCAAATGAATAAAGACACAGAAGGGGGGAAGGAATTTAATGCCAGTCAACTTTTGAAGGCAACGGTGGCTGTCCACCCTTGGTCCGGAGAAGCGAAAGAACCGCAGGGTAAGCGCGGACCCCGCTAGGACGGCACCCTGGCTGCAGGGTCTCTTAACCCACGTTATGTCTGTGCAGCACCAAGCGAGCGAATAATGTGTGGATTCTGTGGGGCCCCAGCTCTTGCCATGGAAGAAGGGAGGTACGGAACGGGGAAAGGCGTAAGACTATGTGTAAATACGTGCATATCTGCTAGCTCACTCCGCTGAAAGGAGCCGGGAATAAAGACCGCGCCGCAACAGCCCAGATCACGGTTTGCAAATGCCATTCCCACTAAATGGAACTAGGGCCCTTGGAGGGATGACTGATTCAAGGGCAAGAAGGAGAGCGTGCAAGATGAGCCAGAAATATCCTGTTGTGCCCGAAAGTAACACGGTGCTCAAGGGAACAAATGAACGGAGCGATGGGGGCTTGTCACAAGGGCGAAGGGATCAAGCTCGAAGGGGCCCCCACTGGCCAAAGCTGGGGTAAATGTGAGCACCAGACTTTGACCACAAGAGCAGTGGGGTCCACTGAATAATGGAATTAGGACCCACTCAAAGATAAGTGGGTCTTAGTCCCTGCCACCTGTGAAGGTCCTTTTCTAGGGCAAAAGGGACTTGGCGGGTGCGATTAAGGGGAGGATCTTGACATGGAGAGATTCTCCAGTGTTATCCGGGGAGCCCTAAATGGAATTACGAGTGTCCTTATCAGCATGAGGCAGAGAGAAATCAGAACACGGGGAAGAACCCGGCAGTGTGAGGACCGGAGCTGGGGGCCACCTGGGGGCTTTGAAGGTGGAGGACGGGGGGCAGAAGCCAGAAAGGCTAGGAATTCAGCTCTGGAAGCTGGATCAGGGAGGAAAGGATTCTCCCTGGGGGGCCGTCCAAAGGGGCTGCGGCCCGGCCAGCACCTGGACTTGGGCTCCGTGGAACCGATTTTGGACTTGTGACTCTGGAACGGTAAAAGATAAGAGAATAAATGCGTGTTTTTAGATGCCCCCAAGTACGTGGTGACTTCTTATAGCCGCCCGAGCAGACTGATAGAGTCAGGAGTGGGTTACAAATCACACAGTGAAGTAAGAACCCCTGAGTCCATTCGTAGATGGAGGGGGCGCAGGAGAGGGAGGCGGTGCAAGCTCGCTGGCAAACGGGCGGAGGGGAGGGCTCGTCCTTCCAGGAGAAAGCTAACTTCCTAGTGAAGATGGGTTCAGGCAAGAATCACTGACGAATCATTAAGTCTAGGGGGACGTTCCGATGAGGATCAAGGGAAGTGGTGACATGTTGATCCGTCACACCTCGGTCCAGCGGTCACAATCGCTGTTGTGAAGACAGCAAGGGGACACCGTGTGCCTCCAGGTGTGAGTCCCTGAGAAAAGCAGAGGGTCACATTTGCGGCAAAACTCGCATCTAGACGTGAGGAAACATCAGACAAAACCCAGCAGAGGGGATAATAATTCCAGAGTCATGAATAATTGACTGCAGGGTTTCAGAATTGTCGGGGTCGTGGCAGAAGGGAGGCGGTGGAATGGACGATTCTAGATGGACAGGGACCAAGAGCGGTGAGTAAGTGCCCTGGCGAGAGAGGACGTCAGCTGTCTCCAGTTTGACCTCAGACTTTCCAGCTGGGTTCCTCTTTCCAGCTGGTCTCTCAGCTCAGGCGGGAGACCCCAAGGGCAGAGCATCCCGTGATGGGAACAGAAACCACCCCCTCGAGCAGCCAGGACTGCCCTGAGCCCGCGAGAGCCCCGGGACCGACCCCGAGACAGGGACGGACCTGACCTTCACCGCCCGCCTGCCCAGACTCTCCTCCTATAGACCTGGAGCTGTTTTTCCGCACTTTGGACGCTGGCCTGCTGTCTTCCCGGTGCCGGCCTCCCTGAAATAAATCCCTTTCCTGTCTGTCTCTCTGCCTTTGATTCTGCCAGCGGCGCGTGGCCGAGCCTGGTCCGTCTGGGGCCCGCGGAGCCAGGGGCTGGCGCACCCCGGCGCCCCAAGCACTGGAGGGAAAGAATGCCATTAAGAACAGCATTGGGACAAGGAAATAACTGGAACGTGGACAGTGGATCTGGTAAAATTATATCCTCAGTGTAAAAGTTTTTGAACTCAACATCAGTACTTTGGTTATACAAAAGAATATCCTTAGTCTTAGGAAACACACACGAAAACATTAAGGGGCAAATGGGCACAATGTCAGCAACCTGGGAGAATATGTTTGCAACAAATGTTAGGAAAAAAATTAGTATTCCTAAAAATAACTGAGGAAAAAAAGTCTTCACAGATAACCCAATGTAAAAATGATCATATAATAAAAAAATCACAGAAAACATACATGGAAGGCTGCCCGGCTCTCTCATCGCTAATGACACGTGACTTAAAACGAGGAGGTTCCGGAAGAGTTTGGGAACGTTAATTGTTGGCACTAAACCCAGAAATAGCGGGATGGCACGGTAGTGCAGCCGTTCCCAAGGGCACGGCGCCCACGCGGACGAAGATGTTCTCTGCAGCTGTGCTCCAAGGGGAGCACGGGGAGCGTCATTAATGTGCCGGGATAGGGACGGAGACTGGTCCCTCCGTTGAGCAGGACTCAAGGAGTGGAATGAAATGTCACATGCAGTTAACAAGTCCGCCTCGGTAGCTCTGCTGCTGAACAACACAGCATCAGGGGAGAGGGAGAGGACTCGGGTTGTCCCGAGCGGACTTCAGCCTGCCCAGGGTCGCATCTCATGTCTCGGAAGGGGAAACGTAGTACTGCGTGGCTTGTATCATAGAGGATCGCATGTGTATTAAGAATTCCATACGTAATTAAACATTAATTCCAAAATACAGGCTGCGGTTTTTTCCTCCCCAAGATCATTCATAAACTAGTGTCTCTTCTGTCTGTTAATAAGTCAGCGACCACGTGCTGATTTCTGCCATTCTGGCTTGTTTCCACTCTCCCCTGGCCCCTCGGGACGTACTATTTAAATCTCTAATATTGTGACCTGGAAATTAGGTCCGAGTGAGGACCAGGAAAAGTGCAGCAGCAGCGTGGCTGTCCGCCTCTGCTGTGTCCCGCGCACGTGGTGCCACAGTGCATGGCGTGTGGACATCTGTGGACATCAGCTGACGTTCACCCACACTGGCCTCTGCTTCCTTGGCCCGCAGAACGCTGGTAACACCAGCTGGCTGCCCGTCCTCATTGGGTCGCAGGGAAGTGAGGGGGTGGCGACCTGTCCCTCTGCCGCCCACCCTGCGGGGCTCCTGCAGCAATCAGGTAGGACGACCTGCTCAAAGGACCTAGGGTTTCCGGTTTTCCTTCCGTGGTTCGAGCGAGTGATGGTGTGGAATCCGGGAGGAGCACAGACTTGGCGTCCTGCTTCCCTCGCAGACATTCCGATGGTCAGCCATGTCATTGACTTCGTTGCGTGGACTTGAGCCCACTCCTGCCCCTCTCTGAGCGTCCTCGGAGAAAATGGGGATCAGAGGTCGGTCCCACTGTGGCCGCATTAGAGGGACACAGGTCAAAACAAGAGGGGAGGCCGTGTATGTTCTCTGCAGGGTCAGAGCGCCGGGGGCCACGTCCTGCTGCGCCCTTTGCCCCCGCCGCTGGGAAACGGGCGGGAAAATAAGCAGGACGGGGAGCAAACCGTGTCAGGGCTCTTCAGAGAAACGGAGCCTGTAGGACACATACATTTATGTTTATATTTATGATGTAAAAGGAGATTTCTCATAAGGGACTAGCTCACGGGCTTAGGGCGGCGGAGACGTCCCTCGGTGCGCGGCCGGCAAGCTGGGGACCCAGAGAGCCGATTCAGCTGGAGACCGAAGGCGGGAGACTGCGTCCCAGCAGTTAGGGAAGACGAGGGGGCCTTTACTCAGTCTGCCAAGTCACACGTCCATCCCCTCCAAAAATACCCTCCCGGACACACCCGGGCACGCCGCTGACCCGCCGTCTGGGCACCCCACACCCCGTCGGGTGACACAGAAAATCCCCCGTTGCAGGAACCAGAAGCTGTCTTCCTGAGGGACAGCCGGGCACGTCTCACCTGTCAGCTACCGGGCTTTTCTGTGGGACAGTTCTGTGCACCCCGTAGGGACACGGAGTCTGAGTGAGTCAACATCAGAGGGAACGTCCCAGCATGCAGGGAGGTTGGGGCTGTGCGTTCTTGCTCCCTGCAGAGGAACGACCCCCCACATACACAGCTGTCAGGGAGCGCCAATGCCAGGGGCAGGCACGGGATGGTGTGCTTGGCCTGAGGTTTCTTCCAAGCGCACGGGCCTTTGGTTCTATGGCTGTGGAAGGGCTCCCACATGGGGCCGAGCTCGTAGACACGTTGTCCAGGCCAGAGCATCCCAGTCCCACAGGGCTCGTGTAAGGACACTCTCACTCAGTAACCATCAGGGGCTCCCATCACCCAGCGAACAACACTCAGACTCACCGGGCCAACATACAGGGCCTTCCTCCTCCACTGGCCGCACCTGTCCTCACAGCCTGACCCCCCACGGCTTTCCCACCAACCTCCGATTTCCCAGGTCTAGCTCCGAATCCCTCAGGAGCGGGTTTGCCGACCCTCCCGACCCTCCCGTGAGTCCCCGGGCCCCGGGGTCTGAGGCTCACACCAGCCACACAACACTGCGGCCATCTGCATGCTTATGTTTGTCACCCCGTGCCCCGGGCGCACGTTGGCACCTGCGCCCGAGCAGTCCGAGCGGTGAGGTGAGGGTCTCGGATCTCGTTTGCTGAGTCGGACAGAGCGTGTCTGCCCGCGGACTTCCTCCCACCAGCCGTCTTCCCTCTGGAACCCGAAAGCCTTCTGAAGGGCTCCTAACTGACCTCCCATCGTTTATCTGTCCAACTGAAGGGTGTGAGTGGCTTCCGGGCGCCAAGCCCCCTCCGGGTTTGGGCACAGGCCTCGTAAAATGTAAGAGGACAAGATCTTGGCTTTCAGGAGGTCTGGGCTCCAGCAAGTGATGTAGGGACAGAGCTGATGAGCAGACGCTCCCCCTGCCAGCCCCCTGGCGATCCGTGGACCGACAGATCCCGCGGCCAGGCCGGGCGTTTTATCTCTGCGCTTCGGTGCCCGACCCAGAGCGGGGAAACAGCGTGCACCTGCTGAACAAACAGGTCACTACAGGGGCGCCTGGGTGGCTCCGTCGTTAAGCGTCTGCCTTCGGCTCCGGTCGTGATCCCGGGGTCCTGGGATCGAGCCCGCTTCTCCCTCTCCCGCTCCCCTCTGCTTGTGTTCCCGCTCTCGCTGTGTCTCTCTCTGTGTCAAATAAATAAATAAAATTAAAGAAAAACAAACAAACAGGTAACTACAGGGGGTGAGTCCACACTTAGGCCAGCAATTGGTCCCTTTCCCTCCTCCGTGTCTGAACCTCTAGCATCTCAGACGCACCCAGAATCTTGAACTGAAAAGAGCATCAGAGCTGGAGAAGTCCCATCCCTTATGTATCATTTCAGTTCCTTCTACAGCATTCCTACACCTGATCCCATGAAGACAAGTTCGGGTCCCCACGCATGGAGGTGTCGTGTGAGAGCAGGGTGACGTTGTTTGGCGGAGTTCTAGATGTGGTGCAGGGGGGATTTAAGAGGCACAGGCTCCAGGGAAGCCTGTGGGGTTGGGGAGGGGGTCCAGAGCCGGCCCCTGTTGCTTCCACTCCTGTTCTTCCTGGCACAGAGACCGGGACGGGGGGCTCGCACCCCCGTTACAACGAGCGCACAGAATTTCTGCCCATGAGACATGGTCAAGCTTCTGTCCGGAGCTGGCTAATTCCACACACCAGCCATCCCAGCAAAGTCGAGCTCAAGGAAATTCACCGTGACCCTCTCTGTCTCGGAATTAAAGCCATATTAGGTGGGGATGTGTGACAATTCATTTGGGTTCCTCTGCATTGGCTTGCTGAGCAAATCCGTCGTGGATACAAGGGAGGTGTTTAACCTGCTTGAACGAGAGACACGGAGACAATTTCTGAGTCTCCTTCTAGCCGCTCTGGCCGCTGTGTTGTTGAGGACAGGGAGTGACCGTGCGACACACAGATCGTCTCATCGGTTTCCTTCAAAACACGCGCGAGTCTCCGTCACACGGGGCAGTGCACTCTCGTCTCCAGCAGCAACACAATAAATTAACCTGTGTTCTAGGTTCGATTTCTTCAAGTTCTGACCACTGCCTCGATGCCTCCTGTTTGGGGGACGTGTGAGGCTCTGCAGCAGGAGGCCCCGGGGCACCTCGGGAAGGGTCTCTGAGCTCCGAGAATCTGATTGGAACGTGTGGTAAGATGAGTTTTCTCATTCCCATTGTAAGGCAGGAATTCGGGTCTGGGGATTCAGAGAACAACCTTGCAAATCCGGGAACGACATGGATGGAATCTTTAGGGACCAAACTATCCCATCAGGTCGGATGCAGAAGAGGAGTGGGGAGGCTCCTATCACAGCTCTGCTCCCCGCGAGCTGTGTCCTGCGAGCCTGCAGACCCCACCTCCCCCCCAGCCCAGTGGGATGGCCTGCAGAGGGAAGAAGGTGCGTCCCCCAGGGTGTGGGAGCAGGCGACCGTGGTGCGGCCAAGGCAGCCCGCTGGGTGCCTGGTGCAGAGGCTTGGCGAGCGTGCTCCCCCCCTGCACCGGGAGCACGGGGTTTACATGCGTGCACGCACAGCCTGCAGAAGCAGCAGACTCCAGGGCCCGGCCTGGGGCCCTTGGCAAATGAGGCACCACAAGGACAGTCACAGGAGTGATTGATTAACTCTAACTGCTGCAATTCGTTCTGGAGGCCGGGACCGAAGGTGTGACTGTGACAAATTGCTCGGCTTTCCTTTTTGTCTTTACATGAACACATTTGTCAGAACAAGAGGAGAGAAAATACAGAGAAGTTGGTGCCAGAGAGGAACTCTTACTGACTCGGTGACTCGCTTCTGCGACGTTCTCGTTCAGAACAGGAACATGGGGGCTTCTGCCTGACTGTGAGGACAGCCCTCCGGACACAAGACAGGCAGGAGCGCCTTCAGCAGGGGACCCCAGGCTTCCGCCCACCCCCCCCAGCCCTCAGACCCCGTGCCCCACCCTCGCCCCGCCTGTGTCTAGTGGGGGGAGCGGGAGGAAGGCGGGGGGATGAACGAAGGTCTATTTCCTGTGGCCACGGCCCCACGTGGTTAAGAACAGTTCTTAAGCACGGTTAAGAACTTCGGCTTCCGAGTCAGAGCTGGATTTAACCCAAAATGAAGTCCAAGTTCAAACTTGCTGCCTGTATGAGTTCAGACATCCTTAGTAACATCTCTGGCCTCCATTTCTGCATCTGTAACTGAGTTAAATGATACACCTGCTTCCTAAAGTTGAGTGAGAGCCCCGGGAGGAGGGCCATCCACGTCTGTCTCCTGTTAAGAGATTCCCTGGGTCTCCCCACTAAATGGTGTGTTTCGTCCACCGCTGTGTTCTCAGCATCCAGGACCCCGTCTAGGGCAGAGCACTTGGTAAAAATCGTTTCAGTGAGGAGTCGTGCAAATACAGGGGTTAAGCCCGGCATCCTCACACAGCCAAGTCTCGGGGTGACGGTTTTCAAGCGTCGGTGACAGGTGGAGGAGACTTTGCGTTGAGATCTGAGAAGCTCTGGAAGACAACACAGCAGAGCAGACACAAGCATGAGCTCTGAGTCCAGAATGCCATGGTTTAAATCCTGCGTCTCCCACTGTACAACCGTGGGCAGGCTGCGGGGACCCCTCGGTGCCCCCATCACTGTAGGAAGGCCTGGTGGTAATAACAGTCCCTACTTCAGAGAGCCAGAGGGGGGTGGGGAACGGGAGTGTGCACCTGTGATCTCAGAACCGTGCTCCGCTCTTTGTAGGAAGGAGCCTGCTCTCATTAGTGGGAGGGATGTGGCGTGGCCGGATCATCAGATCCCAGGGGACTTAAATGAGTGGGAGGTCGCTCCCAGTCAACTGGAGTTACAAGTCGAGACCAAGGGCCCGGCTGGCTTAAGCCTGTGTGTCGCACCCTGGGCCAAGGCTCACTGTGGGCCCCCTCACTGCGGGGAGGTGAAGGTCAGGGGCTTTTCCCTGTGGACGTGGCCTCCTTCACTCCCCACTCCCAAAAAGTGTGTGTGGGAAAGCCCTGATCTGCACCACACCCCCAAGCAGGACCACGTCTGAGCCCCGTCATCAGACCCAGGGCATCTCTCCAGTCCTCCGTGTGTACGCCGCCGTGCATGGCTCTGCCCCCTGTGGCTTGCACAGGCCCTGGCCCGGCGGACGGTTCTGCGGAAAGTCTGTAAAGTGCACGAAGCACATCGTTTCCACAGGCAGACAAGAGAAGTCTAAGAACACGAGATAGGTGTGGCTGAATCACATCCTCCTGTGCTGCGGGTGTGCATCCTCTCCTCTCTCCATCTCTAATCCCATCCTTGACACCTACACTTCAGGAACAAAACAAATGGAGATGGAATTCTGTGCACCTGGGTCTCCCATGCAGGCTCAGCTACGCAGGAAATGGGCCAGGACCCCCCATGGAAGAGCCGCACCTGTCACTGGCAGGTGCCTGTGGAGCATCTTCCTGCCCGGGGTCCGGAGCCTGGCAGGTGCGTGTGGAGCGTCCTCGCGCCCGGGGTCCGGAGTCACATGAAGGGGCAGTGAACCAGGTCTTGGGCAGCAGGAGCCCATGAGCTTCCGGAGGTTGCCATGTGGTTCGCGGTCCCCCTTGCCTCCAGTATGCCCGCTCTGCGGACAGGGATGCATTCCAGAGGGACGTGTTTGCACCCCAGCCGCACGCCCGGGGATGCTTCTCTCTCGCCGTTTGCCCAGCACGTGCATGCACACACCCACACTCACCTTACCCATGCTCACACTGCCTCCCACGCTCTGAAACCTTCTTAAAACATGTTTTTTGAATCGTAATTCCTTCATATCATTCAAACTTCAGAAACGATAAAAAGGTAAATGGTGGAAACTGTCTCTTCCTACTCCCGGTCCCCGCATCCCGTGAAGGGTGAAGGGCGGTCACTGTTGGCAGATTTTCTCCCGAGTGGGCCTCACGCACGTCAGTGATCTACGTGCACAGATCTATTCTCTTTTTACTTCTCGTGTTTTCATGGATGTTGCAAACTGGACGCAATTTCCGCACTCGGCTTCTTCACTTAAAAATACGACTGTTAGAGCCTCCGAGTGGTGCACAAGCGTGAGGAGTTACTATTACAGTTTGAAATATTATTTTAATAACGGAAAAGGGTAATTATGAAGATTAAAATAGCTCTTCTTAGCATTTGGAGAGGAAAATGGAGGAAAGACTCAAACTGATACAGAGCAGCGCGGCGGCCTGTGAACCATGGGTTCCCGAAACCCCACGCCGTGCGTCCCTCCTTTCCTGTTTCTCTACGTTCAGTTCAAACCCTCTCTGGGTCATAAACCACTAGCTGCAAGCACACTGTACACAAGAAGGATGCTTTCCCGACCACGGAGACATGGAAACAAAGCTGTCCTATGCAGCTGTGCCTCCCGGACGCGGGACAGGATCCCCATGGTTTCTCCCCCAACGATCCATTCTGTGCTTGTCTACACCTCAGGAACCCATCTACACATACTCATATTTCTTCTCTTGGTTCCCTTGCTTCTCTTTGTGCCTCCCGACGCTGTTGGACACCAGGAACGTCCTTACTTCCTGTTCCCTACCTGTTAACTGTGCTGCAGACTGGCTCTACATAGGGCGGCGCGAGGACGCTCCACACACACCTGCCGCAACGTTAGGCTCACATCTGGTCCCAGAAAGACTCCCCAGTTTCCAAGTGGCCTCCTGCAGAGTGAGAAGCAAGGCAGGTCTTCTGAAGCGACCAGAGCCCCTCTCCCAAGGGTCCAGCTCAGTGCTCTCCAAGCAGAGTGCAGAGTGTGCATGGGTGTTGTTTGGGGATGCGCCGACTTCCAGAGCAGGCTAGGGTGGGGGCCGGGTGTTTGGGTCTCTCACAGATTCACGGGTGGACCCAGCCTCCCGTGTGGCCGCTGTGCTGTGCTGCCTGGGCCCCTCTCTGGCCCGGGGCGGCCGATCCCTCCCCACCAGCACCGGTGGCCCACAGCGTCAGGGAAGCTCCTCTCAGAATTGCCTTCAGCTGAAGAAAGCCTCCCACTGCGCCCCGCCGAAGGCTCAGTTCTCTCCAGGAGCCAGCCTCAGAGAGGCAGAGGCAGGAAGACCCACACCCTTGCTTCGAGGGGGACAACAGCTCCAGAGGTCCCCAGGGGGATGGTCCTCCTCTGCTCGGGGACCGTTCTACCCTCCAGGCTGCTGACCCACGTGCTCTCCCCGGGGGCCCGGCGAACGAATCTCCATCCCGTTGGCTGCCTCCTCCGCGGAACCTAACCCAAGCCACCTTCTCGACACCCGAATCTTAGCCTCGCAAATGCAGAGAGACCCAAACAACCGTGCAACACGTTTTGTAGATTTTGTTGCGCTGTGTTTATGTAAAGGCTGATTACTGCCATTTTATGTATCATTTCTAAGATCTTGTTTTATGCTATTTTTCATTACAACTGGAGAATGTTCCAGCTAATTTACAGGAGTTTATCTACAGGCATTTGTAAGTTCATTGACCATCCCAAACCCACATTAATAACATTTTTTTTCTATAGTAGGCAACATTTCCTTGACACAACACTGTGTTCTTTTTCACCTTTAAGACAAATCTCAAGAAATACCCCATCCTTCCCACAAATATTCCCTGAAGGCCTCTGGGCTTAGCCCTGGTGTGGGGCTGAAGATGCAGTTGTCAGGGGGATTTCAACGCAGCATAAAAAATAAATAATTGGGGGCACCTGGGGGGCTCAGGCAGTTGGGTGTCTGCCTTCGGCCCAGGTCACGGTCCCGGGGTCCTGGGATGGAGCCCCGTGTCGGGCTTCTTGCTCGGTGGGGAGTCTGCTTCTCCCTCCCCTCCCCGCTCGTGCTCTCTCGCTGTCCCTGTTGCACTCTCTGTCTCTCTCTCAAATAAATAAATAAAACTTAAAAAAATAGTTATGTCTGCACATCAAACTAAGACAAGTGCCCGGACACCTTCTAATGTGAATGGCAGGGAGGGGTTGTGGTGAGGAGGTTGGGAGGACCTCTCTGGCTCGATGACATGATGACAAGGAGGGAGAAGATTCCTGCCAAGCGGACAGCAGGTGCCAAAGCCCTGAGCGGGGACGGGCGTGCTGTGCTTGGGCAGCAAGGTGGCCTAGGGCTCAGTGAGAGGTGAGCGTGGTGGGGGGGACCACGGACCCTGTTCAGTCCTCAGGCCACGGGAGCCAGTGAAGGTGACATAATCCAATTTCATCTGATTTGGTGGACCGCTTTGGCTCCTTACGGAGAACGAACTCCAGGGTGAGGGGAGAGCCAAGATGCCAGAGCGAGGGGTGTGCAGTCACCAGCTGCGAGGTGGTGGCGATGCACACACAGGCGGGCAGAATGTGCGTGCGACCTGGGGTCCGCAGGGGAGCGACAGGCGAACGTGGGCCACGCGGGGAAGGGGGCTCGCCGATGCTTCTTCCGCTCTCGGCTGGAGGAACGGCCGGGAGCACAATTAGCTGAGGGTGGGAGCACTGAGAGGGACGGGGGAGCATGACCCAGCCAGCCGCGGGAGGTGCACGAGGTGGGCGGTGTCTGTCACACAGCCACGGAGGTGTCAGTGGGACACCTGGATGTCTAGGCCCCAGAGCTCAGAGAGGGGCCCAGCTGCGAGGATCTAAACGGGGCCCGTCGGCACCCAGATGGCGTTTTAAGCCCCCGCTGCAGGTGCTGATCCCAGGAAACCACCGACGCAGGAGGAGGGGCTCGGGAGCGGGGCAGAGACGGCAGCGGGAAAGTGCAGGCCAGTTAGGAGGGGAGAGGCCAGGAGAGGACAGTGTCCGAAGGAGGGCGGGCCGCACGCGTTGCATGCTGCTGCAGCGCTGGTGACACGGACATGGAGGAGGAGCCACCGGACTGAGCGGGACGGGAGTCTCTGGCTCATCACGGGGGCCGTTTTGGAATAGTCACGTGGAGAGAGGCAGGGCTGTGGGAGGCAGGGGGCTCCCCCACAGCCCAGAACGTTCCTCTAGGCAGAAACCCAGGGTGACCTTCTTGCCGACCTCACCGTCCTGGCGCCCCGTGTCTGATTTGCTTCCTTCACATTCTGTCCAGTTCTCTACAGGCTGACCGCCGAAGAGAAAGTTTAGTGCCAGCTTCTCTGCCCCGACCAGAGGCTCGCGTTTACGACTCGTCGACAGCATGGAGTCCTCTCTAGCAAAGTTGGTCCAAGCGCGATGCCAGACGTAGGAAAACCCTTTCTGTTCACGTCCAGGACCTTCACGGTCTCATGGTTTTTAACACCGAGCCCTTCAGCCCCCACACAGACTTATTTTGGTGAAAGACGTAATAAAGCATGGGTCCAACTTTCTGCAAATGATAAGCCCGCTTACTAAATACTCCGCCCCCTCCTTAGAGGTATAAAATGCCCCCTCTGTACACCAAGATCTTCCTACAATTGGACCTGTATCTTGACTCTTTCTTTTGATCAGGTACATCGTCTGTCTGTTGCTGAAACCACACGGGGAAAACTACTCTGAGCTCCAGATACTGACCTGCAGACTAATTGCTAACATGCACACCACAAGAAGACTGTTCCAGAACACCAAGAACGTGGGGCCTGGGGGCAGAGCGCATCGTTTACCTCTCCGCTCCCCTGCTCGCTCCCTGCTCAACCCTGGGCGAGCACTCAACCTGTGAGCCTCAGTTTCCTTGAGGGTAAAATGGGGACAGAGACTTCCTCTCATTTCTGCTCCTCTCCTGAACTCTGCGTTCCAGCAGGAAGGGGCGCTGGACCCTGAAACACACCTCACTTGTTCGCATCTCCACGTGCTGGCCCACGCTGCCCTCTCTGCTCCGACAGCCTGGTCACGTCCTCTTTCCAACACTTTTATGGTCACTTACAAAGTAGACACCTGAGTAACCGCTTCTTGAGCCTTGCCCCGTTCCCGGGCTACCCAGCCACCCCCTTGCACGCTCTCCCAGCAGCCTGCGCACGCATCTCCCGGGGATGTATGTATTCCCGTGTCCGTCCCCGGTGGCTGGCCTTATTATTATTCTCTGATGAGCAGAATTAACACTTAGCAGGTGCTCAGTAGGTGTTGGTCGAATGAACAGGTGGACAAATGGATGCCGATGCAGGGCGAAGTGATGGTCCAGCCGGCTGCCCGTCCCCCTCGGCCCTTGGCAGGCTTCGCCTTAGAGGCCACGTCCTTGTTTCTCTTCTGCCTCCTGATGACAGCATCCTGATGTCAGAATCCCTCTCTCTGTGGGACTGTTGATACCAACGCTAGGCCCCTGAAAGCCTCTTTACGGCTTCTCGAACAACTGTCCCCTTCTTTCCCAGCGGGTTCTTTGTTCCCTGCTTTCTCTGTGGGCCTTGAGCTCCCGCTGCAAGGTGCTGTAACCTCAGGACGTGGGCATGAGACCACCAGGTGGGTCCCTCCCTGGCCTGCCAATCGGTGGGACTGTGAGGCTATCTGGTGGTTTTGACCATGGGCTTCCCACCTGTCCAGGGCTGACCAGGGGGACCGAGACTTCGTGTCTGCCTCTGCCCTGGCCCCTTGAGCTGGAGGAAGGCAACTCACATTTGTTGAGTAATTATTATCAGCCTGGTGCTTTGTATACGGATTTGCATTTCATTTTCTCAAAACCTCCTAAGATCAGGGTGATTGTTTCTATTCCCAGAAACCCCGAGGGGCTGAAAGTTGCTCCAACTGAAATGGAATGTGTGGGTTTAGTCACTGAGCCCGAAGATCCAACCTCTTTCCGCATCTTCCTTTGGCGCCTCTGGTCTCGCTTTCCTGGGCGCATGCTGTCACGAGGTCATCACTGACGTGGGGCGTGCTGCACCCGGCCCACGGAATTAGACTTCCAGTGGAAATCCACTGAGTGGCTTTGTCTGGGCACCAGCCCAGCGGGTCTCTCCCAGTTTCAAGTCCAGCCCAACAGTGCTTGGGGTTTGGAGTCAGAATCCCTGGGCCCACCCAGATTTGAGTTTAGGTCCCGCCTGTGTTGCTTACGGACTAGATGAACCTCAGTTTCTCTTGCCAGCGTAATAATCCCCCCTCCTCCCTCCCAGGGCTGGCCAAATCCTAGAAAGTACAGGACTCGTGCTCGAGAGCACACTTTTTAGAAGCAAACCAACCATCCCAGAGCCCACACTCCAAGCATCTTGTCTTATGAGATGTTCACACTCCGAGCTACTCTCCACCTGCCCACAGCCAGGGACCGTGTTCTCATGCCAACGTCCCGAGGTTAAGAGTCCTGGAGTGGGAGCTCAGGGCCCACAGGGAAACTACACAATCAATCCTAAACCCTCTTGTGTGCCCGACCTCTCCTGCTCCTTCCCCCGGCAGCCGCGATAAAGGCTTCTGCCCGCGGTTCCCTCTGTTGCTTCTACCTTCTGCCAGAGCCCAGTGCGCCCCTGTGTCCACCTCCGTGTTGCTCTTGGGTGCTGTCTTTCCTGTGGTCATCCTCTCCTTATCTGTTGGCCTTGATGTATCTGAATTTTTTTCTGTAAATACACTATTTTAAACCAGGCTTTAAATCCTGGATTCAAGATACCAGCTGTATAATCCTCGGTCCATCTCTCTGAGCCTCCACTTTATCCTATGGGGACAGGAGCCATTTCTAGGTCTTCGGGTTGTTGTGGGGCTTAAACAGTGGGTTCCTGGCACGCGCTGAGTGCCGAAGGAGAGCGATTACCACCATTACTACCGTGATCATCACAGCTGTAGTTCAGCGCTCACCGGTACCCACCGTGGGGTAGCACAAAACCCAGGCCTGGACAGGGCACCGACTGGGGCAATGACAAGCAATTGAGAGCCTTCTCCACGGACTTCCTTGGTCATCTAAACACAAACTGGGGCCACCAGGGCTCTGAAGAATTGCAGGCTTGTTCAGGGGCGGCCTCGAGTGGAACTTGGTTCACCTCAGGACCTGAAGAAGCATGCTGGGTGGACAGCAGTACCAGACCAGCATGGCCGTGGAGATGGCTGGAGAAAGGAGTCCAAGGGGACGGCAGTGTGACCTTGCTGTCAAAGTGACAAGCAGCAGTGAGCCACGGTTGCTAGGAAGTGATGTCAATGCAAACCGAAGGGTCAAAAGCCAGGAGTCAGGAGACGGTGATTGGTCAAAGCTGACCTATACCCTGTGTGTGTTGAAAGAACCAGACTCAAGCCAGCAGGTGGAGCAATGACCAGTATAGACAGAGGGGGTGGCTTCCAGAAATCCAGATACTCCTTGATCCTGTGCAAAACACAGGTCCCAAGAGCATTATGGGGGGGGGGGGAGCAGAGCTGGGCGAGTATGGCAAATGCCACACTGTTACACCAGCATTGATTATGCACCTACCATATGCCCGTCTGGATACTGAGAAGGCTGGATCTTCCAAATACTGCAGTGATAGAAGTGTGGGTGCGCTGGGGAACAGCCCCCTTGACCTCGTCGGTAGAAGAAGAGAGTCGAGTGTGTGAGGTCAGTGGTTCTTAAACTTGAGCATGCGTTAGTACCACCGGGAGGGCCGGGTAAATCACACATTACTGGGCCTGCATCCTTCCCCCACCTCCAAGGTTTTCTGATTCAGTAGACCTGGGGTGGGTCTGAGAATTTGCCTATATCTAACACACACCTGGGCTAACCAGCCCTGTGTTAGGCATATTTAAAGCCTAACTGCTGCCCTTCCCTGCCAGGCTCCTCCCTGCTTGGATCTTCCCTGAGCAGGAGTCTGTCTCCCGCCCACTGACCCTGGGCCGGGCCTCGTGACGTGTGCACACAGGGTTTGCGTGTCACTCTGGGCAGCAGCTCCCATCTTTCTTTCCCTCCATCAGCAGAGGGACGGGTGTGTCCCAGACATGGGGCTGCTCACACAGCCTGGGTTCTGTGATGAAGAAGACGTGAAATCCAGCTGGTGAACATGCAACCTTCGTTGGCGTGAGCTTTGGGGATTGCTTGTTAGTGCAGCACATTGTGGCCGAAACTGACTGATACGAAGACTCTCTAGAGAACGTGGCCCTGAGTGGAGTCTCACAGCGAAGGCGGAGAAGGGGCAGAGGTTTGAGACAGCACGCTGCGGGGTATCTAGTGCATAAAATACTTTAGTACCGGTTGTGGTGGGCGATGTAGGCAGGAGCCAAACCAGTGGGGACCAGATGCAGAAGACCTGGAAGGCGGTGTGCCCAAAGCAGGGCCTGAGATGCTGTTCCCCATCCCTAAACTGTCCCTTCCAGACTCTCCAATCACACGGCACCACCACGGCTCTTCCCCAAATCAGAAAGTCATCCCCGATCAGCCTGTCTCACTCTCTCTCACCAGAAAGGCCAGCTGGCTGCACCACAAATAAAGTTCAGTAGCTTCCACCTGACGGCCTCCCCTAGCCCAGCCCAGCCATCTCTCCCCTACTGTTACAACCCCGTCTGGGCCAGTCCCCCTGCTTCCACCCCTGCCTCCCCTCACCCATTCTCCACATTGCAGCCAGAGCCCTCTCTTAAAAATATAAATCGGATTGTAGATTATGTCATCTCCCTGCTTGCCACCTTCCAATGGCTTCACATTATATTGGAAATAAAAATCTGATCTCTTTACCGTGCCTAAAGACCCTACCTAACCCAGCCCCTGCCGGCTTCACTGATCTCCCTCCTGCCATGTTCATTAGATTCAAGCCATGCTAGCTTTCTTCATTCCCACCTCAGGACCTTTGCACTGTCGGCTCCTTCTGCCGGAAACGCTCATCCTGAGATGTGCACACACCACATTCTCCAGGGGGCCTCGCCGGCTGCCTTTACTCAGGCAGTGCCGCCACTCCTCTCTGAGGTGAAAATTGTCCTTCATTACTCCTCTTGCTGTTTGAAATGATGTCTTTGCTTACTTGATTGCTCTGTGTGCCTTCATTAGAATGGAAGTTCCAAGACATCAGCTCTCAGACTTCATGCATTCATTTCATCACTCATCATTCAACGAATCTTTACTAAGCATCTAGTATGTTCAAGACATTGTTGCTTCTGGGGACAACATTTCAGCCCCAAGCCATGGCCTTGCACATTCAAGTTGCTTAATAAATATCTGTTCAATAAGTAGATGAGTAGAGCAAAGGGTAGGAAAAAGGTTGGATCAGAAAGACATAGGTCACATATACCACACTAATGGTAAAACTGAACTCTAATAATAAAGCTAATTGGTAATAAAATGATAACTTAGGCTGGAGGAGACATCCACATCAAACAGCATTGGTCCCAGAGAGAATGAGCTGGGACAGCCTTCCTCGTTGGGACGTCTGCACTCACACAAGAATCATTTCAATGTGCGACATGTCTGTGAGCAAGCAGCCAGCATGAAAATACCGTGTACATTTCTTCTCTCCGTGGGTAACTATGTGGTTACTTCTCAGGCATAATTTCTTAGGTGCTTTCCTTGACAAATGAAAGGAAATTGTATTTGCAATTAACCACACACACACACTACTGATTTCCAACAATAATTTTATGCCTAGGATTTAATGAATCTTTCAGGAATCTTCAAAAACTGCCGTGAGTTGAAGTCAGATTTGAGGCCGCAGAGAAAGGGCGTGGTCGTGGGTTGGGCTGCAGTGCCTGGCTCCAGCCAGAAACATCGATGTTCTGCTCCTGTTTTTGGACACTGGTGTATTTTCTCACATAACATGGTATCACTTCTGTGTGCAGTCAGGTGCGCCTCCTCCCATCCTTTCCATTACAAGGACTAGTCCAGATACAATCCACATCCGGCTACGGCCAAATCCCAGTGAATCCAGCTCACCACAGACAAAGCCTGAAATCTAGAGCACTAGAAGATGGTGTGCTTTTTTTAAAAGTACCTTCGATAGCATAAAGTAAGTTAAGCAAGTATTGACTTTCGCTGGTATTTGGAGGGAAGAGTCTAAATTAATGACAGACTAAAATGCCTTACGATAGCACAGTGCACATTGATTTGCCCTCATGGGGAGGATAAACATTTTCCCTACAAGATTACTTACATGCTGTTTTCTTAATTCACTTGTTCAGAGCACTCCAGCAAAATGCAATCCTGGTCCAGTCGATCTATACGCAAACCTTGGATTTAGGTCTGAATTAATATCTTATTGTAAAACCGAGAAGCATTCTTAAACCCACCGTTGTGTGGCCACCCTAACCTTGTCCAAGCTCGCATCAGAGACTTCTCTGTGTGTGCAGGTGTCAAGATATTAATTGCTTTTTGCAGTGTGCTCTGACTTGGGTCTAATCATTTTTCTTTAATGACTCAGGCAGGGAACTCAGCGGCATTGGTGAATAGCACAATGAGATAAAAGAAGGCAGATGAATTCTCTCCCTCTTCAGTGTCCTCCATGATACGATTTCACAAGCAAGAGATGTCCTACGGCCTCTGCCCAAGTCAGCTATGATTCATTTACTTCACAGTGAGGGATGTCGTCATATCTCTGGGAGGAAAAATATTATGTTGATGTTGTGCTCACACAAGCACAGATGAATAGGCAAATGGAGCAGGCTAGAAGGTCCAGAAAGCCATATATACATTCCACAGACTTGTGTCAAAGGGGGAAAGATGATCTTTATGATAAATAGTGCTGATCAGTGAATATCCCACATGGGAAAACACATATCATAACCCTCCACACCTCACGCCAGATGTAAATATCAGTTCCAGAAGACGTACAGATCTAATCATGAAAAGTAAAACAATAAAGCTTCAAGAAGAAAACAGAGCATCTTCATGACCTCGGAGTCTATAAAAATTTCTTAGACTCAAATTGCCAATCATAATGAAGAAAATTATGTATTTCTCTATCAAAATAGAGAACCTCTATTGATCAAAAAGACAGCATTAAAAGAATAAAAACGCAGCTCAGAGAATGGAAAATAGTATCTGTAACGCATACCTGGCAAATAACTCCTTTTTCAGAATATATACAGAAGTTCTACAAATCATGAAGAAAAAGATAACCAGCCTAATGGAAAACTGGCAAAAAAACGTGAACAGGCACTTCACAAACTCGGACGTCCAAAGGGCCAATGAACATACAGAAGATAGCAAGCCTCATTCATCCTCAGGAAGACGTAAATTAGATACACGACGAGGGGCCATGACACACCTGCATGATATAGCTAAGATGGGAGAGAGTGCCTGGGGCGTGGACAGAGAGCACCAGGCACTCACAAGCGTGCTGCCGAGGGGAAGGTCAGCCGGCGGAAGCACGGAGGCAACGTCTGCGCCGTATCTGCTCCAGCAGAGCAAGAACGTACCTCGTGGTTCGGCAGTTTTACTCCCAGATGCGCCCACCAGAGAAATGCACACGTGCTTTCACTAAAAACGCAGACAAGAGTGTTCTTAGCCCCAAACCGGAAGCTAGGCAAACGCCCGTCGATGGTAGAATGGATACGTAGATTGTGCCTTGTTCTCCATCGGTGAAGGCAACCAAATGGGAAGACTACAACCACACACGGCAACACGATGTTTTCCACAGCATCGTGCCGGGGGAAAGAAGACAGACACAAAAGAACACAAAGTATATATTCATTTGCTTTTCTAGAATACACCTATAAGTGAAATCCTATGGCATTTGTCTTTATCTGACTTACTTCACTTAGCACACAAACAAAAATCAGAACAGACCCCTGAATACAAAGAACACACTGGTGGTTGCCGGAGGGGCGGGCAGGGGATGGGCGGGCTGGTGGGTGATGGGGAGCAGGAGGGCCAGGCTTCCAGAAATGGGATGAAGAAGTCCCGGGATGGAAGAAGGTACAGCACCCACAATAGTCGACCATGCTCTAATAAGATTGTGGTGACAGAGCGTGGTTACACTTGTGAGCTCAGCATCCTGTGAGACTTGCCCATGTTGTACACCATCCTCAGAAGTGAGGATGGCCATTTTTCTTTGCCAGGTTTCAACCGGAAGGAGGCATGGGGGAGGCTTCTCGGGTGTCTGAATGCCCTGCTTCTTCATCTGGGTGCTCGACATGTGCATGGTGTCCATTTGTGCAAAATTCCACCAAGTTGGACACTTATGATGTGTGCATAATACTGAATACTTACAATTCACGCCGAGAATAAAATCTCACTTCAAGAGACCTTATAATTTTTCAGTTTATTTTTGATTATATTTGGAGAGGCAGATTGTACACGAATAGCTTCAAACCAACCATTGTACATTAACCAAATTTTACACAAGCCATTTGAAAAAAGATCTAAAAATGTGCTTAGTTATTGGTCTTATATAACATTGATCAAGCACCAAGAGTGTGCTGACAGCTATACAGAACAAACACAGAAAAGACAATCCCTGCCTTCAAAAATATCCATTCCTTGAATCTCACGCATAAAACTTCGCCTTACATTTCACACCCTTTTATTCATAAGGCATAAATAAGGAAGTTTGTTGCATTTCTCATTGTTAGTCAATAAATATCTAATACCCTTTCCCCCAATTATACCGACAATTACTAATATCTTTGCCTTTAAATACAAATTTCCATAGTACAATATACAGTATATATTGATTTGGTATTCACACAACTGACCACAATATTCTTGCAGGTTGGTTATAGTATGAAGCATGTTGCATTTCAACATTCACAAATTTTTATACCACTTAACAGAATCACTTACTATCGGCAGAGCTTATTTTTTGTTAAAAAAAAAAAGGAGGTGCCATATTATACTTATATTGATCAAGTGTAAACAAAAACAGCCCTGCCTTGATTCTGATATGGGTATCAGGACTCGGCGCACAGAAAGGAGAGTTCGCGTATCTACTAAAGTAGCCTTGAGGATATCAATCACACAGCCGCATGCCCTAAAATACTAACAGTTTATGATCAGCTAGTAATGGGTGGTTAAAATATGATTTGCTTTACTGTATTTGCAGGGGCTAGTGTTGTAACACATCTGAAAACTGAGCTGGGAACTTTTTTGCTTTTCTGCAAGGCTGTGTTCAAAGCAAATCAGACTAGAAAAGAGGAACTGAACAATTCTGAAATTTAACCAGGGGCTGAGGATATCAGATTTCAGAATCATCCCTTAAGCAACATCCTCGGATTGTTCATTTTTTAAAAGCAAGAGAAATGAAGTGAATTTTGATAGATTTTAGGCCTGGGCGTAAGAAATTGTACTTCGTGTGAAAAATGCCAAAGAGCATTGTAGAAGGTGGTGCCCAGCACAGAAGACCGGCCAGTCCACGCGTCACCCACCACGAGCTCATAGCAGCAGGAGATGAGAGGCAATGTTAGAGGGATGGGTAGAGGTCTCCTTCCCAGCCAGACTCTGGTCGTGTCCTGTTCTGCAAATACAGGGATGGTGGAGTCTGGGGTCCAGGGAAAGAAGGCTGTCACAAGCTTGGGGTCAGTGGAGAGAGAAGACCCAACCGTGAACTTCACCTTCTCTAGATCCCAAGACCCCGAGCATCCATCAGCTTCAAGCCACAGCAAAGATCCGTAACTTGGCACCATGCTCCATCCTATAAGGCTGTGGATAACCCATTCCCATAGGAAACCCCTTGCCTTTGGGGTCATCTGGTTTCCCAGGGCATCAGCAGGTGTGGGTGTTTGTCCATTATGTGGCAATGATGTCGAGCTGAACTCTATAGCTACACTGGACTAAGAGCTAGAGAACATTTCCCTGCTACCTCCTCAGATATGAAAAGGGTAGAAGAAAATTCTAGAGTCCTGTCTCTTCCGCCCACGGGGTGGGGCTTACAGTCATGCTCCCCTGGTGGTAGCTAGACACATGGCTCAAGCGGGGCCCATTAGGAACAGGTGCACCCAAGAGCAGTGGGAATAGTGGTTTGGTCCACATCCTCCACGGTCCCATCTGACAAGGAGAGCGGCGCTTGGGGTCTGGCCAAGTTTTTCTTACCCTGGGTAAGTGTATCTCCACTTCCCTGCAAATCATAGAGCGAGACGCTGGGAACTACCTCTCTCTGACCCTCTCCTGGTTTAATCCGTGGTAACAGGGACAATGTGTCACAGGGTCACACTGGTTGGCAGGAAAGCTAGGATGGCGTCTCCCCACTCTTGCAGGTGCGAATCTAGTATCCCCTTTGGGCTGAAAGAAACCACCTTACTTAGTGCACCCTACCCAGAACAGAGCACCAGAAGACTAAAATTCTGACAATAGACAATTATATATATATATATGTATATATATATTCATTTTCAATTATAAATCCTCAGTTCTTCATACTAAGGCTTAAGTTTCAGTCACCTAGTTGAAAGTCCATACATAAACAGGAGAATAGAAACAGGTAACATAAAGACCCCTAAAAATGAAGGCTTGCTATAGATGAAAGCATCCGTCCCTCACTTGTTGACAGCAGGAAATGTTCTGACGACCCCGTGTGGGGAACTATAGGATTAGACAGAGCAAGCTAAGCATTACTTGAAGGTTTCTGGGACGGATGCTGGACTCCTATTGCTTTAAAATCTGAGATGCACCCCAAACCTCTCTTTCAGGAATGTATTATACCGTCCAGAGAGATTATTCTTGCTACCCACCTTGTTCTCAGAAGAATTAAGGTAGCTAGTATCTGTCAATCATTTTTCTTCGACATGTAATGAGACATTAGAATCAAATGCTAAGACGGATTCTTTCTGTCCAATTGTGTCAAAGCACCATTCGACAGGTGGAAACGGAGATCAAAATCTGATCGAGTTACAACAGCTTCCTGTACGCTGGAGAAACCTTTCTCTCAAGTTATTTAATAGAGAAGACAATAACCCCAGACTAGGTGTTTAGATAGATAGATAGATAGATAGATAAACGGTTAAATAGAGAAATTTTTTTGCGCTGCTGACAAGAACTCTGGAGTTGGTGTCACGGTGGTTAAGAACGCCTCGGTGCCTTTATCGTATTACTGACAAACTTGCAAGATCCTGTGAAAGCCACCGGAAACGGCTGGGATTAGGGGCGCTCGGAAACCACCACTTACAGTTAGAATGTCAAAGTTCAGCCATTGTCTCTACTCTTCAAGGCACAAGGACACGTTCCAAACTCTTCAACTCGGGGGTGAGAAGCAGAACATCCGGTGCCACCAGGAGACAGAAGACCAAGGAGTGGAGCCACACGCCAAAGCGAGCATGGGAGACCCTTTGGGTGGCTGTGATTTTCAAAGAACTGGCCTCACTCTGTTGGCAAATGGCTCTCTCCCACGCCTCGGGGTGGGGACAGGAAGGTCTCCTGGCCTGAGTACCTCAGCCTAGTAAGCAGAGGAAGCACACTCCGTGCCACGCCCGACTGGGCAGTTCAGCTCCTTCCTACCCTGTGCACAAGGGGGAAGGTCCAGAATGTTCTGTGAAGATGTGCAGTGAAGATCGTTATGATGACAGAAGGGCAAGAATGAAAAGTCAGTAGCCCTTGATGAAAGTCAACAGGGAAGCAACATCCTTTGAGGGCACGACACCTGTTACTTCACCTGCAATGGTCTGAGGACGTGAAGGAAAACAGAACTTGTGTTTTTCCCTTCTCGTCTTGCTATCTCCCTTAACTCCCCTAAGCAGGCAGGTACTAAATATCTTCTGTGTAACATATTCCCCACCATGAAACTTCACTAAAATGGAAAGAATCCAATTAATTTCTTTTTTTTTTTCCTTAGAATTCAATTTGTATCTATTGGGAGCCCAGTACGTTCTTTTGGCGGGAAACCATACTGTGCCTCCCCACATGCCTCCGAGTGTCATGAAGTCAAAGCCAGCAGGAGGGCAGATTTCTCTGGAGACTGCACACTTTCTGAAGAGCAACGACACATTGGCAGAGAGCCTCCAGGCCCCCATCCCTACTCCACCACCCCGAGCCCTCCCGCCACGGAGGGGGGCGCCGGCAGTCACGGGTGTGCCCTGCCGCCCGGCGGCCCCGGGCTCACGATTTCATTGTGCAGATGGGCACAACAATCACAAGAATAACTGTGCATGTGGCGGCGGCGATCAGGGCGGCGATCTTGCAGACCTTGGCTCGTCTGAACTCGGCTTCCTTACGCTTTAGCAGTGAGTCGTAGCCTGGGGTATAAATATCTTCCATCCAGTATTCTAAGTGGTTTGGGTTTAAAGATTCCTGTGTCTAGAAGTGAAGAGAAGGTGTTAGAGACACAGTAAAACCCAGTTCCCGAGGCTGGCTGTCAGGGCTGACCCGCGACATCCACTGCCACCAGCCCAGGCTGAGATGCGCTGGTGAGGCCCCGAGCTCCTACGCACCGTGGATCGCACCTGCCCCACCCTTGCTGCCCGAGTGCTAAGGGTCCTGACACGGGGAAACCACGGTCTCCCCTCTGCGAGCAAGCAAATGAGGGCCGGGACCAACGGGGCTGCCACCGAGCGCAGACTGGCCCCGCGGCTGGAGGGGCAGCGAACGTCCCCGAGCAACAGCCCCCCGGCAGCCCCTGGGAGCAGAGCCCTTCCAAGCAAGGCTGTCCTCTCTCACAGTGACTCCGTCCCCAGTTCCTCACCGAGGCGCCCACTGAAGAATCAAAGGCACCTCCCAGATAAGCAGTTCAAACAAAATATAAAATATTTCCATTTCAAACGCTTGTCTGAGCAGGTCAGGCCCCTGCTCAGAGTCAAGGTCTATAGACCTGCGAAGGCCGTCCCCGTGCCCGGCGCTGCGTCCCCAGGGGCGGAAGCCGCACTGACATCCGTCTCCCGTCTCCCGTCTCCCGTCTCCCTGAGACCGATGCACTGTCTGCAGGGAAAACGCCATCTTTAACCCATACTGCCCACGGGTCCCGCTCCCCGGGGACGGTTGCAATCTCTTCCCATCACGAAAGGCAGTATTCTCATTTTACGGCAAGCGGCAAGCATTTAATAACACAGTGTCACATAAAAGCAAACACATTGTGATTCCCCAAGTGAGGTCACCTCAATCTTTGAAACACAAACAAAATATCCATTTTGAAGACTGTCTCGGCTTCTTTAATGCTCAAAACATGAGCACATTAAACTCTCTCTCAGGGCGCCTGGGTGGCTCAGTTGGTTAAGCGGCTGCCTTCGGCTCAGGTCATGATCCTGGAGTCCTGGGATTGAGTCCCGCATCAGGCTCCCTGCTCGGCGGGGAGTCTGCTTCTTCCTCTGACCCTCCCCCTCTCATGTGCGCTCTCTCTCTCTCTCTCATTCTGTCTCAAATAAATAAATAAAATCTTTAAAAATAAATAAATAAATAAATAAACTCTCTCTCATATACGCAGGTTCACAAAACAAATCCTTCAAAAACTCTTTTAAAAAACTGAGTTGCCCCGTGTCACTAGGGGAACACTGGTGATTCTAACCCGTGTTACTCATTGCCACCTGTCCTTCCAGGGGCACCCCCTGCTCTTTCCCCCGTGCTCCGTGCCCCCAGAGCCTAGCCCCACGGACCCGCCAAAGGGGCCCCGGTCAGCGGACGAGGCTTCTCTCGGTTCCTACCAGGCACCTGCTTCAGAGCCGTGGGTCCCGGTGGGTTGCAGAAACAGCTCCCTTCCCTCGGCCTCAGATCCCAGGGTGACGGCGTCCTGTCACTGAGGCTGGTCCCCTGGGGGATGCTCCCCGGGCTCTCACCCTGCCTGCCGCACTGTACCAGCCACCCCCTGACACTCTGCTGTCACCCATGGGGCGTGCCGTCTGCCTCCCACTGGGGCCTGCTGCGGACGGGCCAGCCTGGTGGGCAGACCGCGGCCCCACATCCAGCCTCCGCCACCTGCCCGTGAACAGCCCCCAGGCTGGGAATGGTCTCTACATTTTTAAGTGGTTGAAAAAGATCAAAGAGGACTATTTCATGCTATGTGAACATTAGATGAAATTCAAGTCTTGCCGTCCAAAATAACACTTCACAGAATCACAGCCCTGTCCGGCTGTTGGCAGATGGTGGCAGAGTCCAGCACCAGAGCCCTCAAGGCCCAGACCCGTCACCCTTGCCTTTGCAACCCCTGTTCTAGTATTTTCTGTGCAACACTGCATAATGGCAAGGGTGGGGCTCAGGGGTCGCTAGAACTCTAGACCCCCTCCCTCGCTAAGGCAAAACATTTACGGGCTCTGGTCAGTCTGCAAAGCAGCGCTGACCACCTGATGCCCATCCCGAGCAACAGGACTCTCTCGGTCATGCAAAGTCCTTAAGAGCAGGGTGCCCCGTCTTTGCAAGAGCCCCACGACAGCGCCCTCCGCCTGTGTCCCAGGAGCTGCGGCCCCCCGGAGCTGCCCGATCCCGGTGTTTGGACACACGCCCGTCTGTATGCTTGAGCCATAGCTCCCTCCCCACCAAGCTCTGCCCGCCGTGGGGACTCGGGATGTGTGGCTGCAGCCACGCAAGCCCTTCAGCAACCTCCTGGATGCCAGACGGGACAGACAGATCCAGGATGGGCATATTTGGCTGGGAGGCTGGTCCGCGGCGGAGGGGGCCACCCTCAAGGGCTGATGGACCTGCTCCCTGCCGTGCACCTTGAGGACAGGCTCTGGCCACCTGGGCTGCACCAGCCGCCCTTCTTCCCGAGCTTGCCAAGGAGGCAAGCCACGCACACAGCACACATCCAGTGTCGCCTTCCCTCCGGCTCAAACGGAAGGAAATTGGCTTGTCTTCATACATGTACCCTTAATGGCCTGGGGGTCAGCCTGTGGAATAAACGATTTTTCATGAGTTTTTTCAGCAAGTGCTCTAGTGACAACGAATGGAGCAGTGATACCAAGGTTTCCAGGGACACAGGCGAGGGGCCTTGTTGTGACCAGACTCTGGCGGCGAAAACCCAGTCCACACCCTCGCTCTGCCCGCCAGTGGGCCCCGCTGACAGGGAGTCCCATGTGCCCACCAGGGGACCACACAAAGACACTCCAGATGCTAAGGTTGCTGTCACAGGACCCGAGCTTCTGAAGGGAGAGGAGCGCACACCAGGCCCGCCGCCCTGCCTTCCTTGCGCTCCCAACGCTGCTCAGCTCCGCCACAAACACCCGGCCCGGCTGCCAGCCCCGCTCACTCCTGTTCTGTTCTGCACTGCTGGGTCTGTGATGCACTTCCAAGGATGTCGCCCCCTGCTCTCTAATCTGAAGACCTACTTTGATTTCTTGTGACGTCTTTACAAACACGGGCACATTAACATCACGTGGGCCTGGGAGCAGCTTCCTTCGCCCACACTCTCCAATGATGTTTCTCAATCTACGACTCGTTCAGCTAATTGGACCCTTTCCAGGCCATGCACGGGTGGGGGCCGCTCACACCCCCGGGGCCTGATGCCCATGGCGCCCACGGCAAAGCCGCACAGGGCCCACCTGCGGGAATCAATCCCGGTCTAGCCAGCAGGACGAGGTCAGGATGGGAGGTGGCATGCGGGAGGGGCGAGGGGGGCTGCCACCACAAACCCCACTGTGAGGACCTGGCTGGAGCTACCCCTTCCCCTACCTGCTGTAACACAGGGCCCAATATATACAAATGTCACTGCATTGCAGTCACGGCGGGGACATGAGGCTCCCAGACACTCCCACCAACAGGAACGGCAACGCGGGAGGAAGGGCCCAGGCCGTCGGTGGGGTCCAGCACGAATTCAGACTTGTCCGACCCCGGGCATGTCCCCAGCTTCTCGATCTCCTCGTCGGGAAGCTGGAGGTGACTATAAATCGTCCCTGTGCCTTCCTTGTGCTCACAGCCTGCCCTGAAAAGCACGTGCGGAGTTGGATTGACGGATCTCAGCATTGTGGAATTGGCCCCTGAAATCCCTTTCAGTGCCTACCTAACGCCGGTACTTTAAATACCTTCTTTGCAAAATTCCTCACAGTGACTCTGCAAGGACGGTGTTGTGTGCTCACTGGACGGGTGAAGGGATGGACGCACAAGCGGAGGCGTGCACGTCCTGGGTCCTGCAGCAAAGGAGCCCTGGACTGGAGCCCCGCGCCGTGGACCCGTGGGGTCTGTTCCCGACTCACCGCGCCCCCTCAGCCCCTTCTGCTTCAGGCCCCGGCCAGCCCCCACCGGCGTCTCTCCCACTTCCCCCTCAGTGACACGGTCATCCTGGGACCTGGAGGTCTGGCACCGCTGGGCCCCACCACCCACAGAGCTAATCCTGCGGGTGGGGACAGGTGCCTCCCGGGCCCCATGGTGACGTGGAGACCCAGGCAGATGCGGTGCGAATGGAAGCAGGTGGAGCTGCCCACCCACCTACGAGGGGACCGAACCCCAGCCCGGCGGGTGGGGAACCGAACACATGCCCGCCGGCCATGATGGCGTTCACAGAGCTCCCGGGGGTGGCTCTTACCTGGGGACTGCTCCGTATGGAAACTTAGTCCATAGCTTGGCTCCCACAAATATGCTTATCCCACGTGCTACATGTGGAAGGAGAAATCAGCTTGTATCTCATTAAACAGTTTGGCTCGGGTCTTGTGAGCAAAGACGAGAAGCTGCACTTGGGGCAGAGCCTTAGCAAATCGTGCGGCCAAAGTAAATACATCAGTCACATGATTACAAACATATAAGCCAGATCACGTTCCCCTCCTTAAAATCTCTGCTCTGGGGCTTGTTAAAGTTCAGAATTCCGTGGCGGGGGCCCGGGGAGCTGAAGGGTGAGGGAGCAGGCTGGCCTTGGCCATCCCAGGGCCTTCCTGCATCGGCGGGGCTCCCACCCCCTCCCCCCCACCCCCTCCCCTGCCTCCCACCCCAGCCCCCCGCCGCCCCCTCCCGCCCAGGGAACAGCGTGAGACTCACCTGCAGGTCCAGGGCGGTCAGCTTGCCCTTGTCGCCCGCGTTCCTCGTGTACTCCTCGATGGTCCAGGACGGCTGGCCCCGCTTCACCTCGGCCAGCTCGGTCAGCCGCATGTCCGTGTACAGAGGGTTGTTCTTCAGGTGGGCTTTGAGGGAGGTGGGGTAGGGGTGCGGGCTGAACACTTGCTCCACCAGGAAGCTGTCTTTGGGCTGCTTGGGCAGTCGGTGCTGGGGGGGGATGTCGTACTGTCTGTCCGCCTGTGGGGGGGGGGAGGGCACAGAGCGGTCCAACAGGCAGCCCAGAGGCTGTGGGGTTTCCCAGCGCACCAGGCAGCCTGCAGCTCGGCATCCCCAGGCCCTGTGGCCTGCCCGCCAGTGGAAGGCCCTTGTTTACACGCACACCCTAAGAATGCTGCAGGGAACGGCTTGTCATGAGGACCTGAGCCTACACTTGACGGAACCCTCACACCATCACTACCACCAACCACATGCAGCCCTGCTCCTGATGCAGAAAAGGGGAAAGCAGGACCGTGGGGGGAGGGAGGGAAGGAGGGGAGGGCGCCCGAGAGGGAGGGTATGCGTGAGCACGCGGTGAGCCGCACCGTGCGAGTACGTGAGTGTGCGCACCTGCACGGGGCCTGGGCCACGCCGTGCATGAGCGTGAGTGTGCACCGGCACGGGGACTGCGCCAGCACATGTCCACCGGACTCTCTCCATCCCCACGTGCCGTCTGCGGCTGCAGAAGGACAGAACAGCCACCAACACAGACAACAGATGATTCTTCGGGATCAGAAAAAAAAAATCACTCTCTTTCATTTACTCTTTTCCCCCACTTGGGACACTGAAAACCTGCTGAGAGGCCCATCTTCCAAGCTCCTCCTTCTTGGCACCGTCTAAGGAAGCCAACCTCCCCGCGTGGCTCTGCGTTTCTGCAGCCCACACCACTCTCTGACCCCGGACCCTCCGGTCTGTCCCCTGACCTTCAGAATCAGGGAAGGGAACTGAGAAAGCAGCACATAGTAACCGTGTCACTGGAACCCAGGGAGAATGACAAAGAGTAGCCCCGGGGGCCACCGACACAAGTCACCGCACTGTAGGGGACGCGAGCACCTGCGCGTGTGCTCACTTGGACCTGACAGGGAGAGGCCAGCTCTCAAGACGCAAACACGCTCAAGCCGGCGCCAAAAGAGCCAAACACACAACCGTGATGCAAAACAGGGACAAAGAAAAAGAAAGGGCTCTATCAGGACCTGCTGTCCTCAGGGGTGGCTCGGGGAACAGTTTCCTTATTTGTCTGACTTTTCCTACTAATCCTCTACCGATCTTACCATGGAAGGACTCAAACTTGAAGAGCACCGTGAATCCACGAGGCACAGGGAAGGGACACCTGAGCCCGCACACGTTGAAGGCATCCCCGTTCCCTCAGCCTGCACCCTGTCATCCTTGGCAATGCCCGCCTCTCCCCCATGCTCCCCATTCTACGAGAATCGGGCCCCCACCACCCACCCCGTATCCAAACCCCGCTTCCTCCCGCGGGCAACCTGGTGGCACGCGCTTCTCGGAGCAGGCAGGACAGACGATATGTCTGGGCCATCCTCCCTGTGCTAACATGGAAAGCCCGCCAGATCTGCAGCAGAGCCGGCGCACAGAGGCAAGGCCTCCTTCCTGACTCCTGGGACGCGTGGGGCCGGGGCACGCACCAGGGCTGCAAGAGCGCAAGTGCCCAGCTTCGTGGGCGTGGGTGAAATTACCTCTTTCGACCGGCGGTGCCAGTCATTACTCTCCCCGGGGCTTCTGTCCTCGCTCTCCTCCTCCCCGAGGCCCGCACGGCTGGTGTAGGTGACGGTGCGCCAGTCTCTGGGTGAGTTAGAGGCACTGGCGATTTTGGATTCCGTGGCGCTGTTCTCCTCCGTCAGGGACCTGGAGGACGGCCTGGTGAAGAGGTTCTTCTTTAAGGCCTTGACACGAAGGCTCTCGCTGTTGCTTCCACTGGCATCCGAGCAGTACCAGTCAGCCGCGTTCTCCAGCTTGGGCCCCCGGGGTCCGTCGTGCGGGCGGAACATCCTCGGGGAGGCACTCTCGTCGGATGGAGCCTCGCTGGTCAAGGAATTCAAGTCAATCTGCACGCTCACCTTCTCAGGCTGCTGCATTTTCTGGTCCAACTTATTTAGCTTGCCCAGGACCTGGGAGATTTCCTCGCGGACCCCCGACAGCGATTCGAGCTTCCGTTCAATTTCGCCAATCCGGAGCACCAGTCTGCACACGCTGGTCTTCAGCTCCTCTTCCGAGTGGTGGCTGTTTTCAGGCCGATTGCCCTTTTCTCCTTTGCTGCCGGGGAACCCGTTGGCAATTTTGGTTAGGCTGTGCTCGGGGGAACTGTCACCGTCGGACTTGTGAGCCTGAGACAAGGACCCCGTGCTGTTGTAGCAGGAGGACTGCATCACCCCCGTGGAGCCGCTGATACTCATGTCATCAAGAAATCGAAAGATGTCACTGATGTCATCACTGACGATTTCCGAGTCATCATCTGACTGCTTCGTGGCGTGCCGGTCACTGTACTTGGTCTGTCCCGAGGCGCACAAATCTTTGCACTTCTTGGGCTCTAGCACGTGCTGTTCGGTCTGGGTGCCCACACTGCTGGTGTCCGAGCTGAGCTGCCCGCTGGTGCAGCTGATGCTCTTATCTTTGAACTTTTTGACCGGCTCATGCTTCTCCAGGTCAACAGGGGACGAGATCTCTTTAGACTTGAGCCCATTTGGTTTTGCTGTGTAGCCAACGGGAAGGATCGGCTGTTGGTCCTTTGGCGCCAGGTAAGTGGGGCGCCTGTCTGGGGTTGGGAAATTGGGGCTCTGGCTGCTGGAATTTGGGTAGAGCAGCTTCTCCTCAGAGGGATTTCTATTAAAGAAGGACCGTTCAAAGTCAGGGACTTCTTCGGTGTTCAGACTCCAGCTTTTGGCCGGCCACACGGTCTGCTTCCCTGGTCTCCCCGGACAGCGCCTGGCGTCCTGCGTCCCCATCACTGGCGTGGGACCAAAATACGTGGAGGCTTGAAGGTCATCTAAGCTCTCATGTTTCGCCCGTCTTTTGTCAGGCATAGGGGAGTACATGGGATTCAGGTACTGGCTGTTGTAGGGCATCTCGAAGCTGTGATTGAAGAAGGGAGTCTTGTGGGGCTCCTTCTGGCCCTGGGGCTCCCCATGCTCAGCCTCTGCCTTCTTAGCAGGGCCAACCAACGTGGGGGACACGGTCATCAGGTTGTGGAAACCTTCTTTAAAGATGTTCCTTTTCTGGACACAGGACTGGACCACAAACGGCTCCTCGTTGGAAATGAAGGTCTCCTTGATGCCCTGGCTGATGGGCAGGGAGTCCTGATCCGAAATGGACTCGTTCTCGATGTTCATGGGGAAGTAGGTTCTCTGCATCTCACAGGGCTGGGGGCTGGTGACAGAGTAGGGGGCCAGGGCCTGCAGCCGGTCCAGGGAGGCGGCACGGCTCTTCAGCTCTTTGCTGACCCCCAGCAAGAAATTGGGCTCGGGGGTGGGCATGAACTGCGGGCAGTCTTTGCGGTCCACCTTCCGGCCCTGGGACAACTGCCGGGCAGGGTAGCCCCGGTGGAAGGGCCTCTCGCTCAGCTCACAGTTCAGCGGCTCGCACGCAGCGGCGGTGCACACCTCCGTGTCCGACCGGCACGACTCAAAGGACGCCTCCTTCTTGCGCACCTTCTGCCGGCTGGTGGGCAGCTTCTCCTTGGCGGCGCCCCCGTTCGTTTGGATCAGGTTGAATATCGTCACGATGTCCGCGGCCACCATGATCTTCTTGGACTGCTGGTTGTTCATGGTGCATTTCATCTTGTCTTTGAATAGCGTGGCTGGGAAGTTGGGGTCGAGACAAGCCGTGTAGAAGAGCACGCTTCTCAGCTTGGCGAGCTGCGACAGGTCAAAGCGGGCGCACAGGGACTTGCACAGATCCTGGTAGGAGACGGTGCTTTGCTTGCTGTCCAGCTCCTCCAAGATCTTCATCAAGAAGAGGGAAGTGTCCTGGTTGGTCTCCATGACTTCGGACGTCAGAGGCTCGCGGAGTCTTGCAGTCCGTCCTATAATGACGACATCAAAAAGTGGAGGGAGGTCATTAACACCAGTGGGGTTGTGAGCCAAGCTTGTTACGAACCACATAAAGACATGCAAGGAGAACTTTCTTAATTGAAAAATGTGTTGCCAGCTTACAACTTCCTAATTCCCTTCCCAGGAACTGATGACAGTGATTTATGTATAAAGATGTTTGCTGAGATGGCATTTGTAAGACTGAAAAAATAAAACATCTTCAATATCCAGATAACCAAGGGATGCATAAATAAAACATGCAATGATTATGCAACGACTTCCCACAAGCAAAAAGGAACAAACTAGTGTACAACCAAGGACGTGGACGAAGCCCACAGGCACTGTGCTTGAGAGAAGGAAGCCAGAGTCACGGGCTGTGTGCGCTGGGACGCCACTTCGATGACCTTCTGGAAAACATATCCGTGGCCTCGGGGGCTGGGTGTGAGCCGGCGGAGGGGGGCTTCCCTGACTGCAAGCGTCTCTCAAGACTCATGGAACCACGTGCTCATGTGTGTGAGTTTTCCGGCACGTAAATTATACCTTCGTTTAAAAACGACACATTGAAGACTTTTTAGGACACACAGACATACACAAACTATGCTAAAATCCTGAGTGAGAAAAATGAAAATAAATGCTTTTTTTTTAAAGATTTTATTTATTTATTTGATAGAGACACAGTGAGAGAGGGAACACAAGCAGGGGGAGTGGGAGAGGGAGAAGCAGGCTTCCTGCTGAGCAGGGAGCCCGATATGGGGCTCGATCCCAGGACCCCGGGATCATGACCCGAGCCAAAGGCAGATATTTAACAACTGAGCCACCCAGGCGCCCTGAAAATAAATGTTTTAAGCAAGAAGGTCTGAATTACAGAAAATTACACATTCTTGGAAATGAAAATCAAAGAAAATACTGTACACTAAAATATTACCAGTGGTTATGTTTGGATGGTAAATACGGATTTTTTCCTGAATAGTAATCTTTGTGCCTCGGTATTTTATGATGCAAGTTTTCAAACATACAGCAAATTGAAAGAATTTCATAGCAAATACCCATATACCCGCCATCTGGACTGTACCACTAACATTTGACTATATTTGGTTCCTCACATACCTATCTATCTATCCTTCATCGAGCCAGCTTACTTTTTTTTAACACACTTTGAAGTAAATTGCAGACATCTGAACATTTCATCATGCTTATCATTAACCTTGGTCAATAATTGCTTATGGTTTTCCTTTGAATATCAGATCCTCATGCACAAATCTTCAGTGTGCATTTGCTGAAGGTTTGATAAATGTGCATGCCTGTGCAGTAACCAAAACCCTTGGAAAGATCCAGAACGTTTCCAGTGCCCCTTCCCATTCACCCTGTGTTGTTATGTGTTATGGGGAATGTTACGTGCTCCTTACAATTTCCCATCCTTTCTAAAATTCCGACATGTGCTATTTGTAATCTGCACACAGTAATAATAATGAGACTTACTTCAAAATGGAAGGAAAAGCTACGTTAACCCATCCTGATGGAAAAGTTAAACACACCAAACCAAAAGTTCCACAAAATCAAAGAATTTTTTTAAATTTTTTAAATTTTTTTTTAATTTTTAATTTAATTTTTTTTAATTTTTTTTATTCAGGAATGAGTAAAGCCCATTGATACACCTGGACCGGGTCTGAGATTTCCCAGGAAACGTGGAAACCCATGGCACCGCCTCCCTGGTCACGCCCACTTGGAAAGGCGCTCCGACGGGGCACCTGCTGATTCTGAGGTCGGCTCAACCCGTTTCCTAGGGGAACGGCGTCTTTTCTCCGGGTTAGATTTCGGTGGCTCCTGGCAACGGGTTCTCCGTCCCTCCTGAGGGCAGAGCTTCCCAGGGGCTCCTGGCTCAGGCGTGTGCTCTCCCACACGTGTCTGCAGGGCCATGCAGAGACTGCGGTGTGCAAGAGACAACAGCCCCGAGGGGTCCTGTTCCCGCCCAGAGCAGGTGCCAGCCAGAACTCCCAGCCTTGCCCGGCCACTGAGCCCGTCCCGTGAAAGCACCCAGTTAACAGGGGGTACGGATTGTCCCGCTAGAGTGTCAGGTAAAGATGTGGGCGCAGAAATCAGAGCAGAGGTGAGTGTACGGAGGGAAGGGCAAGCCGTGCACCTGGTACTGGGCTGTTTGGTGCTGAATTCTTCCAACAGCCATCGGAGACCTCTCGCACTTCTGCGAGCACCCTGACCCACAGCGGCTCCCAGGACAGCCCGACGCTGCCTCCCTGCGGGAGCTTCTCGACACTCTATTCCACTTCCCGGGCTACGTCCCAGCTCCAAAGAGGTATTTGGAAAGCTGAGGCCCCGTGTCTCCTGCGGGGGATGGAGGAATTGCAAGTGATCCGGTACACCTGACTCATCTTTTACTGGGATCTGGGGGCTTATGAATGGCCGGGGGGTAGATGCCTGCCCCCTGCAGATGGGCGCATCAAGGCATGCATGGCGCATGTGCCCGCGACACTGATCCTTGCAGAGGAAACCCCACGCGGCGATCTACGGGAGGCCAGAGGAAACCAGGGAGGAATCGGGAGGGACAGGAGCTCGGCTGGAAAGCAGGCTGCCAGGCTCTGTAACTGAGTGAAAAGTCTGGCTGCCCCATGCTGTCACGGGCCGGCTACCTCACTCGACCACTCACACAACTCTGTGGTGTGAGGACACCGCTCCCATTTCACAGACGAGGAGACTGAGGCCCTGTGAGGGGTGACTGCCCATCAGAGGCGACGGGAGCTGTCTGGGCCAGAGCTGGGTTAGGGGCCCACGGCTGATGATGCGGTGGAAGGAGCCAGGAGTGGGAGAAGCGTCAGCACCGCGGCCGGTTGTGAGCGGGGCAGGTGGGAGGGCCACTCTCACCTGAGCACCTGTTGTGGGCGGGGCCTACAGGTAACACGCACCACAGCCTAGAGAGGGAGGCACTACCGCTCTTCAGTCTGTTCGGGAGGAGAACGTGGTCTGACACACACGGAGACACACTCACACACACTCCCCCCCACACACGGAGACGCACACCAACACACTGAAACATACACGTGGAGACACACTCACTGAGACACAGAGACACACTCACACATGGAGACACACACACATACTCACACACTGACACACGCAAAGACGGACACCCTCAGACATATGTACGCACAGACACACTCACATAAACACACACGGAGACACACTCACTCACACGGAGACACACAGACTCACACACATACACACTCACACACACATACGAACACACCGAAACACATGGAGACACACTCACACGCTCAGGCATATGTTCACACTGACACAGACACGCACTCACATGCACACTCGCACATGCACTCACACACACACCGCTCATCCAGGCTCTTTCTTAGTTCTCTCGGCAGGTCCCTCAGGGTTTGAATATTTTTAGCTCCCAGCACAACCCAATGCCTATTTTGAGAAAAGGCCAGGAGACCAACATACGCAGCAGTCATCTTGCGTCTGGGAGGCAGACCCCCCACCTGCCAACCACAGATGTGTCATGAGTCACGGTAAGCAGGACCCAGCGGCTACTCGAAGAGCAGTGGCCATGAACCCCATGGGCAGGGAGGCTGGCACAGGAACCCATGAGCAGCTGGGCATCTGGAAATCAGACCCCATCAGGGGACCCGGTCAGGGGACCCCGTCCAGCCCCACGTGACTGCCCAGCCCAACCCCTGGGCCCAGGCCTCCCCTCCTACATCCCTGCAGGTGCTTTGCATCTCCCAGGCCTGGAATCCTGCTTCCCTTCCAGGGTCCCTCCAGCAGCCTCTCTTCCCCCACCCCTCACTGATCTCAGAGTTTAAGTTAGCCGGGTCCTCCTCACTGGTCAGCAGCCCTCTGCCCGAGCCAGGGGACAGCATTTCTCACATGGGACAGACGTGCTTGGGAGGGATTAAAGCATACGGAGATGTGGCCCCCAGGACCCAGGACCCACGGGGTTGGAATTCCAGGGAGGGGTCCAGAACAGGGTCTTTTTAAAGCCACCCAGACACTTCTGAAGTGTGGGCCTTCGGGCCGAGGGGGTGAGAAACCCCATTTGGAAGTGGAAGTCCTGGGTTTGTGAGAGGCGGCGAAACCAAAGGTTTGGGGCTCAGATCCCAGCCCTGCCTGTCCACAGCTATGTGACCTTGGGCCGGCTACCTACAGCCCCCAGCCTCAGTCTCCTCCCCTGTAACAGCAAGTTTAATTAACAAGGGCACCCGACACAATGACATGCCTTCCAAGTGACAGCCAACAACAAAGGACCACAGTCACCCACGGGCGGTGTGGCAACGCCTGGTGCCGAGTCTGGGTCTCAGCCGGCTCCTGTCCCACAGGCCTTCTGCACGTCATGGGGGAGGCCGACATGAATAGTTTTTGACAATGACTCCATTCTACACACACAGAGCAAGGCACGCCTGCCCAAAGAGCATCTGGCACGTCCATCCTCACCTGCTCAGCATCTCCAGACACTCTCAGTTTCCCGCCACGGAAAACTCTGTCCTGGACCCTCACAAACCCTGCGTTCCTGCCTCCATCTGGAGTTCACACCACCAGAAGGGAAATAACAAGTTGGCTGTGGAGCTCATCGTTCATCCTTTTTCTAAAAAGAGGGGAGTTCATAACCCGGTGCCCTGAGGAAGCTCTGAGGGCCAGAGGTCAGAGATGGGGTGTCCCCTCAACCCATCACTCTCTGCACAGCAAGGCCGCCACCCCGCGCACCTGCCCCAAGTCTCCTGGAGGACTCTGCAGGCACGCAGCCCTTCACACCCCTGAGCACCAGTGTGAACATGACTGTGTGCTCACATAGCTGGGAGCCCATGGCCATTGGGGTTGGGGCTGGTGGGACCACAGCCAGCGCTCAGGCTAAGCCTCTCCAGGAAAACTGAGCCCACTGCCATAGTTTTTCAAAGGCATGTGGAATTCGTGGCAGAACTGGCCCCAGGATGCGGGGCTCCTGACACCTAGCCTGTGTTCACAAGTGTCCAGTTGTGATCGTGTCAGGTGTCAGAGAAGCATAAACAAGGGGCTGGGAGCCTGGCCTAGGTGAGGTGAGTTCCAGCCATGGGGAAAGGGGAAAGCCAGCTTCAAGGAGGAGGAGGAGGCCATTGTCAATAGCCACAAAGACTGAGGAGGAGGCTGCTGGCCTGGGAGGGGACAGAGCAGGGGTTCCAGGCAGAGGGCAGCAGGTGCAAAGTGGCGGCAGGGCAGAGTCTGTTTGGTGAGGATGGAGAGAGGGAGGTGAAGCTGCACAAGCAGGGAATTCAGAGCAGGCGGGTGCTGGGCTAGTGGGCGGCTTATGGACTTGATCCTGTGGGCAGTGGGAGCTGAGAACACCAGGCCTGCGTGTTGGGGTGAGCACTCAGCCCACAGGATGCACAGACGGACCCACACTGTCTTCCCCTTGAACACCACCTGATCTACACAGCCTGTTCTAGGCTCTTCTGACTCCGATCCAAGGCTGTTTCCAGTCTGTGGTTCTGGGAAGGGCAGGACCCAGATGCCTGATGTTTTCCCCACCCCCTCACATGTCCCACTCTGGCCATGATGAATGTTGTTGCTGTCTGGTCCGTGAGGCTAAAGTGAACCTTCACCTTCTCATAGCCTTATGCATTTTTCAGAGCTCATAGTGCTGACATCAGGTGTTGACCAAAACAGAGCAGAAAAAAAGGAGGTACGCTCTGGGGCCACAGCTCACAGGGTTGCTGTGTGGAGCTCTGGACAGAACTCAGTTGTCTGGACTCCACCAACTGCTTTACAGATTTCATCTTCCCTTCTGCCAACAACCCTCAAATCTGGTGAGAACGAATGATACAGACCTTCAATCGGATTAGCAAAACTTTGTTATGAAGTGTTCTGATTCAGGCTTTCCCACACGCCAGTCATATATCGATGGTTCAGAAGCCAAAATGGCAGGCAGCGATGGAAAGTGGAGGCGGTGTTCCCACTTCACTCGCATGGAGAGCACACACAGAACAGTTTCCCTGCAGCCTCTGTGTAATTCCTGCCTGAGTGTTGGCCTGCTTGTGGTTTGGGATGTTGTTTGTTTCCAGGATGGTGTTTACTGCTGTGATTCAATATAATTATGGATTCAGGGAAACTGTAAAAGGGAGGCATTATGTGAGGAATTGGAAACGTGTGGTTGGGAAATTCCACATTTCCTCGCGTCACCTATAACAAAATGTCGAACTGAATGGAGACCCCTTTCTCTCCCAGAGGCAGCTTTCCTCCACAAAATCTACTAAAGAGGGCAGCGAGGAGTTGGGAGGGGCTGTCCTTCTGTTTGCCCAGATGTATTCCCCACCCCGAGCTCAACCCTGGTGCAAAGTCCTTGACTAAGAAGCCAGGACATTATGAAGCAAATTCCAGGTCTGGTGAGAAGGCAAGCTTAGAAAATGTGAAAAATCTTCCATTATGAACACCTACAAATGCTGAATAAAATACATTTTTTTAAACATGTGCAGCTAGGTTTGGGAGAAAGCCAGGTAAATGTCCAGGTGCCAGAAACAGAGAAAAATCACAGGGTGAGCAGGAGCGTTGGTAATGTGGCTGCTGTGGGGAAGGTGGGGCAGGTGGTTTCCACTGAGTTAGGATAGAAGAGGCCTCCACCAGATGGCGAGTGGGAAAATGGATGTCTGCCTGGAGCTAGGACCCCTGAAGGACTATTCTCTAACTCTGCATGAAAATATGAAATACAGAGAAAATCTGCTCATGAGCTCAGGAAACAAGGAAACTTGTCAGCCTCTGAGTTAAATAGAGTAAAAGGTTACTCCCTAAAATGTAAATCAGGGCATTGCCTTAAATGCTTTGGGGCCAAAATTTATGTTGCCATAGGGTTCAAGAACTCTTGAGCAAAGAAATTAATATGATATTGGCTCCATGCTGATGATATCCTTGGATGCAAGCAAAACAAAAGCAAAACCACTCTGGACGATTGATGATGCCCTGCAGAGATAAGAAGCCACACACACTAACTGAAAAAATTACAACACACAAGAGGAAATATTCAACAGGGAGTAAGAGTCATCAAATACAAAATAATCAGGACCATTAGGACTCGAAGAACTTCACAAAATGGAATAGCAATCTTAAGAACGTCACAAAATGGAATGCCAATCTTAAAAAAGCTGTAAATATATTTTGAATAGGTAGAGATATCTTAAAATCTTTGGAAATCCAAATAAAATAAGACATTGTGAAAAAAAAGAACACAGAGACCTGGAAAAAAACTAAACAGTACCCCTAGAAATTAAAAATAATCACTGAAATAAAAATCACAATAGACAGATCAAATAACATATTAGCATAAGCAACGAGAAAAATAGTAAACTGGAAGACAGATCTAAAGGAATCAATCAGCATGTAGCATAGATAAATACAAAGATTTTAAAAACATGAAATCAGGGTGAAAAGACATAGAGCAAAGGAGAAATTTCAACAAATGCCTAACAAGAATTCCAGGAGAGATAAGAGAGGATTGTGTAAAGTCAATATCAAAATAACAATGTCTAGAAATGTTCAAGAATTGAAAAACATGAATCCTCAAATTCAAAGAGAAACTGCAAATAAGACCTATAAAAATAAATTTACCCTTAAACAGCAAAACATACCATATTGAAACTGAAGAATACCAGAAGCAGAGAGAAAGCTTTAAAATGGTTGAGGCAGTGCGAGGAGGGAATGACTTAACCGAGAAAAGAATAAAACTAAAAACAGATTTTTTCAAGAATTAAAAAAAAAAAAGGGACTGCAGCAACTAGATGACACAATCAGTTAAGTGTCCAACTCCTGGTTTCAGCTAAGGTCATGATCTCAGGGTTGTGAGATCAAGGCTCCTATCCAGTTCTGTGCTTAGCACAGAGTTTGCTTGGGATTCTTTCTCCCTCTCTCTCTGCCCCTCCTGCTCATGTTCTTGCTCTCCCTCTCTCTGAAATAAATAAATCTTGTTAAAAAATGATAAAATAAGAAAAATTTTAAAGGGATTATTCTGTTATATAAAGATGAGATTGTAATTTGGGGCATCTTTTAGATAAACTGAGGTCTATTTATAAAATCCACATTGTGTGTGTAGTCCATGAACAGATGTCCAGAATTCTTGGTCCTTTTAGAGTTTAAAAAAAAAAGGAAAAACTAGAAGAGATAGACACAAAATTCTTAAAGTTCTAAGGAAAAATGACTTATAGTTTATAATTCGATCACCAGAAAAACCCATTATTCATAAATAAAAATTAAAACTGAAGACACATTCCTCACTGTAAAAACTACTAAAGAAGCTCCTTCAGAAAAAAAAAACAAATCCAGAAAAAAGAAAGTAGTAAACATGCAATTAATGCTGAACACATACCAACTGTATAAAACCATATTAATGACTAATTTTGAAGCTAAGATGGAAGGGGGATGGTGATCATGGTTAAAACTCCCTAAGCATTATCTGGTGTTCTCCAGAGGAGGAAAAGGATGCTAAATAAATTTAGATGTCAATTCAAAAAAATGTATATTAGAAAACAATGTATGGATAACCACCAACAGAACAGGAATAAATTATAGAACTTAATGAAGAACTTCTAAACTAGTGTAGAGAAAACAGAATAAATAAAAGCTCAATCAATTAATAGAAGATCAGAAATCAAAGAAAGAAAGAAGCAATGACAAAGATAAGCAAAAATCACAAGATGACAGAAATATTTCCAAATACATCAAATCACAATACATGTAAACAGGCTAAATTTACCAGTTAAAAAGACTGTGTCTCTTAAATTGGATTAAAAAAAAAATTACAGCCAAATGCCACCTATAAGAAATATACCTAAACATGTTGTCGCAGAAGGGTTGAAAGTATAAGGATGAAATAAGACAATATCAGCCAAAACCAAATCAGAATACAGTTGGTATTTGTTATAGGCAGAATGGTACAATAGTTAAAGATCATAGACTCTGGAGCCAAGTTACCCAAATTTAAATCCAAGCTCTTCCACTTACTAGCTGGGTGACTTGAGCATTATTAGTCTCTCTGTGTCTCAGTTTCCTCAGCTGAAAATGGGGACGATAATAGTACCAACATCACATGACTGAGTTGTATGCATGAGTGCCTGGCAAAGGGTGAGCAATTTGGCAATACAGATAAAGCTCAAGATAAGCAAATCCTACTGCCCTCCAAATCTACCTCTAGTTATATACCAAGATAAACATTCACATGGGTTCATAAGGCAGCAAAACTGCTTATTAAAACACTTTTTAATAGCAAAAGGGTACAGTGGGGGAAGAGGTAAACATGGGTTTCTCATATAATTGATACTATACAGCAGCTAATGTGAATGAATTTATTCACAATAAATTTAAGGATAAACTTCAAAAACACAAAAGTGTGTGGAAAGGAAAGTTGCAAATGGATGTGTCCTATCACTGATGTAATTTGAAAAAAATAGATTGTTTTGGAATATTTATAGAAAAAGGATAATATGAATACATATATGGAAATGAAATATGTCAGGTTTGGGATAGTGGTTTCCTTTGAAGAAAGAGAGGGGAGGTAGGAAGATGTGGTATAAGGCCTAAAATGAAGGCCCAGCATTATGTGCTGCCCTGACATCTGGTGAAACCAGGAGGGCCTCAGATGGCCTTCACACTCTGCTCCTGCAGAGAAGATCCCCTAACCAAACAGCCCTCCTTATCAAGAGGATCAGGCACAGCATCTACGTGTCGCTGAGGAGCAAGTGTTAATAACTTGCCAGCCACGGAATTATTCAAACAAGCCAATCACAGCATCCCACAGGATCCAGGGGTCACTTCACCCTCTTGTCACTACAACGCCTAGCCTTGCAAAGACCCAAGTTCAGACACTGTGTGCCCTGAGTCCTCCTCCTCTGGGTTGTGAATATGTGATTAATAAACTGCTCTCAATTTCATTTGCCCAACATCAGGTGTTTTGTACATGGCCATCCCCATAACCCTAGGAGGAGAATCTCCCTCACCAGTGGGGTGAAGAGCAGGGGATCGAAACACAAGGAGTGGCAAGTAGAACATGAACTTTCACATACTGTTTCCTTAAAAAAAAAAAAAAAAAAAAGCAGGGAAGCAAAAATGATCAAATGTGAACTCCTACTTAATCTCAGTGGTAGATGGACATCTCTTAGGTTATGTTCAGTCCTTTTATTCACTTTTTAAAAATACGTATTAATTAAAAGGTAAAGTACATTTTAAAAACTAGAAAAACAGGTTCCCACTTAGACCTGTCAAAAATGGAGCCAAAAGAAAAGAAAAAAAAAAATGTAAGTAGGCTCCACACCCAGCATGGAACCCAATGTGGGGCTTGAACTCACAACCCTAAGATCAAGACCTGAGCTGAGATCAAGAGTCGGGCACTCAATCGACTGAGTTGCCCAGACGCTCCCAAAAGAAAATTTTTATAAATGAGACTGTAAAGGTGAGTAACTAAGAAAATCGACAGGACAGTGTTTTGCTGTTGTTCATGCTTCATTGTCTTTGCATTTTTATGGTGAGAGGGCCCGCGTGCTGGAGGGAACACTGTCAAGTTATTTGCTTTGCGATACTTAGTTAACTGTTCCGGTACAGTGGCAATCTATTCGGATAGCCAAACTACAAGCCCTTGTAATTATGATTTGACAGACAAATCACTGGAGAATGATTTCTTGACTTGAAGGTACGTAAGGACTGAAGGTACGAAGGTAGCCTTTCAAGTCAATGAGAAAACCATGGTTTATTCAGTAGAACGTAAATGCATCAATAGTTAAGTATTATTGGAATAACTGGTTAACCAATGGGTAAAAAATTAAGTTAGCTCTCAGTCCTTGCCATACACAAAAGGAAATTACGGATAAAATAAAAAGAAGGCAATTTTAATCAGGATTTAGATAATGCGAAGTCGTGTAAGCATCTTCCGTACGAGATTCCAGAATCTGAAATCAGGGAGGAAAAGACCGATCAGCTAGGATAAATGGAAATGACTTACTTACAATGCCAATAAACGTCACAAAAATTGAAAGGAAAAAAAAAACAGAATGCGGAAGCTTTTGGCATCTTATCGAAAGCTCTAAATACTAATAGGAAAGAAGCAACAGCCGAAAAGAAAAAATAGTGAATTTACAAAGAAAGAAAGGCAAAGAAAATAATACACATCATAATCAGTAAAGCAAACTAAAACAGCAATTTGACTACCTTATAATTTATAAATCAAAAGAAAGTATTTTAAATGATATTTTCTTTATGAGGTGGAGAAACAGTACAAGACATGGGCTTTTCACCTGCTGGATTGGTAATGGTTAAGAAGGCTCATACCGTTATGGGGGGTTGTGGGAAAGAAGGCACCCCCGTGTATCACTGGAGAGGTACACACCTGTGTGACTATTACAGGAAGTAATCCGCAGTAAAATTCAAAATAAAACTTAACACCTAAAATGAAAATATACCTATTTTTAAATGAAACAAATCCATACTTCTAAGGCTTTCTCCAAAGGAAATCATCATATATGTATAAAAAGAAAAAAAAAAAGGCTACAAATACATTCTCTTCCATGTTGCCTATAAGAAGAAAGTATCACCAATAAACTTTATATCCAACTGGTCGTGTAAGATTGTAGCACATCAATATGCTGAAATACCATGCAGCAATTAATAAATCATGTCGCAAATATATGTTTATTGACACATTTAATATTAATGGCATATTCTTAAGTAAAAAAAAGCATGCAACTAATGGTATACTGTAATGTGATGTAAAATTGTCTATATATAACACCTTCTATATGGCAAAACTAGTAATAATTGTCCCTGGTGCTTTTTTCCTCCTTTTGTTCAGGTCCGTATTATTTAAATGTTCTGAATATCTCATTTTCTAATGAAAAATAAAGAGGAAAAGATTTGCAGGTGGATCCCAGACACATAAATTGGGGAGTAAATTAGCACCTCTGATCTTTGGCTTTCTCATCTAGAAAAGGAAGGTATCACTTCCTCCTCCTGGGATCACTAAGAGGGTCAAATGAGACATCCTTTTTTTCATTCAGAAGATACTCGTTTTGGAACTGGCATGTACCAGGCACTATTTTAGTGGAAATACAGCAGGTTACAGGGCAGACCAAAACAAAACAAAAATACCCTAGTAAGCTTATATTCTAGGTGGGTAGATAGAAAATAAACAAAATAAACAAGTAAAACACACAGTACGGTAGAGGTACAGAGTGTTATGGAGAAAAAGAGAGGAGAGCAGAAAGAACGGGGCAATTTTAAAGAAGATGGTCAGAGAGGTCCTCGGAGGAAAGACTGCATTTGAATGAAGTCCCCAGATATGGATGAAACAAGCCATGTACCGACTTTCCATCCGCAGGGAGGAAGGCGAGTGTCCAAGTTGGCAGGAACAGCTAGTGCAAAGGCCCTGGGGCAGAAGCATGAGTGGCACGTTTGGCTGCTTATGGAGGCACTTTATAAAATATGGTATGCTAAGAAACAGGATATATTAGTATATTATCTCTGATACAATATTTAGCTCCAAGATGATTACTTTCTTTATCAAAATGTCTCCAAAAATAGCTTCCTAATGCTCACGCATCACTTGTGTCTCATTTTAGGGCAAAATATTAGTAATGAGTAGGAGGTCCCTTAACTTGCCCTCTGCCTGAAATCGTCCCCAGACCAGCCTTCTCCCTTTGACCTTCCAGGAAGAGGTGAGGCCCTGGACCAGATGATGGCGGTCGAATGGAGACGTACAGACAGACAGCATTTGGCGGGGTGGGGTGGGAGGCCGGGAAGCCAAAATGTTGCCTCTTGGTACAAGACATCCCCAGTTCACTTCTTACCTAGGAAAGTGTTTCCAACCTTCCCTGCGTATACTCCCTGAATACACTTTCTATGTTTTAATTTGTGTTAACTATTTGTTTTCACTCCAGCGATAAATCCAAATGCACATCCCGGATCCCATGAGTGGCTGCCTGAAAACCGGGTCTAGCTCTGTGCTTTCTGAGCCTGACGTGCTTTGGCGACCGTGTTGAACTTCTGCCGCTGTGTCTCCCAAACGGGGATCCATGGGTTCAGCCCTTTCAAGAGGGTAGAGTTCTAGGATTCGAGAAACACTGACCAAGGTGAAGATCCCTGCAGATTCTCCAGAAGTCAGATAAAGCTCCGCCTCTGGTTCTGCCTCCCCACACTTTGGTGGCAAATACGGATCATCTCGAACGTCGTCCTGTATCAGCTTCTTTCTGCCGCTCTAGCACATCACCACAACAAGTGGCTTAACACCACCGGATCTGCCATCTGAGAGTGTCAGATGTAACAAGCCCACAGGGGGCTTCACGGGGCAAAAATCCACCAATCGGCAGGGCGGCATTTCTCCCCGGGGCTCCAGGGAAGAATCCCTTTCCTTGCGGTCTCCCTGGTTTCTGGACTCTGGGCCCCTTCCTCCATCTCCAAAGCTAGCAGTGCATGGCTCCCATCTCTGCTCCGTCTACGACCCCCCCCCCCCCGCCGCCTTCTCCTCTCCATTCACAGGCTGTAGCGATAAACCCCGGCCCCCAGACAGCCGGGATGATCCCCTTAACTTCCTCACGTCTGCGAGGCCCCTTCTGCGTGTAAGGTAACGTGGTCAGAAGTTTTAGGGGCTGGCCCGCGGGCAGCTTTGGGGGCTGTTCCTTACTGGGCCTCCCATCGGGGCCTTGACCAGGGGCCCTGAATCCCCAGCCACCCGAGCACGCGGGGGGAAGGGAAGGCTCATCCCCTCCACGTTTTCGCACGTACAGTAGACATCCCTGGAAGCCTGCCGGCCTTCTCCGAAGGCGAATGCTTTGCCTTAATGGATAAAATACATCCTAAAATAGAGTGGGTACCTCTATTGACCGCCAACCGAGGGGAATGAGAATATTGCTGGGGATGTGAGTAAGGACTCCCCGGGCCGAAATCCTGATACACGTCCTAAAATCCCAGACACATGGCCGGCCGCATTGCCTCGTCCCCCTCCCCATTCCTGGAGCTCACGGCACCCCTGACCCGAGCCGGTGGCCGTGGTGGCCCCTGAGAGCAGGCAGCCTCTCCTTCTTGCCAAGGGCAGCCCTCCCCCGACCAGCCACTCCGCGGCGCTCTGCAACCACCGCATCCTTCCCGTTGATGGGGCGCGGCTGCAAGGTGCGTTCCGTGACTCATAATGTCCGCTCAAACCCGGGTGCCCCTCCTCAGGCAACTCACCACCACACTCGTAAAATGTGGGGTAAACCCAGGCTCAGTTCTTAGGCCAGACATTCCGACTGGGCAAAGCCTGGAAGTCCATATTCATGAAGATCCCCAAGAGGCTCTGGGATGGTAGGCAGCTGCTTGGGAATTCTGGACGAGTCACACCTTGCTGCCGATGACCCGTGGTTCTCCTTTAAATAATTCCCGATTGGCTCACGTGCTTCTCAAGTAAAGCTTCCTTACCCTGGCGGGCAGAACACACGTCCCCTCCCTCAGCCTGGATCTGAGGATCTTTCCGGTGGCCACACCAGGCAGTAGACTCAGACCAAGCTTGTGCGGGGACAGAATCATGATACTTTCTTCCTTCCTGTGGCCGCTGGAGAGTCAGGCCTTCCGCATCCCTGCAGAGAGCCCTGCGAGTCCCTGCGGCGGGCCGTCCATTCCCTCCCTCACCTGACGGCGCGCCCCGAGCCGCCCAGCCTGTGCCAGACACCATGCTAGTCCCAGGGCAACACGATGACCGGGGCTGTCCCAGCCCTCCAGGGTCTCCCAGCCTAGCGGGAGGGGCAGCCCAGCAGACGGGCTGTTAGCACGGCGCAGGGCAGGCTCCGACAGCCATGGGGACAAAGAGGAAGAGCCCACAGCCCACCGTCCACGCCCCTTCTTCATCTGTGCCCACCCCACTCGCTGCCCGCCCCGCTATCCACCCACCCACTGCCCACCCCACACGCTGCCCGCCCACAGTCCGCTCCCTGCCCGCTCCACATCCACCCCCTGCCCCCCGCCGCCCGCACACTGAGGAACGACTTCCCACCTTCCTCAGCTCGGTGCACTGCCCGCTCCTCGTGTCTCCTGGTGGCTTCTCAGCGGTGTTGACGCCGGGCCGGCTTCCACGACGTCTCCGGGCGTCATACTCACAGGCTTCCCACCGACCCTACTGCTCTGTTGATCTTTTTGGTTTGTTTTCTCAGCTGTTTACTGAAGTCTCTTAAGTAACCAGAACACTTGCATGTTTAGCTTCCCACAGAAAACTTCCCTTTCTCGAAATCCCAGTGTTCGCAGAGGCTCCGTGTGGCCCTCCTGCCCACCAGCCACGGGAGGTCACGACGGCTCCCAGCACAGAACGGGAACAGCAGAGGGGAAGGACGACGCAGACAGGACACACGGAGGAAGCCGCTCAAGGCAAAGGGACGCAGGTGGGTCCAGTGCTGCTCCCACGGCCACGCCAGGGGGCAAGGCTGCCACGAAAGCTCTCATTAGCGGAGGGCATGCACGAACGAAGCCCCAGAGCACCAGAAAAATCACACAGTGAGCACGTTCGACAGTTCACACTCTCAGGATGGTATTCAATGACGCACGTGCACACGTGTGTGGTCCGCTCGGCAGGCAGCCTTCGACCCTGGATGAAGAAGGACGTGTCAGCCTGTCGCAGCCATATGACACCGGCCTTTCAGCTCATCCCACAGACCCCTCAGCTTTAATTCTAAGATCACAAAGCAGCTTCTTTTTGTTATCTGGCTTCTAATCTCCCTGATCAGTGAACAAATTCATCAGATCCACTTTCTTCCCCTTAAACTATTAAACCAGCATTTTATGGCTTATGCACCAGGCTTTTGGTCATCAAGTGTCCTTCTCTAAAAGAGCGACCTGGGTATATCACCAGAGAGCTCTCCGACTAGCTACCAATGACTACATCCTCAGTGCAGTGATCACCCCCGTGGCTGATTCCCCCACGAAACCCTGTCTCAGCACCCACTGGCCCTCCTGATGGGTTCTGATGGGTTCTCATCACATCCAAAGCCAGCATTAGCCTAAGGCCTGTGCGTGTTGCACCCGTCAGGATAGGCCAGGTTCTGCTGCAGCGACAAACAGTCCCCAGACTCCAGTGGCTCAAAATCACAACAGTTTACCTCTTCTCCACACGACACGTCCACTATGAGTAAGCTAGGGTCTGTGCTCCACATCATCTTCAATGCGCACTGAGGAAGCAGCCACCTTCTAGAGCTTTCACTACCACTGGAGCAGAGGGAAAGGGAGAGCACGGTGAGGGAGCTTCTACGTCCTAAAGCTCCCATACACACTTCTCTAGCCAAGCAAGGCACGTGGCCACACCTAACTTCATGTAGGCAGGAAAACGCAATCCTGCGCGGGCTCAGCAAGAGAAAGAGTCAGAATATTTATGAACAGAATGGATAACCACACGTATGTTGCTTATTACCTCTTGGAGATATCCTGTTCCTAGGTGCAATATAATCATTTAAAAATATATATGTATTTGGTCATTCAGATAACCAAAATATATATTTCTCAGATATATTTGCCTTCATCCATAGACCCTGAAAAGGCTTCAGAGCCATAAAAGTGAAATGGGTGTTTTGTTATTAATGAAGGTGACTTTTGGGCCCTACCCGAGGGCTGGGGCTGGTTGCCAGGAGGACCAATCATGTAATTAGAGGGTTGGAACTTTTGGTCTCATCCCCAATCTCCAGGGAGTGGAGAGCGGCTGGGAGCTTGAGTCAATGGCCAACGACTTAGTCAATTGTGACTATGTAATGAAGTCTCCATAAAACCCCAAGAGGAGAGTTTTCTGGCCCTTTCTCAGAGAGCTCCCATGTTTGAAGAACCAGAATGTGAGCCCTCAGGCTGTGGGATCTGATAGTGTCTCCAGTTGCTACTGTCAGCAGTGAACCGAATCCCGATGTCCAGGAATGGCGGGTGTGTGTGTGGAGGACCACACCCTCCATGCTGGAACTCTAAAAGACCTCATTAACAGCTCCAACTCCATTAAAGATTTTCTCACAACGAGCCAGCCAGTGTCCTAGACACCAGAGACAGCAACAAATAAATCCAAGCCCCCGCCCTCCTACGATTCACATAGTGGTGGAGCCGAGCCATCCATCAGTCATCGTTCGGTCAAAATAACTCCTCATCTCCTCATCCATCCAGCAAGGACCTACTAAGCACCCACTCGCCCGGCGGGCACAGTGCTAGACTCGGGAAATTTAGGGCTGCAACAGTTAGGGTCCTCTGGGGCTCACATTGTGGGGACACAGCTAGCCCTCCAGAAGGAGCGGGTGCCAGGGACACACTGATCCTACAGAACGGCATAACCACACCATTTTGGTTCAAGCACTCAGAGAGAAAATATGCCATGTTCTAGAGAGAAGCCTTCCAGGGGTCCTCAAACTGTGTTCTGGGGAGCCGTTAGCGGTTCCAGAAGGGTGCTTCTGGAGTCAGGCTGGGAGTGAGCAGGCTGCTAGGTTGCTCCCCGCTCTTTAATCTGTTCCATGTACTTAACTGTCATATAAGATTTAATTTTAAAAGAGAAAGAGAGGGGGGATTAATGATCTGACCTGATGCGCTCTCATTTCACACATATGAAAATAAACATGGAGGAGAGTGAAGTCACTCATCAAGGTCATGTGAGGAGTTAGAAGAGTGCCTGAGACTGGCCGGTAACTCCCTCTGCTTGTCTCGAAACTCTGCAGCGCTGTTCCTATTCCTTTTCTTTGTCTTTTTTTTTTTTTATTTTATTTTAATGGACACTGAGTCTATAGGTAAGCTCCAAAAACTACAATCTAAATGTCAGTGGGAAAATCGAATGAGTGGGGCTTTAGCAACAGATCTGCAGAGGAATCTGGAAGCTTTTCCCAGCTAGTTTGAGAATGCCCATCACCCCGTGGCTGGAGCGGAGAGCAGGGCCATCAAATGCGGGCCCTGCATCGCTGGAACGCTGTTTTCTGCTTCACATTCGTCAAGATTGGAGACAGGGCTGATTTTGGGAATCCTGAGTGAGAAACCGCCCCCCCCCCAGACCAGTCCTGTGTGCTATGGATAGAGACAGGACAGACAGCCCAACCTCGGGGGAGCAAAAATGCTTTGGAGGGAGTATCAGCGAGTTAATAAATACGAAGGCTTTTAGAAGCTGGAAAGTCCCATCAGTGTTACCTCTAGCACTAGTCAGGGAAAAAGACATTATACATGTAAAACTCAGAAAGAACATACCACCAACAAAGAACTCTTTGTCTGTCTTCCACGTATTAAGTGCTGTACAACACTTCCTCACCAAACGCATCAGAAATGCAAATAAACTGTTTGATCTATTCTTTCCCTGGCAACTGATATTTATTTCCACATAGTCCCAGATCTCTACAAACCTCAGACACACACAATAAAAATCAGACTTTATTTACCAGACATTTAAGGTTTTCCCTCCAGGCTCCCGTAAGCGAAGAAGAATCTGTACATTTGCTCTTTCTGCAGACTCGCCTCCCCCCTCCCGCTCCCCCCTCCTCTGCTACCCAAGAAGAAAGCCCATTAACCGGGGGTAGCGCAAGTCTCTCTACAGTGCCAGGCGACCTGCTCTCTCGTACTCTCTTCTCTCACTTCAACAGTGCTCGAAATACTGCAGCCAGGCTCTCAATGAGCCGGTGGCCCAGAGCTCATTCCCAAAGACATCTGTGGCCACAGTAGTCAGCTGGCTCCCACCTGCAGGGCAGGCTCCATTGATGTCGGTGATTCCAGAAAGGGGAAGAAGGGCCATTTACCGACCCTGTCCATCCAGACAGGTGACGGCAGCGGCTTGTTTGCTGGAGGAAGGGGTGCCTAATTCGCCCCACAAGCTGCTGCCAGACTCCTGGCAACTCTTCACATCATACATAAAATCACAGCAGAGCCCCCCCAACGAAGCTCCAGATCGCAGCGTGGGGGCAGGAGCAAAAACTCTGCCCCCTCCCAGTTAAAGCACCCCATCCACACGAGAAATGGGGTGAAAGCTTTTTAAGACCTCTACTGTTTACAGCAGAGACTCGGGATTTTTCCCTCCCCTTAGGTCTTCATTGAACGTATGCACAACAGTTTAACAAAGCTACAATCTTCCCAGCAGAACAGTGCTGATCGAGCGCTATTACAGTTAAGCTTCTCCAATTCTACCGGAAGCTCCGGGCACTCCCGGGGAGCAGACAGATGATCACTCTGGCTGGATCTGATCCCGCGAGGAGCACTCGGAATCCTCGATTTAGCAGGGATGGTGGAGCAGGTAGGGATGCTGCATATGCATGAATCAGACAGGATACGAGTGCACACTCCCTGACACCCAGGCCTGGCTTCTGTGCTTTCTGGCAGGTGAAGTTGAACATCCTCATCTCCCCGGGAAGAACAACGATCCCGTTCCACCTCTACGTGACTGGAAATCTCAATGTAAGAATTGGATGCACTGGCCGGTCCACCTGGGGCTTGTCCAGCTTTCCGTCTTACTTTGCGCCTCTGATGTGTCAGGCTTTTTGCACACATGGCTCACATATTTAACCCTAAAAATATCGTTTTCTAGAAGCGAATTGTCAGCCGTGAAAACTTGGCCCAAACTGCATGGTCCCTTCCCGGATCCCTGATCTCACCGCCAGGTTTGGCCAAGCCCGGCACCCCCAACCCCCACCCCCACCCCAACACCTTTTCCACCAAGCTCAGGGCGCAGCGCCAAGGGCCCCGCGCCCCGCGGCCCGCAGAGCTGGGAGTCCCGCCGAGGCAGGGGGGCGCGCCCGCCGGCCCCGACTGCCCCCCGCGCGCGGCGCCCCAGCCGCGGGCACTCGCGGACCCACGTCGCCTGGGCACACACCCGCACGCGTGCGCCCCAGCCCCGCGCGTCCGGGGCTCTCCGAAGTTACCTCCGAGGCCCCTGCGGGGCTCCCGCTGCTCTCCGGCGGCGCTGCGCTCGGCCTCCAACGCCGCGCCTCGGGAAGGCTCCGAGCCCCCGGCCCGGCTCCTGGGGCAGCCCGGGGTCCGCGCCCGGGGAGCGGGGCGGCTGCAGCTCCCGCCGCCCGGCCCGGGGTCCGCCCTCAGCCGCGCGGCGCCCACCGGGCTGCGGGCGGGGCCGGGGCGGACACGCAGCGGCCGGGACAGGCGCGCGGGCTCCTCCGGGGCAGCGGGCGGCCGGCTCGGGCTCGCATGGCCCCGGGCGGCCCCGGCCCCGGTCTTTTGTCTCGGCCGGCGCGCCGCGTCACGGGCTGAGGGCAGAGAGCCGCGCGGGCCGGGCAGCCGGCGGCGGAGAGCCGGGCTCGCGGCTCGCGGTCGCCCGCCCGGGGCGCGCAGCAGGCGGGGCGCACGGGCGGGGACTGCGCGCACCCCGGGGACGGAGGGGCGGGCCCGGGGAGGGGCGCGGCTGGAGGCTGCGGCGGGGGCGGGAGCGGGCGTGGGGGCGCAGCCAGAGCTCGGGGACGGCGACGTCGCTCGGTCCCGGATCGCGGCTGCCGCGCCGGGGGAGAGCGAGCGGAGGCTGCGCGCTGGAGGCAGCCGGGCGGCGGGAGCGGCCAGCTGGGTTCGCGTCTCCGGGCTCCCCTGAGCTGAAGGTGACCGCGGCCCCCAGTGGCCGAGCCGGGGCGAACAGTGTCCTCGCCTCTCCTCCGGGCGCACTGGGCTCGCCCTCTCCGGGCCTCCGGCTCCGCAGTCTTTGCAAGGCCAGGGCGAAGTGGTCCCTTTGCTCATTGATTTTCCCTCTTGGCGGGTCTCGGCTTAATTGGTACCCAGATTGGAGATTGGGGGTCATGTGACCACCCCCTCCCCAAACACAAACAAACACCCACACACACTCACACACACCCCAAGCCCAACGAACCCCGGGTGGGTTTGCAAGAGTCAAATTGGACACATCGATCAGCCCTGGCGGCCTTTGGCAAGTGGCCCTGTGCGCCGCAGTGGGTCTGAGGCGCGGTAGCTGCCTCTCTAGCCAGACCTGTCCCTGCGGCTGGCGAAGCTCACAGCCACAGCGTTCTGGGTGCCCTCGTCGACAACAGCACAAACAAGTCGTCGTTCCAGACCCGTGGGATCCCATTTCAAAAGGAAAGCAAACCCTCCACCAAGTCTCGGTACCTCGGCGGGGCCAGGGCCCTCTCCCTGGGCTGCAATCGGTGGCTGTCCCCGCCCCCCGCCCAGCGCAGTCAAGATGCCTACCTGTGGTCTGAGCCCCGGCCTGGGGGGCGGGGCGGGACAAGGGTCTCCGTCCCAGCCTCCCTCCCTGCGCTGCCTGGATGTGGCTGGCCGCACTGCTCTGAAAGTGAACCTGCTAATAACCGGATACTTTAAATAATGCCTGATCCGGGTGATACGTGTGGACAGCTTGATTTCTCCCAGAGCTCCTCTCTGCTTGAGTTTTTACATGTATTTGCCTTTAGTATCTCTTCGCCAGGCAGGTGCAAACCTGGACTGCCGAGAGAACAAAAGGACTTGACCTCGGAGATGGGAGTCAAGTGTGTGCCATTCCTTTACCCCTTGCTCGGGGACTCAGAATTCCTAACTGGTACTGCCTCTGTCTTTTGTCTGGATATGGTTTGTGACAAAGAAAGGCATAAACCCAAAGAATAAAGGGGTCAAGATGAGGAGTCTGGGGGTAGCTAAAGAGATCCGGAGACTCCCAGGGACTTTCTACCCTTTGCCTTCATAGGACGGGTTATTTGAGACCTCAGCAACATATAGATGGATTTCTCCCCAAATAAGAATGGAGGCATCCTGTGGAGCAATCAGACAGAAGGTGGAGAGGCGTCTGCCTTCCCTGCGCTCTAAGTTGTACTTTCTTACTCTCCCTCTGGTTTCTCCGCCAAGGACCACCACAGAGGTTCTAGGAGGGAAAATCCAGAACTTCCTAAAGCTCGGAAGGAGCCAAAATCTGCTCGTTCCCTGTTAGTTCAGCTGAGGCAAGTTAGAGGCTTGTTTGATTTTTTTCTTCTGAAAAACCATTTTGGAAAAACTTTTCAATTTAAAGCCGTGTAAAATGAACACACAGACGCTAAAATCACTGGATTCCACCCAGAAGTTTGCTAGTGGTGGTCAGAGTCCCAAAGAAGTCAACATATTGTCCCTTCCAGGTCCTGACTCCTGATTTCCCTCAGCCTGTCCCAGAAGCCCCCCTGCAAGCCCTGGGACGTATTCCTCCTACCTTCCGGTTGGCTACTCACCGTCCCCAGGAGAGGCACGGATGCAGGAGCACCTCAGCCGGCCGCTCTCCCCGTGTCCCTCTCTGGGAAGTGGCACTCATCCTGGGACTGCCTTGACTTTTCTGCACCCACAGCGAATGTCCTTGGACCTGCCCCATCCTGCCCACCTGGGACAGGGTCCTCACCCTCCAGGGTCATCTCCCTCCACCACCCCCGTGCCAGAGCGCCATCGGATCATGCCCACTTATCTATGGACCCAACACATAAAGGTTGGGGGGAAATGATGGAAATTCATGCATTATACTCCCAGGATAAGCTAAGATTTTTTTTTTTTTTAATTTTAATTTTGGTCTGGAGAACAGAAGGAGACAGGGGATGAGGTGGAAGACAGGGCACCGGACCATGAAGACAGGAATGGAATCAGCACCCAGCAATCATGTGGCTTTCAGCCCCCAGCGCCCCGTTCTACGGTGTCCCTCCCAGACCCCCGCATCCCACCTTGTAATACCATTCATAAACAGGAGAGAACCCAGTGCGGAGTAAGCAGAACAGCACTGAATTTGGAATCTGAAGATCTGATTGTAGACATCTATTAAATGGTATGAACCACCAAATGAACACAGATTACCCAGCTTATCTTTAGTCCTTTAACACTTGAAATGTTGGGTTTTACTGAAGTTTAATATCTGGGCTGAAACACATGGATGGTTTCCATCATACAGAATCCGAGCTTGATTGTGAAACCCTAGCAAATCTATGGGGATCCATGGGATCCAGTCTCAGTAACGTGTCCCATTCAATGAAATATCGCCCAGCAGCCCAAAGAGATGGATCCGTCGTCAAATCCTTTGACTTTCTCGGGAACAGCATTGTCCTCTCTCTCTTCATCATCCTTCTCACCTCAACTGCTTCAGAGCCTGTCTCTCCCAGACCTGCCCCACCCCCCGCCATATCTCTGTTTCTCTCCCTTCCCCCTCTGCTTTGTAAGATCTCCACATTCGCTGTCCTCCCTCCAGAGGCGAAGGGGCGCACTGGTCAGAATCAGAATGCCCTTTAGTGACAGACGTAGGGAGAAGGCCGTGAACACCCACACAAGAACACTTTTGGGTCCATCATAACTAGGTCTCCTCTGGGCGCGTCTGGGCTTCCTGAAGCATTAGGAAAGCCCTGGACAGAGTGCAGCAGACGGAAGGCTCTGGTCTCCAGCTCCCCTGCCGACTGTCCGGGGGGCACTTGACACAACTTTGTAACCTCTGCTGACCGCAGGCTCACCATCTAGAACTGGGGCAGGAGCCCTCACAGGGTCATTGGGAAGACTGAGTAAATGCAGTTTAAGTCTCATGACAGGCATTCAGCAGGTGTTCGTGGCTTCGTAAGATGACAAGAGAAAGGGAGGGAGGGGGGAGGGAGGGAGGGAGGATGTGCATCTTGAGCATCCAGGCAGAAGGTTCACTGTACCGATGAACAAGGATTGGAAGCACGGGGAGCCTGTTCCCTCCCCAGGGCGAAAGTCCCAGCAGCATCCCCTTTTGGAGGAGGTTTGCTTTGCAGGCTTGAGGAAACGGTGAGCAGCTCAACCCGACAGAGCCAGGGCCGGGCCTGGGCACAAGCTCTGACTCCCCTTGAGCCATCCAAGACTCCGTACCTTGCTGCTCCCGTGTACCCCAGGCTGTCACCTGCGTGGGAGCACTGACCAGCCTCCCCCTGACCCGGGGCTCTCTGGATCCTACGCAGCCTCGCTAGTCCAGGCTCCTATCCGAGGACGTCCAGAGCTCTGTATCAAGCAGAAATAAGTGTCAGAGATCATCTCAGACATTGGTTTTCCAACTGTAGGAGAACAGCGGCCTCTACCCTCGAGTCCCCAAGGAAAACCTTTTTGATATACTGTCTGTTCCCGGAGGAATTTCATCAGTGCAGGGATTTCGGGTACAGTCATAGGCTTCTGGGACAAATCTGGGGTGAGGTGGGGTCCAGAGCCACTCAGCGTCTGTAAACACTCGGCTGTGGATTAATTTCGTGGGTGGAGGCTGCCGTAGCAGGTTGCCGGGCGTGAAGATGAGCCCCGGAAGGGGCTGTGAACTTGTCAGTCGTGCTGTGAATTAGGACCGGATCTGAACCCCAGAACCGAGCTCTTGTGAATCCTAGCTCAGTGTCCATGGAGGGCTACCACCGCATTTCCAGAAATGCTGTGTGTTGCGGGAACATCCTGGATGAAGCTGGAGACTTGGGACCTCTTCGGGCCAAGGCGAGTCCGGCAGCCCCACGGTCACCTCCAGAAGGCAGGCCCCGGGCGGGACACATCCCCGGTTGAACGCGAACCCTTGGTTTCTACTCTTCTGCTCTGCACGTGGCCTGTTCCAGGCAGACGCTGCTGTGGTGGCATGTTTGGCAGGTGCAGAGGACATGTGTCATTTGTGGCTGCCCAGATTCTAAATTCTCTTCTTATTTTGGAGAAAGCTGCCATTTTGAAACTTCAACGTCCCCTCTCCTCCCGAACCCTGGCAGAGTCTGAAGCCAAAGACTCTGGGGACAGTTCGGAAAGTGTCCCATCACGAGCGGCAGTGGCATCCAGGGCCCAACGTGGGAACAGCGGGGCCCTCACGGAGCCCTTCCTGTGGCGTGACCTTGGCTGTGACCCCAGCCCCTCCCCACCAGTTTCCGCCGGTGCACTCCCCATCCTGACTCTCCGGCCTTCCCACTGATGCAGTCAGCTCCTGGGATGCTCCCAATAAATTCCCTTGGTGTCTCTGTAGACTGGAGTCGGGGTCTGATGCTGGCAACCCAGAGTCCTGACGGGCAGCGAGAGGTTGGTTTTCCGCGCTTGGATATTCTCATGGCCTAGAAATCCTGGACAGGAGGCGAGGGTGAGACCCAGCTCAGAGTGTCTGGTCACACCGGAGCTGAACTCACCAGGCAACGGCCACGTCTGGCAGCCCCCTCTCCTTGCTCTGCAGGTGCAGGCTGTGGTGGACAACACGTGAGCTGTGGGTGTGGGGGGTGACCGGGGAGTCCCGTCCCGCCCCCCTCTCCTGGGCTCTGGCACCTGGCCACGGTGCTGCCCCCTCTGGGTCTGGCTTCCTCATCCCCTGCAGAGGGAGCTCGCATCAGGCTGTCCCTAGAGAACTTCGCCGCCCTGGCCGGGCGGTCAGGATCCTGGGATGCCCGCAGGAGAGTCTGCAAACAACACGTGAGCTCCCAGCCCTCGCCTCTCAACGAGCGGGGCTCTGGGATGCGCTGCTGGAGGAGAGCTGGGAGGGAGAAGGAGCTTTGTCCATGCTCTGAGTTCTTCAATTTCATCGTGAGGGGTGGGAGAGGAGTGAGGGGTGCCACCTGGGGCCAGGTGAATGGGGATGTCCCTAAGTCCTGGGCATTGCAGTTTGGGGGCACCGTTCATCCGAATTCCCTGCTGTTCTGCACTTTGTTGCAGAAAACCCATGACTCCTCTTTGAGACCGTAGGATCCATAGATGGCATTGCTTACGTTAGAAGATGAAGCATGAGTCCCCAACAGAAGTAACTAGACCTCCCTCGTTCTCTCAACGGCAGGCAAGTGGCTCAGGAAACGAATGGAGGAGATTCTGTGGAGCATGACCCCTGACACAATGCCTGGCACATAGTAGGGGCTCAGGAAACGTCCAACAACTTGGGTGTTCTTGCCAACATGGCATAACACGAATCTTTTCTAAGTGCAAGGCCTCGCCCTTAGGAGCAGGTGCTCTTGGCACGTTGGCAGAGTGATCTCTGTCTCCCAGCAGTTCACCCGGGGAAGCTGCCAGCCCAAGCTGGACGTTAGCGTCCCCACATCCACACAGGGCCCCGGAGCGCGGCTTTGGTTCATGTGCGTGTCTTCTCACCCTTACTGGACAGACAGGAGAACCAGGCCTCGACCCTGGAAAGGAAATGACCTCGCCAAGTGGGCACTGCCTCCCGCTGATCTAACATGTCCCTCGAGACGGAGCTTCGAACAGGAGGTGGATGTCGGTCAGCATGCCTAAGGGATACCGCTGACAAGGGAGAGTTCGATGAAGCCCGGTGGAGAAGAGCACTTACAAATATGCATGAGGCAGCCCGGAGACTTGCCAGGGCTGCGGGGGCACTTTGGCGACCAGAGAAGGCCGGCCTCTCGTTCAGAGGTCCCAGTATTTCCCTGGAGTTATCTGGATCCCTGAGATAAACAAAAATATTTTTAGGGTTGGCAAACGGGCATGCCTGCCAGTTTCTACTGAAACAACCCTCTCCTCTCTCATGTCAGGAATGTCAGGCTACAGGACAACCTGAATCATCCAGAATTATCTACCAGCTAAGCAGAAGACAGACAGCCTGCATCTGCTTATTCCGTGAAAACGCCAAGCCCCACAATGCACCAGGCGAAAGCAGAGACGTCACCAAGCGCCAATACACATGAAGAACCTACTACACGCCAGGCGTGTGTCTGAGGCTTGGCTTGCTTAAGCTTTACAGAAATCCTACAAGGCAGGTGATGCTGCTATCCCCATTTTATAGACAGAAATTGGGGAGCAGAGAAGTTTAGCTTCTTCTCTGCGATCACACAGCTGGTAAGAGCTGGAGCAGGAACATCCCCGGGCGGTCTGGCTCTAGAGCCTAGGGTGTTCATCTGTGTGTTATAGGGACGAGTGGTGCTGGGCTCCGAAGTCTCAGTGTCCGTGGGAAAGACGGGTGCCCAGAAAGTCCTTCTAGCTCAGGGTGGCCTGTGAGTGCAGGATGGCCCCCGGGACACTCAGGAGGCCAGGCCATCCACTTTGTTTATGTGTTAGTAATACACACAGTGTAGAAACTGTAACAATATCCCAAAGATGACAACCAGCTGGCCTGTCTAGAGACACCTGCCTTCCCAGTTCCTCCAGGGACAGACTATAAAAGTAAACATGTATCAGGATTTCTTTGGCAAAACAGCAACATTCTACACACATTACTTTATGCGTAAATTTTGTCACCATCGACAAGATATTTTGGAGATCACTCCATATCAGTGTTTATAAGGCTGTTTATTCCTTATTTCAGGTAAACTTTTTATTTTGAGATATATGTAGATTTGCTTGTAGTTGGCCTGTTGTTTTTTATGGTTGCATAGTATTCCACTGTACAGATTACCATAATATATTTAATGAGTCTCCATGAATGGATATGTAGGTAATTGCCAAAGTTTTGCTATTACAAACATTAATGCAATCAGTATACCTCATACGTGTCATTACACATACTTAAGAGTGAACATCTGTAAGATAAATCCTTAAAAGTAGAACCAAGGAGTCAAAATGAATATGTAACTTTACTGATATTAAAAATTTACTCTCCAGTGAGGTTATACCAGTACACACTCCCAACAGATCAGAAAAAGTTATTTGCATGATTTCCATTTTTTGGACAATTTGGTGTAAAACAAAAATGCAATCACCGTTCATTTATATGAGAAATTTTTTAAGCATTCCCAGACCCAAAAAATAACCTCTCTTAGGCTTTTCTGATACCTCAGGACACATATTCCTAAAGGATGCAGGAACCGAGCTGAGATGAAGCTCAGATGCTCAGATGCTCACACAGTCCAAGCTCTGGCGGTTGGACCTGCAGTGCTGGGTGCAGCTCAGGAGATGGGGTGGAGGTGGGGGGGTTATGCTCGAGGTTTGGGAGCACTCCCGGCTGGGGGGGGGCACTTGTGGCTGGGGGGGGCGCTGGGGGCCCATTCCTGGCTGGGGGTATTGCTCGGGGCTTGGTGGGGACCCTTGGGACTTAGGGAGGGCTTTCGTGGCTGGGGGGCGCTGGTGGCTGGTGGGTGGGCATTCGCAGCTGGTGGGAACCGCTCCTTGGCAAGGGGGGGCGTTCACGGCTGGAGGGAGGCAATGGTGGCTGGGAGGAGGTCACAGCTGGGGGGGGACCTCTCGTGGTTGGGGGGGGCACTGCCTCTGTAAGCTTGCTGCAAACCCAGCACGGAACACCATTTTCGTTTTATTTTGGTTTTGCCTCTTCTCATAAAAGCAAAAATCGTCTTTGGGTTTTCCCAGTTAGCGAAAATGGGTAGGAAGGCATGTTTTTCATAAACCCAAAGTGGGGTCACGCCAACTTCTGCAAAGTAGGGGGAGACGTGCATATCTTCATGACTTGATTATCAGCTTTAAATCATGTCATTTACCCCAAGCCTGTCTCCCACTCGCAGGTTTTATTAGAAACATAAGACGCGTGTCACCGGGATGCATTACCTGTGCATTCTGTTCCTTCGGCGTAATCCTCGCACTTACCCTATAGACACCCTGCTGTCCAGTAAAAATTAATTTATTTCACCCCCTTGTTGTGCTGGTTAATAGTGACTCCCTTCATCTCTTGTGTAGTGAAAACTCATCTTCCAGAAGTCTCTTCAAGAATGCTTCACGGAAACCATACACCCTATATTCTCGAATGTTAAACACTTTTTCCTGCTTTTCCACTGAGCTTCAGGCATTGCCTACGAAATCCCTAGACATGTTCTCTCTTGGAGCACCTTATTGGCATTGCTTTGCTGCCTTTTAGAATTGGTCATTTTCTTGAAGAAGTCTGAGGCGGCTGGTACTTTTTCTTTTTGTAAATGATCTGATTTTCTCTTTGGGCTGCTCAAAGGACCCTTCCTTCCTTCCTCCCTTTCTCCCTTCTCTTACCCCGCATACCTCCCTCCCCTCCCTCCTCCCTCCCTTCCCCCTTCTTAATTTTTCCCCCAGCAATTTATTTTTATTTTACTGTGTGAAAGTATTAAACAAAATGGAAATTAAAAAAAAACAAAAACAAAAACCAGAAAACAACAACCGGTAGTTCACACTGAACAGTCGGAGAAATGCCCAGCCCTCCCAAGGGAAGCCCCACGAGGCCAGCAGGGGAGGGATGGGGACCCCAACTCGGGATGCTAACACTGGGGGAGTGGGCCAGACTAAGAGCTGGTGTTAAACGTGGTCCGATATCACAAAGAGGGGGGCCTGCCAGTCCAACCAAGTTGGGGGGCCACAGACAGAGTCCACAAGCAGGGTTTGGAGCTGGGGGCCAGAGCAGTAGCGGTTGGTTGGGGACACCTGCCCAGAGGGGCTGTGTTGCCCGGGGGTGGGCTCAGCCTGCTCGCTCTCGGTCTGTGCGTGGCAAGCACAGTTGTTCCAGGGGTGGGTTACGGGACAAGCAGGGCGGCAGGCAACCTCCACCTGCATCCGTGGTGATCGGGAGCATCGGGTGGGAAAATTAAATATGAACACCGCACAGCGCGATCCAAAGGTCATATTACCGTCCCTGTTGCATGAAGCATGGCAGTGCGATCTTCCAGTACAGAAGCCTCCGGTGAATCCAGGTGCTGCGGGGACAGCTGGTCCCCGAGCCCTCATCAGCAAACGCCCGTTTCCACGGTTCGCTCCTGGTGCTGAGATGCCCCTGGAGGGTCATTGTGGGCTGCACAGGCACCCCCCAGTGTGGCCTCCAATGTGAGCCCGGGCTCCAGACGCCCGGAATCCCGGGAGGGGGAGACGCCGGGGCAGCCCACAGCCGGGCCTCTTGCTTGTTTCCGCGTGTATTTATTTAGTTACTTATTCGTATTTTTATTATCTGAGTGAGGATAAAAGAAACCCACAAGTGAAACAAGCTTTCTTTCGAGCTCTATATTTTCTAGTAAGCTTCTTTTAAAGAACGGTTTTAGAGTCACAGAGATTTGCAGGGTGGTACAAAGGCTGTCCCCACACCCCGGACTCGATCTCGGCTACTGTTAACGTCTTACACTGATTCGGCTCACGTGTCATGCATAATGAGCTCCTATTAATGCGTCCTTGTCAACTATGGTTGGCCAACGTCATCCAGGCTTCCGTCGTTTGTACCCACTGTCTGGATCTGTCCCAGGACCCCATCCGGACCCCGCGCCACGTTTCCTCGCCGTTTCTCCCTGGGCTCCGCTGGGCTGGGACGGCTTCTCAGACCTCCCTTGTTTGGGGTGACCTTGACAGTTTGAGGAGTGCAGGTCCGATATAGTGTAAACTGTCCCTCAGTCGGGGTTCGCTGGTATTCTCCTCCTAGTTAGACTGGGGTTCTGGGTTTGGGGGAGGACATCACAGAGGTGAAGTCCCTTTCCCGTTGCATCAGACTGCGGGGACGTGCCATCCCTAGGATGCATCGCCGCTGGTGCTATTTGGGCACCTGCTGCGGTCACATTTGTTACGTTTGTCCACCGCAAAATCACCCCCTCTCCCCCCGCATTTCTATTCCTTAGAAGGAGGTCACCACGTGCAGCCCACCCTTTTAATTCTTCCAAATAACAAAGAAAATTATCAATCCTCCCACACTGATTTATCTACTCAGTCATATGTTGATGGGATTATGGACTCCGGAATATTTATTTATGCTTTGGGTCATGGTCCGCCACTACGTGGCTGGTTTTACTGCTCAGCTGTCCCAGCTTCAGCCACTGGTAGCTCCTTCCGGGGAGTGCCCACGGATGTGCGTGGGAGAAGGGTCCTGTTGTCTCAGGCAGTCCCAGGAGTAAGTACACACCGTGTCGTGTGGTTCACCATTAGAGTATCACGCGGAAAATTCACTGAGCTTCCCCTGTTCCACCTCTGTCCCCGGTCCCTGGCAGCCACACGTGTGCACGTACTTACATACATACGTACATGTATTACCACCAGTATACTTACAACACATGGACACAGCTGTGTGTACATATGCATACAGGTACATATACTAGGAATAACAGTACTTTATTTTCAAATAAGTGCTTGCACAGTAACAATACTTAAATTTACATAACATGTTTCACTTCATAAAATGCCTTAAGAGCTCTCGGTTAAGGGGCGTTGTTAAGCGTCTGCCTTCGGCTCAGGTCCTGATCCCGGGGTCCTGGGATCGAGCCCCGCATCGGGCTCCCTGCTCAGCGGGAGGCCTGCTTCTCCCTCTGCCACTCCGCCTGCTTGTGTTCCCTCTCTCGCTGTGAAATAAATAAAATTTTTAAAAATCTTAAAAAATAAAAAAAGCGCTCTCAGTTAGCTTGTCTAATACTTAAAATAACTGGCTTGCAGTCACCTCTGGTGGCATTCATTCACCAAGACAAAATCTTTCTGTAACACCTGACAGACACTGCATCAGCATCTTCTTTTAGTTTACCTGCTAATAGAACTGGATTTATGAATATCTTCTGTAAAAAATAAATAAGACATATTCGAGTTGGGATATAGACGACCTCTCTGCTTAAACCCATTGAGCAAAACATGTAACTGAGTGTTTTCACCAGGGCCCCTTTCCAGAGACAAGGCGGACTCGCGCTGGTGAAAGCAGCCCACCCCAGCGGGGACCCCCCCATGTTCAGAGCACTTCCCGCGTGCTCCCCGCTCCCCTCCATGGACCAGGGTTGTGCGACACCAATCCACGTGAACCCCATCCCTCCTCCTTCAGTTACCGCAGGTGCTCCCAAGCAGTCCGTGCCCGCGGGACCAACGGGTACGGGGGCAGGCGGCCCACTGAACACCAACCAGAACATTCATGTGTATGTGTTCAGAAACACTTTGTTTGAAATTTTCATTACTTAGGCTTTTAGCATCAAATGTATGGTTGCTTCCTTTCCCACTATAATGTATTTGAGATTTCCAGTTTAATTAAGACTATCTTTTAAAAGCTATCTTGTAAAGATTATTCCTAATTACACAATTAATGTGCAAATATTCATGTTTGATTCTTTTTTTTTTTTCTTTCCTACTAGTATCTTCCTGATTCCTGCTGGAATACATCCTGTAGATATTCTTCCTGGAGTCTATGGGTAGTTAATTGATCTGAGTTCTTATAAAAATGCCTGCACTTCATTCTCCCTGTTGGATGAGGAGGATGATGAGCATGGAACATTCTAGCACCAAACAAATGCCCCTCCTCCCCCAGAACCTTACAGTCTTTCTCTCTCACCTGGTGCTGCTGGGGCAAATTCGATTCTCGTTCGTACACAAATATTCTACCTTTATTTCCTGGGGGTTCCTAGAGCTTTCTGTCTATATCCTTGCAGCTTTGACATTTTGCTACCACCTGGACAGATGCTGTCGGGGCACTCGCTTGTTAATTCGCCTTTCGGTCTGAGCACGAACATCTGTCCCCTGCTGTAGAAAGCACCGAGCTTTCGTGTTTTCCAGAGCCTGCCTCCCCACCCCCGCCCCGTTCTGTACACTCTCCGCTCCTAAAACTGCCACTGGATGGGTGTTTTCCCCTCCACGTTGATCCTTTGTGTTCCTGAATGTCTCCCTTCTCTGTTCTCTTGCTCAGAGAGAATGCCTCAGTTCAGCTTACGGTCACTCAGTCACGCCCCTACGCTTTTCATCCTGCTCAACTCATTTATTGGGGGTTTTATTTTAGCGTTTTGCTATTATTTACAAGGTCCTTGTTATAAATGTCTTTTCTAGTGCCAGAGGGCCTCTGCTCCTGGGGGCGGGGGAGAGGATAGGAAGCTGTTGACACGCACAGAGAAGCCCCCTCGGCTTCGGGCTGCGTCGCGCCGCTGGGCCAGCCGGCTGAGAGGCACAGGTGAGCGGGCAGGATCCGAGGCTGCCCAGGCCCCAGCGGGAGGTTGGCCCCACCTGAGAGGGGTCTGCCCTTGGGTTTCAACAGCAGTGGAGGCTACTTTGAGTCACGTGGCTTTTGAGACCTGTAGGGCTGCAGGAGCCCCCCGCCCCCCGCCCCACCTGGCTAGTTAAGGCCCCTTTATCAGCTGGTCTCATACTGTGTAGCTCAGTGTTGCCCAGATACCACCCCGAGCTCCTGACCAGCCTGTCCCCACATCACGGCCCCCTCCCCACAAAGGGTGAGGACAAGGGTCTCCAGCAGAAGAGTCTCACCACATCCAAAGCCACAGCCCGGCCAGATGGGTCACCTTAGCACTAACGCCCTCCTTGGTTGGAACGTACCTTCTCTTTTGCAGGGGGCTGGCTTTCCCCGAGTGTTCCCTGGCTCTGAACTGGGTGCCCACCCAGCTAGCTGAGACCCTCAGTCGGTTGACCAGCTACTACTGGAAGGAGGGGGAGGACCTGTCCCCACAGAACGCACGGTGCCTGCAGGCTTCCAGGGCATCTGGGCACAAGTGTCCTCTGTCCTCCCGGGCTGCTGGCCTTCCCAGTCCATTCCTCCCACTGGAGGAGAACGTTCCTGCTGCCTGGGGCAAGGCGAGGTTTGCATGATCCCGCCGGGCGTGTCAGGCTCCCCACTGCCCCAGCTTCTCCCACCGCCTGACGACAAGTAGCCTCTGGCTGGTCCCCTTCTCTGGGCCAGCGCTCACGCATGTCCCCCGGCTGCTCCAGCTTCTGTGAGGGACTCTCAGGGCCCCTCCCAGTTCTAGACCGAGAGCATCCAGTGCTGCTCACAAGGGTGGCGGCACGAAAGCCAAGCTTCACAGAGGTGTTCTTAAAAGCCAGCTTAAACCTAAACATCTTATCTAAATAACATCTATTTGGGTCTCTTACCTGGCTTTTCTGCATGACTTTGGACAGTTTCGCCTCCCGGATTCCATCTCTTCTCGGGCAAACGAAGGATCTGGCCAGAGGCTCTTAAGTTCTTTCCATCTGAAATCCCATACTTAACGCTTTCAATGCGGCTGTGAGACCTCCACAGCCAGGCTTCCTGCCCCCACGTTCCTATAAACAACCCCCAGCCTCCCCGCCCTTTACCTCCAAGGAGAGCCCACAGCTAGTCCTGCCCCTCCCGGTCCCTGCCTTTGCCCCTGGTTTTGGGGTAAAACCTCACTACTTGGACGACACTAATACAGAGTGTAGGATAAGCCCACAACTGGACCAACGTTTATCTTTGTTTCCGTGGAACGTGCAGATAAACGGGGACAACGGTGCTGCCAAACCCGTGTTCAACATCCTTAAGAAAAAGCTATCTTTTAAGTCCCTGCAAGCAGTCCAACACATGCATTTATTGATTTAATTTTTAAAGATTTTATTATTTATTTTTTTGTCAGAGAGAGAGCACAAGCAGGGGGAGGGGCAGAGGAGAGGGAGAAGCAGACTCCCCGCTGAGCAGGGAGCCCGATGCGGGGCTCGATCCCGGGACCCTGGGATCATGACCTGAGCCGAAGGCAGATGCTTAACGACTGAGACACCCGGGCGCCCCACCCCCAACAGGTGCACGTATATCTACCAGCAACCAGCTTTTAACCCAGAGCATCAAAAGCAAGTAGCCTGGTGGCCGGGACGCTCGTGTGTGTGAAGCCTGGCTCCTTAACGGTGGCCCCACTATGTGCCTGCACCACACTTCTGAAAATGGGGAAAAGCCCGCGCGTGCAGAAGAGTGAGTGGCCCGTGCTGAGGGGGGACTTTCGCTCTGGGAACTCTGGTCCTGCAGCAGCAAGGAGAGAGTTTCTAACTGCAGCCGATGGAAGGGGACACGGAGGAGGTGAGGGGGAAACCGGCCCGTGCAGGTGGCCTGTGCCACCCATGGCCAGACGCCGCTACGCCATTCCAGCAGGAAGCCTCGCAGCTTTGGGGGAGAATCCCGACCGCGGGATCCCCACGTAGACGATGCCGCGGCAGGAGCAGTGGGTGCTCTGGCTGAGAAAGGCGGCGCCCGTTGAGGAGGGATTATCCACTGGCGGTTAATGAGACACAGGCTGCAAAGGTCCCTGGCACTCATCTGCAGTTTATGACATGGACACTCAAGTTCAGTTTCCTAAATGGTGTATTTTACATTCTCGTTATGGTTAGAGAGACTCAGCTGCGCCGCGTGGACCCAAACATATTTGCAGCCCAAACCCTGGTGTCCAGGGTGGGCAGAAAAGACAAAAGCGGCCCCTGTGCGGAAGCGAGCTTGCACAGAGCACCTGCCCGCCCCGGGCGCACCAGCCCTCTCTGCAGGAGGACGTGGCCAGGCGAGCCACGGAAGCCGCCTGTAACACGCATGTGCCATCTGGCCGCTGTGTGCCCTACAGGGACACCTTAAGTGTCCCGGGAAGATGGGGATGTCCCAGATTCCCCGTGGAAAGAGGTCGTTGGCAGCTGGTGCTCCAAACCACCCTCTATCCAGATGGGGGGGTGGGGGAGTGTGCATCGTCCATGAACGGGCCCTCGGACTGCATGGACCTGGGTGTGGACCCCTGTGGGCTAAGAAGGCAAACCCATGAGCTCCCTGCGGGCCAGCTGCCAGGCCCCCGGTCCTCCCCACCATGTGCGTGTGCGCCAGGCAGGGCTATGTTGTTGGATTTACTCTCACCTGTCTCATTTTATATCCCCCAGTGTCTCGGCTTATTTCCATCATGGGTTGCCGTCCCTGTCCCCAGGTCTGCCTTGAAGATCAAACTTCACGAGGCACTGGGCCGTCTCTCTGCGGCATGAAGCTGAAGTAAACGACCCCAGCGGAGACCGTCGCCACGGTCGGCAAACTGACGGTCTCCCGGGAAGATGAGACTGGCAGCTCCCGGACGCGGGTGCCCATCTGGCATGCTGGGGACGTCCAGGGACAGGCAGCCGACCCTGGCTGGCCAGGACTTTTGGCCAAGAAGTCTGTCCCGTCACAGATGAGGCCCTTCTTCCCAGATGTGCAGGCAAGAAACGGGCCAGAGGCTGGAGATTTCACTCCCAGCTGCCAGATTCTGGGCTCAGCTAAGAATCCTAAGACTGATTTATAAAACGTCAGAGGAGGAAGCCAAGAAAGACAGTTCCCAAAAGCTGTCCATAATGATGCCGTGGTAGCTTCATCTACAACAGGAACAAGTCTCCAGGGTTAAGGGGAGGCGTTTGGGAAGAGTGGTACGCCTGCTTACCGGGTGTGTCCTTCAGCCACTAAAATAAAATTAACAAGAAATCTGAAAGAGAAACAAGACTGTCATACGTTCTATTTAAAAACCACGGAAGGAACCCTGCATATTACCATTGCTGCAGAAAAGATACCTCTGTGTATGGACAAGAATTGGAAGGTGGGGAACGGAGGATAGAAGTTGTCAGTTTTTTTCCATGATGGGGGTGGGGGGATGGGGTCACCGGGGGATGGGCATCAAGGAGGCCCAGGAAGGAAGGAGCACTAGGTGTTACATAAGACTGAGGAATCACTGACCTCTACCTCTGAGACTAATAGAAAAAATATAGGTATTGTAAAAAAAAAAAAAAAAAACCAAAAAAAACCTCTTTAAGAGTATGACCTTACCACAGGGGGGCGAAAGGGAACAACAACAAAAAAAGACATTTTCCTGCCATGTCATTGTGCCTCCATTTATTAAATCCCAGGAGCTGTCTCCAGGACTGTAATTAAAATGTGTGTTTCGTGTCTCTTGACCTTTGTGGGAGCTTCTCCTATGGCTTTCCGACTTTTTCTTCCTCTCCTCCTTTTCCTACGGCTCTGACACGCGGACGAGAGACCGCGGAGCAGCGTGGAGGGAAGGCCCCGGCCCCGGAGCCGGGTCTGAGCAGGCCTGCACTGCCTTGTCCCCCCGTCTGCAGCCCAATCGAGCACAGACCTTACCCAAATCCATCACAGAATCTTCTAGAACCACAGACCTTACCCAAATCCATCACAGAATCTTCTAGAACCAGGCGCACTGGGCAAAGCTTTTCTACCACTGCTAATGATTTGGGTTTGTGACTTTGGAAGAATTCCACCACCGAAGGTAGAATAACAGTAAGTAATTAAATCCATCCCCAAATCGTTATGACAAATGTGACCGGGAAATTGCTAGTAACAAGGGGCCAGAGCCCAGCAGGCAGGCTCCTCATGCTTTGGTGCATAATGGTGAGAAGCTACATTTGCTGCTTTATTAAAAATGACACGAGTCTGGTCAAGGCACCGACCGGCCGGAAGAGCGTCCGTGGCTCCCACCGCTGACGGTGTCAGGGCCTGCAGCCCCCAGTCAGGGCCCTCCCCGTGGGAGCCTGCTGGTCTCTGGCCGTGCCCACCCCCATTCCGGCCACAGGAGACTCGCTCCTCACATGAACCCTGTCTTCCCACCCTCTGCCCACTCTGCTCTGCCTGCCCTTGTCCCGCCGTCCTGAAAGGCCCCTCCTGAAACCTCACTGGACCAAACACTGATTCTCCGTTGAGTCCCCATCCTGACATGAGCAACCTCGAAGACTCCATCTACGTTCTCAGGTCCGGGGCTGAAATCTGTGACTTAATTTTCTTAGACTTGCTGGAAAGCTCTGCCTTTTAGCCTGGATGGGACCGGCTCAAGCTCTGGACCCCAGTGTCACCCCAGTGTGCTGGCCTGCACCCCTCTTAAGAACCCACTGACCCGGGCTAAGCTCGTGCGCGGTGGCGGTGTCGGCAGAGGCTGCAGCGAGAGAGTTTGGCGCGATGTCTCACACCATTTTGCTGGTACAGCCTACCAAGAGGCCAGCAGGCAGAACTTATGCTGACTATGAATCTGTGAATGAATGCATGGAAGGTGTTTGTAAAATGTATGAAGAACATCTGAAGAGAATGAATCCCAACAGCCCCTCTATCACATATGATATCAGCCAGCTGTTTGATTTTAGTGACGATCTGGCAGACCTCAGCTGCCTTGTTTACCGAGCTGATACCCAGACATACCAGCCCTATAACAAAGACTGGATTAAAGAGAAGATCTACTTGCTGCTTCGTCGGCAGGCCCAACAGGCCGGGAAATAGCTGAGTTAGAAGCAGTGGGGGCTGGGGGTGGGCTTGGAACACAGGTGTGTACAGCGTGCTGCAGTGGCGGCTCTGTATTATAGTAATCCTGTCTCCATCTTGGTGTACTCTAGCCAGGATGGAAGGTATTAGATGAAATGTGAGGATCTTGTTCAATCTGAAGCCCCCATTGCCCCCTTCCCCTCCCCCCCTTTTTTTTACTTAAACATTTTTATGATAATTTAGATGGAAGTTGTTTGTCAGTTAATCTTGGTTCCAGTCCTTCAAACTGTCCATATCTGCTTTATAACATTCGCTGTACTGACCCTTCAGGTTGGGGTGGGGGGGTAGTGACAGTTTAGTTACGTGCTCAAGATAAAGTCTTAGTGAAAAATGAATAAATGTTCTTTAGTTATATTAAAAAAAAAAAAGAACCCACTGACCCACTGTGCTCTGCCAGGAGCTATGATGATTGGTGTCCTCCGTGTAATCTCCCATCCCACCCAATCTGATTGGGTCTCACTCAACCCCTGAACCCACAGTGCCCCCACGGGGACCCATGGCCACACAGTAGGTCCTCAACAAGTGTCTGTGAGCTTGAAGATGGCAGGTCCTAGGAGACCATGCTGCATCTCCAGCCTCGCCAGGATCCCCCACTCCACAGCCCCCCACCCTCTTTCTCATCCCCTGCCTTACTGTCCCTCTGCCCTACTCCAAACCATGTCCCACCCAAACTCCACACAAAGGCCCTCCCTGCTGGACGTGTCCCCGGTGTGTCTCTCGCCCACGGCCTTCTGTCCTGTCCCTCCGCCTGTGCGGTGCCCGTCCCCACGCATGCCTGGACGCGTCCTCCCCTCCCTGCACTTACCGTCCCTCCAACAGAATTGTTGAACGGGCACCATGCTCCAGAGGGGTGCAGACAGCAACATCAGAGGCATGCAGAGAGGTCGAGCTGCTGCTGGGCGTGGATTCGGTGCACAGGGATCTTAACGTGTATGTCAGGGCTCCTTGTGCAATCGCAGACGCTGACTTAGGCTGTCTTGCATGCACACGATTGACTTGCCAGTGAGCTGGGGTCTACAGCTACGGCCCTTCCCTGAGTCCCAGAATTGTCAGAAAGGATGAAAGGATTCAAACAATGAAATTCAGAACCATGAACAGCCCAGGATAAAGCCCTTGACTTACATGCTGCATTTCTATTGGCTGCCCAGCTTCTTCGAGGAAGAACTCACCCTCAGTGGTGGCCCAGATTAGCCGCCCCTGGCTGGGAAGGATGCATACCCACCTGCCAGAGGTGGGGCGCTCTAGGCGACCATAAAGTATATTGAACAGGTCCTTAGTCCTGCTTTGCCTCTGCTGGCTGGGTGACCCCAGGTGAGTTAGCCAACCTCTCTGAGATTGTTTCTGCGCACAGGAGGTGATTAGACAGAAGTATGAGCTCTGGAGTCCTGCAGATCCCTTTGCTTGAACAACCAGCAGCACTCAGGTCTCACATCCAAAAGACAAATACACAGAGGATGCTTCAGGGTCAGGGGCCAGAAAGACTCACAGAAAACACCTCGGGTACCATCTTCCTGTCAACACATTCTGCATGAAAAAGGCAGGACGTGTTTCTGGATAGTTATTGTGATGGACTCAGGAAATCACAATTTAGATCGGCTCTCTTGCCAATCATCGCTTCCGAGCTGGCGCTGCCGATCTTCACGGTTTCGTCCCTCCCTCATGCTTCGTACCGTCACCCACACGTGCTCATCTGTGAGGACACACATAGGTCCCACAGACATCCGACGTGTTCCCCACATCCTGAAGCTGAAGTCTATGGGGAATCATCAAGCATCGTTTCATATGTCCCACACAGCAAGCATTTCCTGTTAAATTAGGTTGGTGATGGAATTTATTACATCAACTGAACCAGTTTCCATGCGAGTGCGGGACGGACTCTGTGTGGCGTGCGGGTTGTCCCTGTGGGAGCCAGCGAGAAGGACCGCGCCTGCTTCTGACAGACAGACCTGGGCCTTTGCACACTCGAGAACGACCTGAATCGGAACGGGGTGGTCCTTTGTCATTTCGCTTAGGTTGGCAGAGCCAGAATGGTTAAAGTCTTGTTTATAACACCACGTGGGCCATCAAGGAGGAGAAGGCTATAGACCATTGAGAGCCTACAGAATCACGGGCGAGAGATACAATGGTATGTTTTTGTTTCTGGAAGGAAATATATAAGCTTCCGAGGTCTGGGGGCTAATTTAATTTTAGGCATTTATGTCTTTAAGGAGCAGGGGGTGTATATGTGTAAAAATGCATAGGGTGCAGTGAAAAGTACAAATCCAACTGAGTATAGCTCTTATCCAAGTTCAGTCCTAAAACTGGTCACCAGCTACTTAGTTTCTCTCTCCAAGGGCAACTAAAGTTACCGATTTCTTGTGTAACCCAGAGCTTATCCAGCTAAGAACAGCAAAATGATCAATCCAAAGTCCCAGGGCAAGTTGTTTGCTGCTGCTGGACTAGGACCCGGGCTCCTCCCCTCCGCCGGACCACCTCTTCCCCCATAGTACGGGCTCGTCAGCAAGCCCCAGGCAAACGAAACACATTCGCTTCCTAAAATGCAAACCAAAACTTTCTCATGAAACAGAAAGCTGACGGCAACATTCGAAGTGCTTTCATTTGGCTGAACGTTCAGTAAAAGCTGCAGGATGTCCGTTCCATTTATTGCAACGGTGTGGTTTACAGACGAGGGAGCCGAGGCTCACTTGGGAAACCGACCTGAGCAGACCCTCGGGCAGGTGCTCCTCACAGTGCTCCCAACCTTGCAAACACTGCAGCTTGCCCTCGCCCCAGCCCGGCGGCCACCCCTCGGTTCACCAGGCCATATCTGGGGCATTGCGGCTGAGTTATAATGGAAGCTGCAGGAACACATTGATTTCCTATAATGGTTTTATCTATAGAAACTTGTGAGGACATCTTTTGGCTACAAGATTTGGCGTGGAGTATCTGAAAACCTTGAGGGAAATGGGATGTTCCAGAGTGGTACCTCCCAACCGTGAACAAATAAACCTTTGCCCCTCAAGGAAAGCCTTCTTCTGCACCTGCAGCCTGTAACACCTTGACCCATCCTTATCACAGGATGCATCACCGAGTTGGAATCGGGTTGCTAGGCATTAGGGACATCTTGTTGCCTTCTGAGTAATGCAAGGTAGAGGCTTCAGGAAAATGCAATCACAGAATCAAGAGAAGCGATGCACTCACAAAGAAATCTATACAATGTCAAGTTCTCTCCTATCTTTCTAACTTAGGTCGTGTGACAACAATGTAATTCCAGAGACCAACAGGGAGCTTGGCAGCCAGATGAGAACGCAAACCCGGTGAGGCCGTGCACCCTCCCTCCCCTGCCCCGGGAACGATCTGAGCTTCAAAACCCTGCCTGTGGCAAGACTACATCCTTTCCTTTTTGAATCTCATGACAAACCTGGGAGGCAGGAATTTCCACCACTTCCATTGTAAGGGTGAGAAACACTGAAGCATAGAGAAGTCAAGTGACTTATCCAAAGCCACACAGCAAAGGAATGACAATCCCAGAATCAGAGCCAGGGTTTCCAGCTTCCAGGTACCGTCCCTTCTGAGTCCCCCTGCATTTCCCACCCTTCTCCTGCTGCTTGGCACAATCCTGTCTTCCTTACACTCGCTGAAATGCAGGCATCCTTGAACTTCCTCTCCTGGCTCACTTCTGTTTTCTCTCCTCCAATGCTGTTGTCAGTTCCTTCTGCAATGTCAGATAGCAGCTCTTTGCAGATGCCCGGTCCCTCCCACGGCCCCAAGCCTGTGTCTGAAGCTTAGAGCCCTCCTCTGTGCCCCTATCCCAGACACTGCGGGGGGGGGGGGTCTCTGAACAGGTTTCCGATGGGAGCCAGCAGAAGCAGGTGAGGCCAGGGCTGGCCGGGAACCGGGTGCTCCGAATCCCCCATGAGGGCCTGCAGACCAAACCTGCACGAGCAGGGCCCCAGTGGGGTGATGTGGGCACACAGGACTTCGCACACAAATGTTCACATGGGAACAGGGCCCACCGAGGTCTCCACGCCACGGAGCATACACTGATGCTTCCCATTTTTATGGCAGCTCGTCAGCGGATGTTGTATCCATGGTCGTCTTCGGTCTTGCCCGAGACCTCACGGAAAACGGCAGTGCCGGGTCTGGTTCTCTACCCCGGCCCGCCTAATAACTCCCGAGTTGTTGGGTCGGGCAGGTGTCAGAAATCCAGAATGGACTACGCATCGGCTGTAGGAAAAGGTGGGTGCCGGCAAACTCTCTGTAAAGGGCCGGATAGTAGATCTTTGAGGCTCTGTGAGCTGGAGAGTCTCTCACAACGGTTCAGCTCTGTTGTTTTGGCCTGAAAGTGGCTCTAGGCAATACCTACACAAATGAGCAGAGATGCGTTCCAATAAAACTTTATTTACAAAACCAGGGGGTGAGCCAGGTTGGGTCTGCAGACTGTCGTCTGCCAATCCCGGGCACAAACCCCTGTGAGGCCGTGTTTTCTTCAAGACCTGCCCCCAGCTCCGCTCCTTGCCTCCAGACCCCCGGCATGTGGCCAGGACAGGAAAACAGGCTTCCTCCTCTGGGAAGAAGCCATGTACGTACTCAAACGTTCCAGGACCTGGGGCGGCACCTGGCCCGCCGCAGGAGCCCCTAAATAGCCCCTCGCCCCAACCAAGATAGTGAGTGACAAGCTGACCGCCTCCGGGGTGAGATGGTAAATCTTAGTGCCCCTTCGACAGATTTCAGAAGTGCAAGGGCGGTGGTCCTCATCACGTCTGCTCTTCAATCCATCCGAGTGGCTTCTGCGAGAGTTGGACGGCTTCAGTGGATGGGGGCAGACTATTATGACCGGAGCCAGACCATAGCCTGCCAGGGGAGGTCTTTCCTGGGAGAGAGACACACAGCCTCAGCAACCAGGAAGGCTGCCAGAGACCCGGCAAACACGTTCTTCTCAAGCCCCTTCAGTAACGAGAATGAAAAGCAGCTCCCCTTCACGTGGGAAGGACAGGAGTCCGTGCGCACTGCCTCGCCCTCGGGCTGGGGGGCTCTCCTGTCTCAAAAGAACCTGGAGATCTTGATCATCCTGGCATTCACAAAATGTCAGGATGGCGCCCTGTACAGAGGACATCACGCTATCGGGACCCAAGGAGCAGGGAATGGAGCTATTTTAGATTCTCCACCGACGTGTGCTGCCAAAATATGGGGGAGAAAAATCCATGGCAATTCAGAGTCTGGTCACGTTGGTGCCGTTTCCAGGCACTCAGTGGTCTGAGGCTTGCCAGGATATCCCCGCTAAGGTGCATCTTGCATCCCCTCCACCGACATAGATGTTTTGCAGGCTTCTTTGGATTTTGAAAGCAGCATATACAGCCCTTAGGAATTACTCCAACCAATTTATCAGGCATACTGGGAGGCTTCCAGTTTTGAGCAAGGCGAGAGCAAGAGAGGATTCTCTAGCAGATCCGAGGGTGCATTGACACCAATTTGCACTGAGCTCCTATCACTCGGGCTGTATGACTGGAGGATCAGATGGGGCTGGAAGGATCTGGGGAAGGATACTCTGTGGATACCTGGCAAGCCCTACAGGAGAGCTGCCGCTGACACCCCTACAACTCTAGCTCAAGGTCACACTGTCTGCAGCAGGGGACCACTGCCCTTGGAAAGCACCTTCTGGCACACTGCCGGGCATGCCTGAGCAATCACGAGCTGGTTTTTCGGCTGCACAAAGTCATAGCGGAAGTCACAGATTCAGAATTGGGTCCAAGCTGGTTCAGCGGTGGCCTCGATGGGAAGCCCAAACCCCAAATCTCTCACTTTTGATGCACCAGTGCCTCCTTCTGGACTTGTACCCACGGGCTGCCGCAGGGAGCAGAGGAAGCTTACCTGCTTGGCTGACAGAGCAGGAAATGCTCAGCCTCGTTCATGAATGGGCCGGCCCCCTTATGTTGGTGCTAACCAAGGCAGGAATGCTCCTGTCCACACCCCACTCAGGGCTGGTCTGAAGGACATCTGCATAGGGAATCTTAGTGAGCAGACCTGTGCACACCACGCTTGCTGGTCAACTTTGCACAGAGGGAGAAGTCAGCCGAAGGAAGAATGGACATGAACTTCTGGGTGGTGGCAAACGGTGCTGGTTAGTGGCCAGGGGTCCGGAGGGAGCAGGATTGGGAGACCAGAGAGCAGAAAGATTGAGGAGGAGGCCTGGGGACAGGAGGGGTGGACAGACACCTCCCATCCGGGCCCCCCCCCCCCGTAAGCATGCAGCACAGGAGGCATCCAGTGGCATGGTCCTGTGGGGGCCACATGGGCCATGGACGGAGAGATTGCAGAAGCGGGGGGCAGGCTTCTTGGGCCCCTGTCACCTGCATGAGTCTAACCACGGCTGCCACTGAATGTCTGTCCTATCACCAGCAAAGGCCGACACTGAGCCTCTGCTATGGCACCGTTCCTCCAGAAGACCAACCAGCCCCACAGTGGCGGGCAGAGAACGAGGCACCCTCGTGGGGGCAGTGATGTGACCTTACAGGAACTGCCACCGAGGCCACGTAGGGCTTTGACTCTCCTGCTCAGGGTGCCCCTTCCGGCTCCCCACATGAGGACAGACCCCCTGCATAAGATCTTGAACATTCACTGCTTCAGACCAAGGGATACACTTAGGACGAAGGAGGTGCATGCACACGTGATATATGCCACATTCTTGGAAGGTGCCAGTGACATGCCAGAAGACCGAAGTGCCACAGTGGAGACGGCCTGCAGAACTGGGACTCCTCCCTCCAGAGGGCACTATATGCCCTGGACAGCCCCCCCCCCACCCCACTGCTGTATCCCCAGGATCTAGAACGGGCACGTTCAGGAACCAGGAGGCAGAAGCAACACTGATCTCACCACCATCCCCAGTGACTTTCTTATAAAATGTGTGCTTCCTGCATCCACATCACTCTCGGTCCTGCTGGGCCATCAGCGGCGACTCCCAGCAGGGAAGGGAATTCTACCGGGAATGCAGCAAGGCTCCCCTGGACTGCCGCCTGCCTTGTGCTGGTGGAGAGGGGTCATGGGCATAAATAGAGCTGGAGAAGCAGGGGAGGCCCTGCCCTCAGGGGGGCCCAGAGCGCGCACCAGCCCCACTGGCTTGGAGTCACACCCCCCCCCGCCCCCCGCTTCAGCTGTCTCTGTAGGTAAGAGCAGGATTACATTCAACAATTCGTGCAGATGCCATTCTTCTTGAGCCTTTCCAGAGCCCGTTTAGGTTGGCATTTGAGTAATGAATACCACGAGTGTTCTGCCCACGACGGGAGGCAGGTCGGAGACCTTTCGCACATGCAAGTCAGACTGTGCCTCTCCCTGGCTTAAAGCCCTTCATTACAAGCTGGGTGTGGATGCAGGGACTCACAGCCCTCCTGCAGGGCCAGTCCCGCTTCCCCCAGATCTCACAACAGCTTCTGGAATTCCGAGAAAACGAAAGAGATGAGCTATAGGAAGATGTTAGATATAAAGTCAGAAGGTGAAGAGACACCTGGCTTTTGGCGCCGTGACGCGGGTCTGGATCGAAGCAACGTTAGCGGAGCCCTGGGGGAAGGACTTCCCCAGCAGCCGACTGACATTTGGACGGGCCACCGACTTCTCATCAATGACAACTGAGCCAGAAGAAAACCCAGTGGTGTGTTCCAAGTGCGCGCCTAAAATGTCATTCTTCACCATAGTTTTCTTCAGGAGAAAGGGCAAAGCAAAGACATGTTTAAACACTGAAAGACTATCATACGCAGACTTTCATTAAAAACCTATTGAGGGCGCCTGGGTGGCTCAGTTGGTTAAGCGACTGCCTTCGGCTCAGGTCATGATCCTGGAGTCCCGGGATCGAGTCCCGCATCGGGCTCCCCGCTCCGCGGGGAGTCTGCTTCTCCCTCTGACCTTCCCCCTCTCATGTGCTCTCTCTTTCTCACTGTCTCTCAAATAAATAAATAAAATCTTAAAAAAAATAGATTGCATTGAAAAAAAAAAGCCTATTGAAGGACATATTTAAACACATGAGAAGGGCGCCTGGGTGGCTCAGTTGGTTAAGCGACTGCCTTCGGCTCAGGTCATGATCCTGGCGTCCCGGGATCGAGTCCCGCATCGGGCTCCCTGCTCAGCAGGGAGTCTATTTCTCCCTCTGACCCTCTTCCCTCTCATGTGCTCTCTCTCTCTCTCTCTCAAGTAAATAAATAAAATATTTAAACACATGGGAAAGCAGGCCATGGGGGAAACAATGGTGAATATCCTGGTAAAGATGTTGGTAAGTTTGACTCAACATCTACTTTCAATATCTGATATTTTTATTTTAAAAAGTAATAAAAGCAGAATTCTAAATAATAGCAGCAAACAGTGGAGGTGTTCCATGGGTATTGGAACACACAAATCCCAAACCCATGATCAGGGGGAAGAGTGGAAATATGGTTTGTTGGTTTTTTTTTTTAAGTGTAATTAAATAGGCATTTTTTAAAAAACTGAGAGTAGGTGCTGAATGCACAGAAAGTTTTCAGTTTCCACACCAAAAGAAACTGAAAACAAAAAAAGAAACAGAAAATGTGATCAAGCCAACAGAAGGCAGAGCAAAGGAAGAGAGAAGCAAACAGGGCAGACCAGGAGAAGGGAGCCCCGCTGTCCTGGGGACAGGGCCCCACGTGCACAGCTTAGTTCTCAGGCCTTCGGACTTGAGCTGAACCTTCCCGGGTCTCTGGCCTGTGGACGCCAGTTTGTGGGGCTCCTCCAGATCGCCTCCATACGCTTCCGAGTGCATATGTTAAGAACCCTGACTTAGTCACCCCTCTCCGGCTTGCGAGCTTTCAAGAGCACGATTAAGCATTCTTTGCAGTGAGCTCCCCTTAGGCACCAGACCTACATTTGCCACTATGAGTAAATCAAAGCAGAGAGAAGGCGGGAGACTGAAATACGTCACTGAACCCAACAGCTCCGCTGTGCCCCCCAGGCCTTCCTCACTTGCTCTCCCTGTTTCTCCGATCTTGAGTACACCCACCCAATCTATCCTTTGAGACCCAGCTCAAATACTATTTCCGCTTGGAGCCTTCCCAGACACGGCCCGGCAGAAGTGAGTTCCAGACGACCTGGCCTACATAAATACGTAAATTGTTGAGAATGCCTCGCTTCCTGTGTGGCATTGTGCTCCCGTGTCCACAGTGTCCCTCGGGCCCCCACTTGCAGTGTGCCCTGCGGACGGCGCTCTGGTCCTCTCCTGCCCCGTCCCCCGGCGCTGAGCGGAGGTGCCCGCGCGGGGCAGGGCCAGCACGGAATCCAGGCTTAGAATTACTAAGAGCTTCCAATTCTGGTAATTGCAGACGAGATCACTGGGGCCCAGCCTTCCAAAGTTTTACTAGGAAGAGAAAGGGACTTCCTTTACGTGATAGATTTACAAAGAAAAAAAGAAAAACCAGAAAAGGCCACAGAGAACATTGTACTTCATAATGATAAATTACTGAAGTCTACCTTCTGAAATTAGGAAAAAGACAAGAATACCCACTATCACCACTTTTATTCAACATCTTGCTGGGGGCCTGGCCAGCCCAAAATGGTTAAGAGAGAGAAATAAAATATATAAAGATTGCAATGGGAAAAATGAAATGTCTATAATTTCAGCGGTCATGATTATGAAATTTCCAGAAGTTCTACAGATAAATTACTAAAACTAGTAAGATGAGTAAAAAAAAAAATTTAGGAAATAAAATCTATTTTATTTCCATATGCCAGCAACAAACAGAAAATGAATATTTTCAAAAATAATACTTATAATAGCACCAAGAAATATCAAGTTTCTAGAAATAACAGAGAATGAAAAAAATGTATAAAACCTATATGGAGAGAAATATAGAACTTCACTGAGACAAACTGAAGGAGGATTCAAAAACACGGGAAAGGAACAGATCAGGAAACTCTATTTCACCAACGTGTGTTTCTGCCTGATCCACCCGTAGACTCGGGGCGCTCCCAGTGAAAATCCCAACAGGGTTACATTGGTTTTAGATTTTCGTTTTTCGTTTGGCCAGCTCAACCTATAGGTGGAAATGCAAAGGGCCAAGGACAGCCAAACACCCTGGAAGAACAACAGAGGACAGGTCTCCCGAATGTCGAAACGTACGGAAGCTTCATTTATGGGGACACCATGGCCTAAAGCTGTCACTGACTAGAGACCTAATTCCTAGAGGCCGTGCCCGGGGGAGCACATACAGGAGCTCAACGGGCAGCCAGAACAGGGAAACCCCAATGATGATTGCAGCAGAACCCCCTGTGGTGGTCTCGGCATTGGCAAAACCGGGGGGCCCTTGGAGAGGAAATGGACCATATTGATACCTTCATGGCTGACTTCGGTCCATGGGAAGGAAGAACCTCCTCTCTTGGTAGGAACGAGTGCAGGAAGCACCCATGAAAGATCAGCTAGTTCCCTGCCGCGGGGTCTGAAAACACTACTCGGTAAGCAGAAGATCCCACCACAATTCCAGGCCTGGGGTGGCAGGCGGCACAGGAGGCTGGCAAAGCCGTGAGCGATGCCGGTAGACGTTCAGAGTGAGGTGGGGGACATTGGGGAGGGGAGGGGAGTGGTGTGGAGAGTCTCCTTCTCAGCTGAGTACCAAGAGGAAGTGTGCAAAGATGACAGACCACAGCAGCCTCTGCAAGCTTGGGGAGGGCCTGCAGACCCCCGTCGGGGAGGTCCGGCCCGTGTGGACCACACATCCATGGCTGGGGGGCCTGCCTTCCTAGAAAGAAGTTCCCCCCAGGAGCTCTGCCCACTGGGCTGCTCGTTTCATTCCGGCTCCTGAGTGAAGAGTCAGAACCCAGCAGCGCCGCGACCCCACAGCCGTGCCTTCTGCCTTTCCTGGGCAGGCCTGCCGTTCGTATCGCTGAGGGTGGCCAGGCGTTCCGGTGATTTTCACATCACCAGCTGCAGGACACAAAACCAGGGAGGGAGGACATTCCTTCTGGTAACGTCCAAAGGAATCCAAGCCTCCATCCTAGCGAAGAGGATGAAAGCTCTCCTTGGATACAGTGCGGATAGTTTTGCAGGTGGGGAAACTGAGGCACGGGAAACTTGAATCACGTCCCGGTGAGTGGCAGTGTTTTGGCTCCAGAGCTCCCGCTCTTAGCATGGCGAGCCGGGTGGGCTCTGGGAGCAAGGGGAGGTGCTGTGGGATGGCAGGTCAGGGAGTCTGGGCTGACTCTGCAGCAACACAGCTCAGGCAGACTTTCAAGCAGCCAAAGAAGCATTTGTCACCCCCAAGGGTTAGCAAGCAGCCCCAAGGGGGGGCGTGGGGCGTGGCTGTGGCCTCATTTGTCTGCTCTTTTCTCTCCCAACCCTCCTATGGCGAAGACCACATCTGGCCCCGCAGCCTGGGCACCCCGGTGCCACGGAACAGACCTCGGTGACACTGAGCAGTTGTCCTGGATAGAAGGAGCCCAAGTGAGTCAGTAATGTGCTCAAGGTGCAGAGCTTGCCCACAGGAAGAATTAAGACTGTTCCTGCAGATCACCGGCTCCCTCCCCATTGCTCAGAGAACCTTAACTTAACCTTCATCCCATTCTGCTATGTGTGCACCTCCTGAGCCAGAAAGTGAGAGCTGAGCTGAGCAGAAAGTGAGACCCAGATGCGTTCACCTCGGCTCCCGTCTGTGCTGGGGTCTCTCCTCCTGGTTCGGGGGGACTGAGTGCACTTCGGCTGGGCTCTGGCCCACGCGTTCAAGGCTGCGGAGATTACAGACCTACCGGTTTCTCCTCCTGCTTAAAACTCACCAACACCCGGAGAATGCCGCCCCTCGGCGATGGGAACTGCGCGGGTGGAAATTGGCCCCTGAGCATCAAAATGTGATAAAAGAAAAATAAAACATAAAATTCCCAGAACAAGAGTGAACAAAACAGTGAGTCGGCAAAGTCAGGCAGATGCGGTGAAAGCACATTCGTGTGATGCTTATTTGGCCAAGAAAAGCAAAAGCTTAGTATATGGTACAGATTTCTCCTCTTCCTTTGACTAGGGCATTCATTCCTTATCGTGATTGAAAAGGGAATTGTAAGGACATATTCTTGAAGATCTGAAAATTCAGGTATCCTTGATCAAGCAAAATAGATCTTTTAATTAAAGCATTTCTCTGCGTGATACTGGAATTTAGAAGTTCTATTTTACAGAAAGTGTTTTTAAAAGTTTTAACTTGTCTGTTAAACTTAAGGAATTCAACTTGATAGGTATGCAAACCATGTTCAAATGCCCCAGAAGTTGCCTCCTCAAGGGTGTGGACTCGGCCTGGCCCAGATAATTGACCTTTATATCCTGATGAGACTCTCCCCTGGTCCAGGAAGGAGGAGGAGAAGCAAGGGAAGGGGAGGGGGTACCCCTTGCAGAGAGAGTTTAACGTGTCCGCTGCCGTGTGCACCTGCCCGAGGACAGGTCAGAATGCTCACGTAGCTCCTTCCCACCCCCACCCCCCCACCCCCTCCACCCCCCGACGCCATGCACAAGGGGCTTTTCTGACAAAAGAGAAAGGCACTCACTCGCCTCCTGAGTCTTACTACTGCTCCTTGCTCTGAGCTGTGAAAACCTGCAGGTGCGGAGCAAAGAGACATCTTACGGACCTGTCTGTGGAGGCAGTTCCTCTGATGACAGACGGAGGTGCCGTGGGCCTGCCCGGGCCTGGGGCTGGCCGGCATCCATGGGGCCCGGAGGCGCCCGGCTGAGGGTGACTCGTGCTGTTGGCACCTGCTTGTCGCCGGGCAGGATGTATTGTAGAGCTAGGTAGCGAGAAGGCTTTCATCTCTTCCATCCCCAAACGTGACGGAGAACCTCCAGAACAGAGGGTGCGTCCGCTCTCCACGTTTCAGGTAAGCCGATCCTTTCTGAGACGTTTGGGTCCAAGGGCCTCTGCGGCCTAGCGGCACTGGCCTCCCTCGGCGCAGCCAGGACGCTCTCCCAGCACGGGGGTCTTCAGCAGATGCTGATGAAAACCTTCTGCGATCTTTCCAGTTTGGTGTGCCTCATTCAGTGGGAGTTACAGCCTGTTTAATATATAGTCTCACGAGATATTTATTCCAATTAGAGTCTGACATTCTCTTATTTCATTTCAGAAAATGTTTGATACTCTTCTGTCTCCTTTTAACAAAAAAACAACTATGTGCTAGTTGTCAGGCTGATTCGTTTTCACACTTTAATTAAGTACGTAGGAAAAATTTGACTGTGGTCTCTAATGTGATTGATCACTTCTGATTCTTATACGTGATTCTTATTTAATGATCTTAAGAAGCCAGATGCCAGTGTTTGATCCACAAGCACATACGCATCTCCCGAAGACCATGCTTCATATGCCCGGCTTCGTAAATCACAGTATGGAAACTACACTTCACATTGCACTTTACTAGATAAAGGGGAAAAATTATACTCCATATATGTTCTTGGCTATTGACGGCTTTTAGTAATATATCCTACAAGATGCGCTCTGAGGGATTTCTTAATGGTTCTTTTTAAAATAATATTCTTTATAACACATGGAAAATAAAGTTGGTTCTTTCTAATTTTATTAAAGAAAGAAAGCAAGGCTGATGGGACGGACTGGTGGGCCAGCGAGGTCTGGCTTTGCTGATTACATCACGCGGCAGATACTCTCCATGAGCTTGATAAAGTTAAATGCGCCCTTCCAACGTTTCACCCAAAATAAAAATAGTTATAAAGCAGGCAAAGCGAAGAAAACATCTCATAAAATAATATTGTACTGAAAAGTTATATTGAAACAGGAATTGAAATTCTCCCACCTGTTCCTGATTCAACAAGGTGCCTCTGAGTGAAGAGCTAACAGTTGTCATGAACGGTCACTTCCTGCGTATTACAAAGGTGTTTTTGGTTATACTTCCAGAAGGTTAAATAAGGAATAACTTTAATCAATGGGTGACATTCACATGCAAAAAAAGGGGGCTCCAGTGAGTTGGACTGAAACAGTATTGCAGGCGGGCCTAAGGACGTCTCCAGCCGGCTCTGAATTGAACAGAAAACGTCGGTCAACAAGGGCGCCATTTTTGATGTGACTCAGAGGGAGTTCCAAGAATCACGTGGCAGCTCTAGGATGTGATTTCTGAGACCAAGGTTTCTCAGCGTTTGGGTCTGTAGAAATGGAAAACAGGAACAGAAGAGGTGCCAAATCATGTCACATTTCAGCAACAAGTAAACTCGTCAGTGGAATAGGACATAATTTTTTATAAAAGCCAACCATCACATTAAGAGATGTGTTTTCAACACACTTTGCTTTGTATTTTGTACTTTGTATGTGTGTTGCTTTGTGTGTGCAGCCAAAATGTGTCCCCCGCGTGCCCCGTCCTTCAGCATGGGGCTGTCCCTGGGAAGCGTGGCTCACCATGGACCCGTGCACGGAGTGCTGGACTATGGGAAGCAAGGGGTCCTGGGGCCTGTCACTTCCAGGCCAAGGCTTCAGAAAAGGGGGTGTGTGTCCCCTACATGTCCCCGTCACTTCCCCCTGCTGGCTCGGCCCCTCGAGGAAAGAGGAGCCCCAGAATGGAGCAAAGCTGGGCTCTCCGAATCATTGAACGGAGGGTGCACACAGACCGGAATATCCACCTGAGCCTGGCAGGTGAGCAAAAGACAAACTTCCGTGGTGTTGGGCCACTGGAATTCCGGGATTTGGTTAAGCAGCCATCACCACTTATATTTAATCATTATTTATCATATTCGTCATACATCTGTGCTGCTTTTTTTTTAAATGTGTGTTAATAATGAATTATATTGAAAACTCAGTCCAGAGAGATTTTGGACCACATAGAGCCTTGTGGTCATGGGAAATCATTTAAAAATTCAATTACCATTTATATTTATAATCTTAATATAGAGAATTTGGCTGGACTGACCAACAAATAAAAAATATATTAGGCTAAAATTGTGCAATGATGGGGCACCTGGGTGGCTCAGTCGGTTAAGCGTCTGCCTTCGGCTCAGGTCATGATACTGGGGTCCTGGGATCAAGCCCTACGTTGGACTCCCTGCTTGGCGGGAAGTCTGCTTCTCCCTCTCCCTCGGTCTGTCACTCTGCCTACTTGTGCTCTCTCTCTCCCTGTCAAGTAAATAAATAAAATCTTTTTAAAAAATAAATAAATAAAATAAAATCGTGCAATGAAAGGGAACTAGCAGAATGAATTTGAGAAGATAAAAGGATGATATAAGATATCCTAATGTTAAAAAAGAGTTTGTTCATATGCAATTTTTAACGGATGGTGGCTTGCCTTGACTTACTACCAGAATCGCCTCTACAGCTTCCTTGAAATTGTTCAATATTTTAAAAATCTACATACTGTAGTAAAGACACAAAATGTTATGAAAGCGTGAATTAGTAAGTGGTGAATCTATGTCTGGAGCTGGGATACCTTTACAATGATTCACTACACATGCACTCATCGATTACTCTCTATGTGCATGAATCTGTGTTAGAGGTTTGTAAAGGCACAAAGGTAAGAGTTAACACCGACACTCGGAAATACCCCACGCATTCTCTCTCTCTCCCTCTCTCTCTCACACACACACACGTTTAGAGTTTGCTATTTTTATTTTATTTTATTTATTTATTTGACGGAGATAGAGCACAAGCAGGGGGAGCAGCAGAGGGAGAAGCAGGCTCCCCGCCGAGCAGGGAGCCCGATGCGGGACTCAATCCCAGGACCCTGGGATCGTGACCTGAGCCGAAGGCAGATGCTTAACCAACTGAGCCACCCAGTCGCCCCTATTTTGTTTTATGTTCTTATTTTTTTTTGCAGATTTATCAAGGTGGGTTTGACAAATACAAACTGTATTTTTTTTGGGTTGTACAACATGATTTTTGAGGTATAGAACATGAGGATTTGATGTATGTCTATATTGTGAAATGATCACCACAATCAAGCTAACTAATACATTCATCGCCTCATGTAGTTACCATCTGTGTGTGTGGTGGGAATACTGAAGACCTCCTCTCTCAGCAAATTTCAAGCATACAATACAATACCATTAACTATAATCACCATGCTGTACCCTGCATCTCTAGAACTTACTCATCTTCTACCTGAAAGTTTATACCCTTTGGCTAACATCTCCCCAGCCCAGGCCCTGGCAACCACCATCCTACTCCCTGGTTCTATGAGGTTGACGTTTTTAGATTCCATGTAAGTGAGATCACACAATATCTGTCTTTTCCTGTCTGGCTTATTTACCTTAACACAATGTCCTTCAGGTTCACACGTGTTGCTGCAAATGCTCCTTCTCTTCTATGGCTGAATAATATTCATGTATATGAGATATATATACATATATCTCCCACCTTCTTTACATTCACCCATCAGTGAACACTTAGGCTGTTTCCGTGTCTTGGCTGTTGTGAATTACACTGCAATGGACACGGGAGTGCAGCTATCTCCTTCAGATTGTGATTTCATTTCCCTCAGATAAATCCCCAAAAGTGCAATTGCTGGATCATAGGGTAGCTCTACGTGTAACATTCCGAGGCACCTCCATACTGTTTTCCAGAGTGGCTGCAGCAGCTTGCATTCCCACCAACAGTGCACGAGGTTCCCCTTTCTCCATATCCTCGCCAACATCTATTGTTTCTTGTGTTGTTGATTCTAGCCATTCTGACGGGTGTGAGGTGAGTGTCTCATTGTGGTTTTGATTTGCATTTCCCTGATGATGAGTGATGTTGAGCATCTTTTCATGTAACTATTGCCCATCTGTACGTCTTCCTTGGAAAAACATCTATTCAGATCCTTTACTCATTTTTAAAGGTTATTTATTTATTTGCTATTAAGCTGTAAGAGTTCCTTATATATTTCAGATATTAACCCCTTATTGTATATGTGATTTGAAAATACCTTCTGCCATTCAGTGGGTTGCCTTTAAAAGTTGTCTTAAAGTTTCTGTTGCCATGTGGAGCTGTTTAACTTGATATGATCCCACTCGTTTATTTTTGCTTGGGTGGCCTCTGTGTCTGGTGTCATAACCAGAAAAAAATCATCGCCAAGACCAAAGTCAAAGAGCTTTTCCCTCTGTTTTGTTCTAGGGGTTTCATGGCTTTAGGTCTTACACTTAAGTCTTTTATCCATTTGGAGGTCATCATTTTGAATAAGTAAGAAGGCACATCCACTCCTTCCCAGAAAATGGGCCTATGGAAACAAGCAAATAGCCCGACTCAAAATTGTTAAAAGAGCTGCCTTGTTCGTCTGGACATCCTGTGCTTTGTCCTCATAGCTGTGATCCCGAGTCCCCTGTATCTCTCCAGTTCTCCCCAAAGTGGTGAAGCCAGTGGCCCATCCCAGGCTCCTCGGCTTCATGAAGACCCCTAGTGGCTGCAGTCACAGCCTCCACCCCAACTCCCCCTGAGCCACTGAAAACAATTCACACGTGGCCTAGCCAGGTGGCCTGAGGTTTTTCTGGATGGCGGGCTTGGAGTTCTGCAGAACTATACAACTGATCCGATCTCGGCCAGCTCAATGAGGCCAGGAAGCGGGGAGAAGTCTGAGCCCCCACTAAAAACAGCAAAACCAACAAACAGTAACAAAAGGGGCTAAACGGAAAATATTTCGAGATTATGGCTGGTGTTTAACTCAGTACACCAGCATCTCGAGGAGCCTGCCGGAAGATCAATGCAATTTCAGAGACCGTAAGGAAAGTCTTCATTCCGAATCTGAAGAGGGGCTGCTTTTGATCCTCCTGTGCTGGTCAGATCACCTCTGTTCTGGGTGACACACTCTGTGCGCAACCCTGACAAATTCCCTCCATGACCCCACTCCAGCACATGGGTAGCCGGGCACATTATTCCAATGCTGGGGTTTCACAAGATCTTCTGACACTGTGTAACTCCCCTGAAACACAACATGAAAAACGACCATAAAACCTAGCTCTAAAAGGCCTCTGTCTCTGCTATTCTGATTTGTTACCCAAGAACCCCAAAAGTGATCACACATAAGGTCCTGGTCTTCACAGCATGGTCTACAGGAATTACAGGCTGCTGTATTTTCATTTAATGTAAGACAACACCTTTTGTTAAGTAAATAAAGTTTTACAACAGTGAGTCCCCCTAATTTGGAAGAGGTAAGTACAGGATTTATGGTAGGAGGGCGCCTGGTGGGGTTAGATATCCCCAACTGTAAACTCCTGGTTCTCTGGGAAGGCTTATGGAGAGGACCCCTTCATGAGACCTCAGCAACCAGGGCAGGGCTTAGAGAAGATGCTCCCTCCAGGAACAGAGGGCACTGGTCTGTTTGAAGCTTCCCCTAGACCCTGTTTCTTGAGGCTCAGTAGCTGGGTCGGCAACCTGACAAGGAGGCAGGGCCCAAAGCCGGGATGGTCTGATCTACCTGTTCAACCTGGTCCATGTGCAAATCAGCCGAAACAAGAAGGTCCTCAAAATCAGCCATACTTGTTTCAAAAACATCCCTAAGCCCCCAGACCCTGGTGATTTTTTTAATTTTTTTATTAACATATAATGTATTATTTGTTTCAGGGTACAGGTTTGTGATTCATCAGTCTTACACAATTCACAGCGCTCACCATAGCACATACCCTCCCCAATGTCCATCATCCAGCCGCCCCATCCCTCCCAACCCCCTCCACTCCAGCAACCCTCAGTTTCCTAAGATTAAGAGTCTCTTACGGTTTGTCTCCCTCTCTGGTTTTGTCTTTTTTTTTTTTTTTTTAAGATTTTATTTATTTATTAGAGAGCGAGCGAGCGAGAAACGGCATGAGAGGGGAGAGGGTCAGAGGGAGAAGCAGGCTCCCCGGTGAGCCAGGAGCCCAATGTGGGACTCGACCCCAGAATCCCGGGATCATGACCTGAGCCAAAGGCAGTCGCTTAACCAACTGAGCCACCCAGGCGCCCTCTGGTTTTGTCTTATTTCATTTTTCCCTCCCTTCTCCTATGATCCTCTGTCTTGTTTCTCAAATTCCACATGTCAGTGAGATCATATGATACTTGTCTTTCTCTGATCGACTTATTTCGCTCAGCATAATACCCTCTAGTTCCATCCACGTTGTTGCAATTGACAAGATTTCATTTTTTTGATGGTGGCATAATATTCCATTGTGTATATATACCACTGCTTCTTTATCCATTCATCTGTTGATGGACATCTTGGCTCTTTCCACAGTTTGGCTATTGTGGACATTGCTGCTATAAACATTGGGGTGCAGGTGCCCCTTCGGATCCCTACATTTGTACCTTTGGGGTAAACACCCAGCAGTGCAGTTGCTGGGTCATAGGGTAGCTCTATTTTCAACTGTTTGAGGAACCTCCATACTGTTTTCCAGAGTGGCTGCACCAGCTTGCATTCCCACCAACAGTGTAGGAGGGTTCCCCTTTCTCCACATCCCCGCCAACATCTGTCGTTTCCTGACTTGTTAATTTTAGCCATTCTGACGGGTGTGAGGTGGTATCTCATGGAGGTTTTGATTTGGATTTCCCTGATGCCGAGCGATGTTGAGCACTTTTTCATGTGTCTGTTGGCCATTTGAATGTCTTCTTTGCAGAAATGTCTGTTCATGTCTTCTGCCCATTTCTTGACTGGATTCTTTGTTCTTTTGGGTGTTGAGTTTAAGTTCTTTATAGATCTTGGATGCTAGCCCTTTATCTGATATGTTATTTGCAAATATCTTCTCACATTCTGTCGGTTGTCTCTTGGTTTTGTTGACTGTTTCCTTTGTTGTGCAGAAGCTTTTTATCTTGATGAAGTCCCAATAGTTCATTTTTGCCCTTGCTTCCCTTGCCTTTGGCGATGATTCTAGGAAGAAGTTGCTGCGGCTGAGGTCGAAGAGGTTGCTGCCTGTGTTCTCCTCAAGGATTTTGATGGATTCCTGTTTCACACTGAGGTATTGCATTCTTTTTGAGCCCCCAGACCCTTGTTAATCAGGCAGGGGATTGGGCAGGTGCGCAGCAGAAAGAGGCCGGGGACAGGAAAGCGTGCATTTGCATCTCAAAGCATGCTCTGACTCTGTTTTCCCTGGGGGAGTCTTTAACTGGATCCACCTAACCCTGATGCATTGTCCAGCTGCCCAACAGATTCTTGCTTTAGGCAGGAAAAGCCTCAGACCAACCGCAGAGGCCACGGAACCCGCGGGAGCACAGCTGAAGGTCGCCTGCCATGGCTCTGGGAGCAGACTTTGTCCTCATGCAGGCACTTCATCTCGTGTCCGTTTGCAGCAATGAGAGGGACGGATGATTAAGTACCATGGGGAGGCATGCTAAATTCACTGGAAGATGGGCTTGCTCACATTAAACCGTATTTATAACCTTTTGCAGTTGAGGACAATTGAACAGCCAACGAAAATAGCCCAAGAGGGAAACCGAAGAGATTTAAGATGCCTTGATGGAAGGTTCTTGACTATGCTCCCAGACTGGTACAATCTCGTTGAAAATGCAACCCTTTCCTTCTCTTTACCAGGAGAATCTATGGATAAAAGAGAAAACAGCCCAGGACTGGTCTTTTCTGCCTGATTAGTGGTGTTTACAAAACACACATGCCTTGTGTAGCCAGGGAATGTCTGGTGCAAGCTTGTGTGCAGATGGAACGTGGGCAACACATGGGCTCCATTCTCCGCCATCCCCCTCTCCTTTACGGGTCCACGACTGGCCCAGAGCTGGGTCCTGAAGAATCCCAGATGAAGGAATCAAGAAAGGGTGAATGTGTCCTTTCAAACAGATCAAACCGGAAGAAAGCTCCTTGTTCAGACTTACCCGGCAATTTCACTCGAAACGGCACACATCACGGGTACAGCCGGGGCGGTGATGAGAACAAGGGATTTGGAAGGATTCTACTGAACTCTAGTCACCCAGCTGGAAGTGAGGATAAAATCCCGGAGGCAGGGATGGGGAGGGAAGGGGCAGGAGTGCTGGGGTGTGGACGGTGCTCTGGAGGGGAGGGAACAGCTTCCGGGACAGGAAGAGAACGTCATTCAATTCAACGTGTCTGTACCCCACACTCAATGGAGCCTGTATCGCAGATTCTCTACCCCACCTGCTGCCCCTTTTCCTCGGGGCCAGTAAGCCATCCGTTCCCCATGGCTCCCTTCCCCACCTGGGGCCCCGATGCGGCATCTCCTCCATGTCCCAGCATTACCCCGAAAGCCCCCAGTCCCCAACTATCACCAACAGATGGCATTTCATATGGATCTGCACGACACACTGCAGCCCCAAGACTCAGATGTGAAATGCGTTTGTACACATCATCCCATCTTCGGACCCTACCCGGGGAGCTCAGTGGTGAAACATGCAGCCTAATTGATCCCCTTAAGGACACACATTTTGGCATGTTTGGTTTTCTGGAAGTAGGGCCAACTTGGCAAATTAAAAGATACCGTCTCCACTGTTTTAGAGTAAAATGTAAGGTGGCTTTGAGAGAGCCCAGTGGATATTGCTTAAATCTGATTACCACCTAACCATTAACAGTCCATCTGCCTCTCTAGGGGGGTCAGATGCCTCTCCCATCCCTGTGACCAAGCTCTGATCAGTGGGGGGCTGCACGCACATTCAGGGGTTGCAGGAGAAGCCCAAAGGAGCGGAGGCGACGTGTCCATGCCCAGCTGAGTGCACAGGTAGATGCTCATGAGGATGGTGGCCTGCACGGTGCCACATGAGCCAGAGGGCTGGACCAACCCCAGAGGATGCCTATGGGTTCCTCCAGATCCATGGCCTCGACCCGCAACACACTGCCTTGATTATTAAATTCCGTCATGAACGAGGTCACAAACGCAGGGGCATGCACTTGACATCGAATAGCAGGGCTGGTTATAAAGGGAAATCGGGGTGTGAGAAGGGTTGCAGGGGCAAAGGGAGTCCCCCCAGACCCGCCAGAGCAGTGAGGCTGGTGGAGCCCCCAAGACAGCCGGGCCGTTTGCAGAATGCCAGGAATGTGCGCTCCCTTGGAAGCTGGGGGTGCCTGGGAGCCTGGTAGCCAGACGCCACCCTGCTGGGCCTGCAAGCGGCTGTTGCCACCTGCCAGACGTGACTTCAGATGCAGGGGGAGAGAGGGGCAGAGGCGGGGGCCTCTCCCTTCCTTTTGAGAAGGAGAGCAGGAGCTCCTGACGCGGCATGCGGGCCTGGCACTCACAGCTTGCCCTTGAACGCGAGCCATTCACAGAACACCCACATCAGACAAGGCCACTCACCTGGGCCAGGCTGGGGCAGGACAAAAGCAAGCCACTCCGTGAGCAGGTGTGAACACGGACCAACCCTGAGCACGGCCCAAGCCACAGACTGCCTGGCCACCCCCCGTGCTGGCCGACACCGTTACCTGGGATGGTTGTGGCCTCACGTGCTCTCCTCCCAGAACAGACTCGTTAACACACCCCAATCACAGAATTACCCCTGCTTCCTGGCGGCATCCACCCCAGAGAAAGCCCCTTAGACTCGCCCCAGAACCACCTGCCACAAGCCCAGTCCCTGCCGTGGGTTCTCTCCAACACCGCCTTGCTGAGACGCCCGCGTTGCCATCGTGTGCCATCCCCGCCCCGAGCCAGGTACTAATGGAGCTGGCCAACCGCAGGGGAGTGCCTGGTGGTCTCGGGCCTGCTGCCAGTGGGGGCACGGTGACCAGCTATCGGACCCAGCCCGGGACACCCGACAAGCACCAGATGGGAACCAGGGTGGCTGACTGGCCAGCCCGCTATCTCCGCGTTACCAGGGTAGCTGTAACTCGCCGGGATGGTCCTCCGCCTCACCACGTTTCCACGTGTCTCCTCTGTCCTCGCCATCTGAGTGCTGAATTTCTGCTTCACTAATTCAGCTGTGTGACCTCCTGCCTAGCCCTGTTGCGGCACCTGCATCCTATAGGACTCTGCCAGGTGCCAGGTGAGACCTACTTGGTGAGAGATGCCTCTAGGTCCCCAGCCATGTCCTCCACCCGGGGAAGGTTGGCAGCTCCGGGACCCAGAAGCCCAGGGGGTGAAGGCGGAGCCTGACACCAGCTCTCCTGGAACATCGTGTGTCCTCCAGAGCCCCCTTCACGGCGGCTGCTGTTAGCAGGCCGACACTGGGTGCCCGGCTGGGTGTTCCTGTCTTAGGCCTCCTGCCACCGCTCACACCAGGGCAGACCCTCCCACGCCACCACCACGTTTCTACTGGTCACTGTCCCCAGCATCAGCGCCGACCCAGCTCTGTCATGGTCATTGACAGATTCCAAAATGCGGTTGCCACCATGCCCCTCCCAGGGTAACAGGTGACTGTCAGGTCTGGCTCTCTCTATATTTGCATATTTTATTTTTGAATGTTTTGTATTTGGGCTTATCATTCAGAACAAGGTAAAGAACTCCAGAACCGCAGGATAACCCTGGGAAGTTGAGGACGGATGAGGGGTCTTTTCCCCTAGACATATCGCAATATTAAAATCGCCGTCTCAGCCACCTGGACCAAATTATTTGTCTAGGAACTTGACAACATGGAAGGTTTTATTTTTGTCCTTTTTGTGACAAACACAGAAATGAAAGCAATAATGTCATTTGCTCGTTACTAGATATCATTAATATTCATGAAGACACTCCCTATTTCCTTCTCAAGGACCAAGAACTGCTCACGGCTTTCAGCAAGCATGGTCCCTGTGCACAGAAGAGGCTAATCACTCGAGCACTGATCCATTCTGCATGTCGGGCTGCCACACCTGCTCTGGAGTGGAGGAAATCTGCAGGACGAGGGTCCACTCGTGGAGAACCTGACCCTGGGATGAGTGTAAGGCACGGGTTCTGTTGGGGAAACCACACAAGCCCATGTGATGAGGCACGCAGTCCCCTGCACTGTCCTCACCCGTGGAGGAGTACAGAGGGGCCGGCCGCGTGTGCACAGGGGAGACCCTCCCTCTGCCACCCCTCCTTCCAGCATGAGAACGAGCTGCCCCACTCACAGACCTAGCCCCTCCACCCAGGGGAGGCTGCATGGGGCTACCTTCTTGGTATAGCAGAGAGAAGTCAATGTTGTGATCTTTGCAAGTAATGTATCTCCCACCGATAGAAATATTGGGGGGGGGGCAGTGGTCAGAGGCTCTGGGGTAGACCCACGATCTCCTTCTGGGCCCAGCTGGGGATGACTTTGTCCTTGACCTCCTGACCTTGAAGCTGAATGCCACAGGTGACAGTCATGAAAGATGGATTCCAGCCCCCACTCCCCCATCTGTGGGTCATTTGCCTGTTCACATCCTGTAGGTCTGGTCCCTATTACCCCAGAAATAGAAGGACACACCTAAAGGTTTGTGCTTGGGAGGGACGAAATGAGCGTCCCACCCACTCGTCGTGGCTCCTAGCCCTGGGCCCTGTCCATCAGGCCACGCTGCCTCTCCTGGCTGTTCAGAGGGAGCCCAGACCCACAGGCCTGTGCTCTGGGCCTGTGGTGGAGGACAGAGCACAGGCCTGTTCCCCCGGGGTTTCCCCCGCACCCCAGTCTTTCCCCCACCCCGTCCACAGAAACAGGCACCCTTCAGTGTCTGATCCCTTGGGGTCTGCTGTATGGTTGATAAGCGAACCTGTGCTTCTGTGGAAGCTGGGACAAGGGCTCTAATAAAACACTGTGTCTCCCAAGAAGGACACGGATGCAAAATTTTCAAAGAGGACAGTCAAAGACTCAGAATCCTGGGGTGTGACCGCATGAAGGGACCTCAGTGACACCACAGACAGACCAACACACCCACTTCCCAGATGGGGAAGCTGAGGCTCAGAAAGCAGAAGGGATTTCTGCAATGCTCTGCAATCATTAAGAAGTGGATCCCATGGTTCCTGATGTCCAGGCCAGTGTCCTTCCAACTGCCTGGGACATCGAGGGGACCGTGAGTGCCCAGCATGACAGCCCCCTGGGAGGGGCTGAGGGTACCCTCACAGACAGCAGGACCCCAAAGGACAAAGGCAAATAAGGACGTGAATTCAAGAAGAGCATGTTTTGTGAATTTTTTTTTTTTTTGCTTAAAAAATGTGTCAAGTTCTAAAACTAATAACACACTTGTTATTTTTTCAAGTGTGGAAGCGTGTAACACGGGACATCGACCGCCCCTGCCGGGGTCCCCACCAATAGGCGCTGCGTCCTGTCAGACATTTCATACGTACGCACACATACACAGAGCGGGGGTGTGTTTATAAATGTGTACACGTGGTTTTCCTACAACGGGGCTGAGAGGACACGTTCCACTCCGCAGTTTGCTTTAGTCTGCACGCAGGCTCGGCCGCCTGTCGGCAGTATTGATGCCCTCTTCCGTGACGTCTACACGGAAATCCACAGTGTTGCCATATCCTCCCTTACTGAACTCAGCGGCGGATGCTCGGGCTGTCTCAGGTCACCAGAATGTTCCATGAAGGCCACCGCTCCCGACAACGAGGAAGAGCGGGCTGAGAAGACTGTTAAACCTCACACTTAAAATGTAAAAAGTAAATGGCACGTTCCCAAACACTCAGTGAATTCGTAAAAAAAAAAAAAAAACCCAGCTGGGATGTGGGCAGCAGATGCCATCCTGAAAACCACAGCTGGGCAAGTAAAGGACGGGCTCGGGGAAGGGGACGACGAGCCGGGCAGGTGAGGGCCGAGGCCGGCTCGCTGAAGCGGACTCTCCCGGGTGGCGCGTACGGGCCGGCGCCCCCCCCACCCCAGACCCTGAGCCAGGGGCAGACCATGGGGCGATGACCACCGTCTCTCCTGCTCTCACACCTGCCGTGTCTTCGGCAGGGCTCCACGTGTGCTTCCAGGCCAGGGTCAGACGCCGGAGAGGTCCAGCGGGCAGAAAACTGGTTGCGGCAGGTCTGAACTGCCAGCACCCCTGGGGACTGGAGTCCTGCTTTTGATGGCAGACTGGTTTTCTGGGACTCTGAGAACCTTCTTTCTGGCTGGCATAGGCTGGCGTGGCATTCATGCCTCCAGCTGGGCTGGCCACCTACCCCCCACCCGGATCCTGGGCTGCAGGGGACCCTCCGACTGGACCCCCGGTGCTGGCCACCCCCACCACCTCCGGATTTGGAAACACGTCCACAGGGCCCTTCGGGCAGCCGTCACCGTACCAGTGAGCCACAGCATCGCAGGGTAGCTGAATCGTCCCACCGGGTGGGCTCTGAAGTCACAGCTGACTTCCTGGTCTCGTGCACATTGTTGACTTGATTGATCCAAGATTGCAGCTCATTTCAGAGGACCTGGGGTGCTCGGCAACGGGATACTGGCAGAGGCTTACTTCCCGCACCACTGAGACCAGGTAGGGACGCAGGCCCAGGGACAGGGGTCGCAAAGGGAAGCCACACCGACCCGGTCCCCCCGCAGATCCGTCACAGCCTTTGGAAAGATAACTCGTGGAGGGCACTTATGAAATGTCTGGTGTTGCCTCTCTGCCCCAGCAGAGGTCCTTCCCAAAGAGAGAGCAGAATATGCCAAATATGAAGCTACGGAGCCCACTGACACGTGGAGCTCTGGCCCCTGCAGGGTGACACTGCATGGGGTTTCTCTGCCTCCATCCTGCTCCTTGCGGCGGGCGGCGGGGTGGGCCTGGGGCTCCCTGCACCTGCACGGCGAGGCCCCCCTCCTGCGTGCTCCTTTCCTTTCTTTTCTCTTCCTGTCACTGGAACGGTTTTCCAGGGAATGTGAAGCACGAGTAAGAGGCCAAGAGTCCAGGTGGCTCGCTCTTAGCAAAGGCCGACGGCCCGCCATGGGCTGTCGGGCTTCCATGGGGGGGGTCACGCCCAGGCGTCGGGTGGGAGGGGGACGGGCATGTCCTGGGCCTGCCCGCTGGGCAGAAACCTTCCCTGGGCTCTGTCTAGCTGCAGTCAGTGCACTCGAGGAGGCTGCTGGTCAGGGGACAGGGTCTTCTGGTCATCTCTCTCCCTGTCCCCTCCCCCTCCCCCACCCTGCTCCAACCAAGAACCACCAAACCCTGACTTTCATTTTCTGGACAGAAATGAACGGCAACACTGGGGCCTTTGGAATAGGCCCACGAAGAGTTTCACACACATTCCTACTGTCCAAGCAGCTATGAGCCCCAATCCTTGAAATTTCAGAAAACACACCCCAGCTGTCCAGGGGAAGTCCTTTTCCTGCAAGTCGGGTTCTTCGCTGTCACTTTGGGCTTGTGCAGGGGAAACGGAGGGGCCGCCCACCATCTCTGGGATCCCAAACACACGCTTCCAAATCGGATTCGTGATCATCCAGGCGAGGATCCGTGGGAAAGCCGGGGTCACTGGCTTCTCGCTGAGAGGCCGAAGAAGCAGGTGACAACACATGGATTTGGGGGCCAGCAAAATGAGACAGTGGAGTTGTCAGGCTTTGCTGAAGGTAGCGATCTTGTTTCTTCCTTTTTTAGATTCTATTCTATTACACAATAACATGTTCACTTTATAAAGAGCAGAAACTTTATAAAGAGTAGAAAACTTAGATGAGCAAAACACAACAGAAAATCTGCAAATCACACGTGATCTACCAATGAGGAACAAAACATGGTGCTGTCTTGAGGATATTCTTTCTGGACTTCTGTCTCTGCAAAAAAAATGTGTATGTGTGTGTGCACTTTGAACCCCAACTGGGACCACACTCTGGACCATGTTTTATATCCTTCTTTTTGGCTCTCAAGAAAGTTGTTTTCTTCATAAAGTTCCTGCACATTTTAAAAAGCTTTTTCCTCTAGTGGTAGAATAGATATAATTTTTTGTTGTTACAGCAATTGGGATTTTTTTTTTTTACCATTAAGTTTTCTAACCAGCTATCCTTAGTAATTTGTAAGAAGATATTGATTTTGTATACATTTTTAAACAGCCTCTTTGTTCTTATTAGTCTTAATAGATTTTTAGTTAATTACTACGGGTTTTCCACAACGAGAATCATCTCAGTGACAAATAAAGATTATTTTGTTTCTCTTAAAATCATGACTTTTTTCTTTTCTTTGGAGGGCTTGAGTGCAGAAAGAAAAATCAGTTCTTGAAAGGAATGTGACCCAGTAGTAAATGTCTTAAGCGTTCCCCAGCGTGGCTGCATCTGAGACCGTATTGATTTGGGATTGACCGCAGGACACCCTACATTCCGGCGCCGGGCAGCATTCGTCTCCTGAAAAATGGCCGCAGATTCGCAGCAGGTGAGCGCCAAGGCCGGACTGTTCACCGGGGATCAGAGCACGAGGGGAACGCCAGCCTTCCGGGGGTGCCCTCTGGAGAGTCTGGGAATGGGGGTGAAGCCAGGCCTAGGGGAAGTTTACCGATTGTTCCGGGCTGGGGGGGGACCAACAGTCTGTGCCAAAAAGGGTTTTTTTTTTAAATCAATTTTCCCATTTCACTTTATGAAGTATTTTCTTCAGTGGAAGAGAAGAGAATCTATTGTGAAGCCCTAGTTATTACAGATTTTTTCCATCTTTTCAATAAGCAGATACTGAATTGACCACCAGTCCTAAAATTGCGCCTGTCATGGATTGCCACTTCTCCGGGGGTGTCCCTCTCGCTGCAGCTGGTCCTGGGAGCTGGAGGGCCGGAGCTTCCAGACCTGCTTCTCCCTCCACACTCGCCCACGATGGCCTGCGTTGGCACACGGTCTTCTACACGTATACGAGTCCCGCAGTTCCCTCTGGCCTGACTGCCACCTGGCACCACTGTCAAGTCGACGTCTCACTCAGTAGCTCACAGGGCCCCAGACCCTGGGTCTGCCCCCACCACCTCCCACCCGAAAACTCTCCTTCCCACAGGCAAGCCCACCTCATAACCGGGACCACTTTGCACCCAGTCGTTCAAAGTCGTGAAGTTGTCCTTGACCCCTCCTCTCCTGCTTTGGTGCCCCCAACCCAAGAGCCCGACCCTTAACCCCCACCCTGCTGAGGCCACTGCCACCTCTGCCCAGACTAATATGGTGGCCTCAGCCCCCCAACTCGCATCCACCCACAGCACAACCAGAGGGACCCCTTGGAATATAATCCCACCGAAATGGGAATGTTCACTGCAGTTGTTGGAAAAAGCCCCACACTGGAAACAAGCCCAATGTCTGTCCGTGTGTAAATTGTTAAACTGTGGTACACACGCACCACGGGATACTTACTACACAGAGTCAGATGGAAGCACCAGTAAAGGCACCTGCCAACCTCGCTGGGTCTCAAGGGCATTCTGCTGAGTGAAAAAAGCCAAGCTCAACAAACTGCATGATTCCACTGATGCATCTTCAAAATGACACGATTACAGAGATGGAGAACTGGTAAGTGGCTGCTGGGGGTTACAGATGGTGGGGGGGCAGGGGGGAGGTCTTCGTGGTGAGGGAACAGTTCCGGATCCAGGTGGTGGTGGTGGTTCCGCGTGTGTGACAGGATGGGCTGGGGCTGTACACGCGGCGCCGACGTCAACGCCCGGTTTTGAAAGTCTCCTGTAATTACCCAGGACGCGACGATCGACAGAAACTGAGCAAAGGGGATACCAGATCTCTCCTAAAACTATATTTCTAGACTTCTTTTTTTTTTAGTGCAATTTTAGGTTCACAACCCAACTGAGAGGGAAATCCAGAGATTTCCCCCAGACCCTCCACCTCTATACATGCACGGCGTCCACGTCATCAAATCACTCACCAGAATGATTACATTTCTACCCAGGATGAACCTACACTGACCCTTAGTAATCACCCCAAATCCACATTTTCCCTCAGGGTTCGCTCCTGGCGCTCTGTGTTCTATGAGTTCAGGTAAACATTGAACGCCCTATATCCATCATTACCCTACTTCCGCTGCCCTAAAAATCCTCCATGCCCTGCCTGTTCATCTCCTCCCAGCCCAGCAACCACTTGTCATTTTATTATTTCCGGTTTTGCCTTTCCCAGAATGTCCTATGGTTGCAATCATACAATACACAGCCTTTTCAGAATAGCTGCTCTAACCTGGTAACACGGTTTTAAGGTCTCCTGGCTCATCTCCTTTCGGTGCTGGCTCATAGTCCACTGTCTGGGTGCACTAGAGTTTTCTCTCCATGCCCGTGAAGGGCATCTTAGCTGCTCCCCAGTTTTGGCAACTGTGAATAAAGTTCGTGTGCCGGGTTTTATGTGGATGTAAGTTTTCAACTCCTTTGGGCAAACGCCAAGGAGGGAAGATGCTGGATGGTGTGTGTAGTTCCGTGGGAAAGCACCACCCTGTCTTCCAGGTGGCCGCACCACGCTGCATTCCCAACAGCTGCGAACGAGTGTTCCCGACGCTTCACGTCCTCACCAGCGTCTGGTGTCGTCAGGGTTCTGGATTCGGCTATTCTCATAGGTGTTCTGTAGTACTTTTGAAACGTCCTGTGAATTTATAATCATTTCAAAATAAAAACATTTAAAAAGCAAAATGTCATGTCACCCACCCACCCACCAGGCCAAGCTTATTTTAATTTTTTTTCTTTTTAATGTTTAAATTTTTCATCTCTCTGGAAATTGTTTGGCATAAAGTAGGAAGCAAAGATTAACTTTTTCTGATCTTGAACTTGGGACCATCACTTTATTTTCCTGTTTTTTATTTACATGGTACACCTCTGGCAATCCTTCTATTCTCAAGTTTGCAGGATAACTTTGTTCCAGCTGTGTTTCTAGCACACATTGTCTACAATGTAAATTGTAGGAGATGTTTGCTTTGTGAGCCAACCTTTTGTCTTCAAATAGATGAGTTTAGCCCATTTACCTTTGTCAGATAGATGCGGTTAGTTCTTTTATCACTTGTATCTCTGCTTCTAACTCTTCTTTTATAAAGGCAATTGCTTCATTATTTTTTAATTGATAATGACATATTTGGCCATAAATTTTATCTGCCCCTTGCCAACGTTTTTGGTGTTTTCCATTTTCAATGTGTTTTTCCAGGTTTCCTTCCTTTTTATCTCGTTGTATCTTTGGATAGACCAGGGCTTCTCAACCTAGGCACCCCCGGCATCTTGGGTCATCCACGGCTTTGCTGTGGGAGCCGTCCTGTGCCCCGTCGGATGTTCAGCAGCATCCGGGACCCCAGCTACTAGAAGCCTCTTCTTCAGTTGTGACAACGAACACTATCTCCAGACCTTGCCAAAATGTCCCCTGAGGGGCAAAGCCCCTCCCTGTTGAGAACCCCCCAGCATGGATAGGGGGCTCCTGCCTTCGGTTGTTCATCTGTGAGAAAGAAAGGTGCCTTCCGCCTGCGTGGGGATGAGCCCTGCTCAGGTCAGGCAGGACCTTCCCCGGCGGCCCAGGGTGAGGGAGCGAGCGAGTGCCCGCGCACTCTGCTTCTCCAGCCTCCTGGGCCTGGAAGCTACCACTCTGCTCACGTCTCTCTCCTCCACCAGCCTCTCTGTGGGGCAGCCAGCGGACTTCCCAAAGCCTGCCCCTAAAATCCCTCCGAGGATGAAGCCCCACTCCCTGCTGGCCCTCGCCCACCCCTCATCCCCACTGCCGCTCGCACACCCATTCCTCTCCCCTCCCATGGTCGGGGCAGCTGGAGTCCTGGCTTCCGGAGCACTCAGGCTGCAGGACACCCCTGTGCCTTTGCTCCCTCCCGCTCTCTTCCTTCCCTGCTGGCTTCCCAGCCTCAGCCCAGGAGCCACCTGCTCCAATGAGGTTCTCTGGCCCTCCACCCAGCGGGCCCTGCCCTGCCTCCAGCCCCGACCTCAATGAATCCACGGGTGCATGAAGTAGTGAGCAGGGGCATGAAGGAATGGTTGGCTTTTCTTACTGATGCCGTTCTTCCCAGCAGTTGTGCTTACTGAAAAATGAATGAATGAATGATGTCGCTTCCAAGTTATGTCAAACTGAGATAGAGAAAAATGATCACACTTAATGAGGGAAAACCTAGAAAAATGACTTCCTTTGTACCCAGCAGCACCTGCACAGCTGGCTCATTGTTGACGGCATGCCCGGTGTATTGGTCACCTACTACCGCCTAACAGACTAATCTCCGATTCTGCAAACACAAACGTGCTTATCGCACTTTCCAGGGGTCAGGAGTTCAAGGCTGACTCAGCTGCGAGGTTCTGGCTCAGGAAGAACCACGAAGTTGCAGCCAAGACGTTGCTCAACGACCCTTACATCCTCTGATATTCTGTGATACACTGAAGAGCCCTGAATAATGCCCGTCAACTGAGTTTCTCTGCAGACACATTTCTCCCTGCTCAGAAGCGGACCGGTTTATACCAGCCAGACCCTTAAAAGGAAAACGGAGCTTCACTGGTGTTTCTATACTGTCCTCTTGTGGTCACTTCTCACATCGTTGCAGTTTTAAGAAAAAGGTGAAATTCACTTGGAATTTATGGAAAAAAACAATCAAGGTGCTAAATACAGTACTTAGAACAGTGTCTGCTGGGAGCATTTGTGCAATTTCCCTTTGGAGAGTTTATTCTCACCGCAGAAGTAAGACACTCAACCCAGAGGTGCATGACCCTGCGGCCACGTGGGGTGTGGTGGAGTCAGACAGGGGTCTGACTCTGCTCCCCACACTTACCACCCTCACCCCGCCGTGGGGGAGGGTGAATTTGCTCTCTGCTTGAGCTGGGACACTCAGCCTGCCCCCGCCCTCAGACACGGTGCTCCCTGTTCTCAGGCTTTCGGGCTCACATCGGGATTCGCAGCACGGCCCCCTCGGCCTCAGACTGACCAACACCCCTCGCTTTCCTGCTACTGCAGCTTGCATCTGGCAGGTCCGGGGACTTCTCTGCCTCCATGACCGTGTGAGCCAATTCCTATAGGAAATCTCCTGTAATAAACCCTATTGTTTCCATTTCTGTTTCTCATGAGCCAGTCTACAAGAAATGTCCCACCTCAGTGGAACCAGACTCACAAAGGATAGAATCAGGAGCTCTCTCTGTTTAAAAAAAAGAGAAGAAGAAAGGAATGGATTTTATCAATCCATTTATGAATCCAGCTTCTTTTTCAAGGACTCTTGAGAAAACTAAAGAGCATCCCTCATTTTACTCTTATGAGCTAGATGGCTGCAGGGGAAGCTGAATAAATTCTTTGTGCCTCAGTTTCCCCACTATAAAACAGGAATGGTAATAGTCCCCATGTCATGGAGCCGTCTGGAGAGCTCAAGCGCTTCAAATGATGGTTGGCCCACAGTAAGAGTGCAGTGTAATTTCTTCTGTGGTTGTCATAATGAGGATTATTTCTTAAATTCCCAGCAGGAAAAATAAGGAAGTGAGCATCTGCACCTCTGCCCATCTCCCCTCACTCTCTAGTTCTCAATCTCAACTTGCTGTATTTTTAAATCACTGTTCGGTGATGGAGATTGATACAATGTACTCTGAGCAGACTTTCCCCGGCTCCCTGGTCCCGGGTGGGCGTCATCATGGACGAAGCGCTAGCAGAAACGCGCGTGCCCTTTGTGTGCTGCTTCTCTCCTGCGCTGGCTCGCGGGGGCTCCTCCCCGGCAGTTTATTCCAGAAGAGGCGCGCTGTCCCCCTCGGACTTTCCAGTTCTAAAATCATCACCTGCTGCCTTTGTATCTGGATGGCAGTGAGCAGTTTCCGATTTTCCTGGGTCTGCACTCTTTCCTGCAGTTTCCTGGACACCACTCCACAGTCTTCTCCAGTAAATGTCCTGGAAACGTTGGAAATCACAGATTTCTTTTTCTCGTGGATTACCTGCTCTTTGGTCTTTGCTGTCGTGGTTCTGTTTTCTTCTTCAGGGACACCCAGACCTGCATGATGGAGTCGCTCTGGTGTACAAATCTCTCCGTTTGTCCCAGTTTGTCCCCAGTAACATCCAGCTCTGAGTTCTCTGTCCGCTTTATTCAGGGCTTTCCAGGCTTTTCTCCAGCCTCCCTCCCTGAGATTCCGGCCGCACCTGTTCCCCTGGCATCTGCAAACTGATGACCCTTTCTGTGACGGTTTTTCCTCTTCTACGTTTTTCCCTGAATCTTGACAGCTCTTTCTCATCTTTTCCGCTGTAGTATAACCTCGTCTACGAGTTCTCGTAACTCTTCTCTAAAGCCCCGTTGCCTTTTTCCTGCCGGGGGGCAGATTTGGTGTGATCCTGGCTACACAGCAGATTGCCCCCAGGGCCCCCACCCTCCACCTGCCCCGTCTCCTGCCCACCCGTCTGACCAGCTTCTCCTCCAACCGCACCCACTCACCCCTGGGAGGAGAGGACTCGAGTGGGGGCCACCTCGGCCGCTCACACGGCCCCTAGAAGTACCATTCCAGGCTCTGCTGCTCAGCCATTCAGGATAAGGCCTCCTTCTCTTAGGAAAGTCTCAACCCGCTACAACCGCTCCAGGCATCTCCCCCCTCCCCCAACCCTTTCGTGTATCACCGAATTTGACAGCTAGTAATTTGGGACTGTGACCTCTCTCTGGTTTCAGGGATTTAAATTCTATTTTACTCTCATCTGCTTGGGTTTATCTCACACAACAGGGGGTGGGAGGGAGAAGAGGAAGGAGTCCGCCTTCTTACGTCAGAAGTCCAAGACCCTTCTCTTAGCACGGTTACTCTCACGCCATGACCTCTACTAAGAGCTTACTAGGTAAACTCGTGTGTCATCTACAAGCCTGCTCCTGACTCGCGATAATCGCAAGTGCTTAGCGGGACATATTTTCTCCAGTGTCTTAGAGCTCAGGAGAGTGCATATCGATTAACCAGACTGGTTTCAAACCGGACCACGCTTGAAGGAGACGCCACCCTGTTTCACTTCATTTGAGAATGTTCTATTGCCGTTGCTTATGCTCAGCGAGGTTTCAAACCCAGAGGTTTGGGAGCCTCAGAAAAACCAGAGTCTGGCTTGAACACGCTCAGCTGAGACTGCATTGGTTCCTATGTGCTATCAAAAGCCAAAAATAGACCTACAAATGATGAAAACAGTCTGATCAAGTTCTTGGAGGATTTCTCCAGGATGTGATAGCGAATGTGAAGAAGCAAGCCATATGTGAAACCTCTTTTCTCCTGTGGCCAAATATTGGACTGAGAAACACAAACCAGCAGAAGCAAAACAGCATCAAGCTGTGTCAGAATTAGGAACTGCAACGGCTCAGCAGTTCTGAGGGTGAAAAAGGCTGATGTCTAGAGTTACATGAAGCGAAAGACGGTTGTTTCCCACGTAACCCAGAAGGTCCAATGGGCGGGTCCCAGGGGAACAGGGAGGAGCTGAGCCCAAGACTGCACCAGAACTGGAAAAGCAGGTGCTCCCCAAACCTGTTCCGTAACCTGTCGTTCGCCTGTGTGGACTGTGCTTGCGTGTGAGTCTGGCCAAGAACGTTCTGTCTGCATTCTTGTAATTCTGCATAAAGAAATGTCATAGGGGAGTGGCTTTCCCCGCAGATGCGCTGCAGGTGAAGTCCTAGCATGTGTGCACCCTGGCTCGCGGCTCTCCAGAGCTGAGGACTCTCTAGAATACAGAGGATGGGGCTATGCGGGGTTTAAAGCTGAGAAGGAGCACATCCAGGTGCGGTGGCAGCCCGGCAGACCGGGAGGCCCACGGGCTCCATCCACATCATCCACAGTTCTCCCGATGGCCAGATGGACCCGAAACTCGGACAGTGAGGAAAATGAAGCTTCTCCCTGCTCCGTATCATACACCGTGAAAGCCCAGAATAAAACACCATAAACAGTAGACCGGAGGCTTTTGCTTGGAACCTCATCCAGGACAGAGACTGGACCCTTGGGACCCGGGGCCTACAGGAGGCAACCGCTGCCCCCTTGCAGCTCAGTGACAGCTAGGAACGGGGCGCAGGCTTTGACTTGTCTGGGGAGTTGCCCGTCCCGCCCCAGAACAGTGGCCAACCCTCTCCGAAGGCAGTGCGTTCCCGATGACAATCAGCTATCCAGTGATTGCTGTCCGTATCCGGGCATAAAAACTGAGCACTGTCATCCTTAAGAGAAAATCGATCCTTTTCAAGAGTCTTAAAGGGAGGAAGGTTCTAGTAAAACAGGAGCTTCGTGTGCCCTGAGCCCCCCCCCCCCCCCACCGCCAGCTCATCCCCGTTGCTTCAGCAGGAGAGCTCCTGCACCCGTCGCTCTGGAGCCTGAGGCCTCGGGCGTGTGGGGCTCTGGCGGGAAAGGGCCAGATCTTCTCCTTCTGAGCAGGGGAGTCCTTGCAGGTGCTTGCATGCTGCTCTTCAGCCACATCCGCTGATGATGGGCACCCGGTCTTCCCTCGCGTCTGCTGTGCTCTAGCACATGAGACACTCAGATTCTGATGGCAGGTGGTTCCCCACGAGCAACTCCGCAGCACCAGCGGGGTGTCCTACGGCGTCACTCCCCTGTCGTCCACCCAGAGACAGCACCACATCCCACAGGCCACAGGCCCCGCCCCACCAGACCGTCCCTGGGCCACACGCCAGTCGCAAGGCCAGGCTGTCACCCGTGCTTCTGACCCCCGCGCTTCTGACCCCCGGCTGCAGCTTGGACGTCCCCACGACCCCCTTGTCAAGCTCCACTGATTTGCTCGTGCCTCCCGGAGCTCGGGAGAGCAGTTTAGTTACTGCATACCGGTTTGTTACGGAAGGATATGATAAAGGAGGCAGGTGAGCAGTGGGGAGAGGCATAGGGCGAGGTGTGGGGAGGGGTGGAGCTCGTGCCCTCCCCAGGGGCGCCCCTCTCCAGCACCCCTGCCTGTGCACCAGCCCGGAACCTCCCTGAACCCTCTACTGTTGGGGTTTTCATGGAGACTTCTCCACGTAGGCACGATCCATCCTTGGAGTGACCTTTTTCCAACCCCCTCCTCTGGAGAATGGGGCATGGGGCTGAAAGTTCCCAACTTCTGAGCACGGCGGGGGTCTTTCCCGTGACCGGCTCCCCATCCAGGAGCCCCCCCGAGTCGCCTCATTAGATGTTGTGAGAGTTGTGAGAGTTTCAGGAGCCATGCCAGGGCCTGGGGATGGAGACGTCCGTGTGTTTCTTACTGTGTCATGACTACAGCGTGTAATGCTCCCATTTAGTGAGATAGTGTGCCCAAGAACTATGCTTTGTCCGATGCTAGGCTTACTACCTTATTTCTCATTTGGCCGATGTTTTCCTGGCAAGTCTCGTTCATCCTTTTATTTTCAATATCTGAGTGTTTTCGGAACTAGAGAGTACGATGCTAAGTGAAGTCAGTCAGTCAGAGAAAGACAAGTATCATATGATCTCACTGATATGAGGAATTTGAGAAACAAGACAGAGGATCATAGGGGAAGGGAGGGAAAAATGAAACAAGATGAAATCAGAGAGGGAGACATACCCGAGCCCGACGACCCACGCACCGTGGAGCAGAGGTAGCCGCCCCATGAGGCCGGGGCACCTGGGCTTCCCCTACAACCAGACCCCCCCCCCCCACCACAGTCAGGGCCTGACTGTACGCTTTTCTCGGTGTGACCCACGTAATGCGGCTAGCTGACTCCAGATCGCCGGCGGCCGGGCTCGAGGAGAAAACAGCTGGGTGCCACCCCCAGGGGCTCGGCCCCACCCCAGGTTGGCCCTCGGGCCCAGCAGGGGCCTGGGGGCGGGGCCTAGGAGTGCAGCGCCCGGGGGCTGGCTCGCTTTTCCGTGAAGAAGGCCTTCAGCAGCAGCACCTGGCTGAAACTGACCACCAGCAGGGTGATCACCTCGCCGATGGACCAGCATGAGACCCGGCTACTGAGGTCTTCGGCCCGGGCCCGGTCCTGCGCCTCGCGGAGCCGGTAATGTGTCTGGGAGTCAATGACCGTCTTCAGGGCCTCGTGGATGGTCACACAGGCGGACTCCATCTGGGCAGGAAGAGAGAGGCGGTCCCAGTCTCCGCTAGACAGGAAGGGAGGAATCCACGCGCAGCCCCCGTGGCCCCCGGCGCCCATGCTGAAGCGAGCACTGTGCGTGTGCACTAAGGGAGGCCACGGTTCAGCTCAGCCTCTGCACTCAGCCTACCTGGGGCTCGGGGGGCTTAGGGCCCTTGCCCAGCATCCCATGGCAGGTGGCAGCATCAGGACCCGCCCTGACCGCCTCTCACGCCCGCCCCGTGCTGACACTCCTGACTCCCCACAGCCCGCTCATCCCACGTGCTGACGAGGGGACTGGAGCTCAGAGATGCCGTGGGACTGGCCCCAGGTCACACAGCTAACAGCAGAGAAGTAAACCACAATCGTGCGGGACGCCCCATTCCGCTACAGTTGCTGCGGACAGTTTCACGTACACACATATGCACACACACACAGGAACACACACCAAAGCATATATACCTACAAACGTGCTTACACACAGATGCTCACGCGGGACACATGCTAACCTGCAACCTCCTCTCCCTGGTCCAACACCACGCGTGCCAGGCAGAACGCCAAAACCGTCCCAGCACCCCAGGACCCCAGCACCTTCTGCTGCAGGGAACTGAACCCGCCAACAACCCGGCGGGTGTGGTACCAGATCCCTCCCAGAGCCTCATGAGGAAATCCCACTGGCCACACCCTGACCCGGCCTGGACCCTGCCAGGCGAGAGACAATACAGGGATGTTGTCTGAGGCCGTCATTAGTCAGCGAAGAACTAACCCATGCGCCCATGGGAGGTCATGAGTTCATGCAAAACCTACAAAGTTCTACGCCAACAACACGTTCTCAGGCTAGACAAGCTCACAAAGCGTCCAGGAGATACCTGCCTCGGTCCCCAGACTGCAGAGGTGACCTGTCCATACAGTGAGCGTGAGAAGGGAGGGGAGACCGAGTCACTGCGCCACCACCTGACCGACCCTAAGACCCCCGTTTCTCTCACAGACTGAACAGTGTCCAGGAGACCAATGAGAGACCCCGGCCAAGCAGTCCTGTTGGCTTATTCTCCCGGCTGGGCACTCCCTACTCTGGACCACGTGAGGAAGGATGAGGGCTTCCTACAAGGCCACATCCTGCATCTGCCTGATGAGCGGCCCACCTCCCAGGGCCACGGGTTCCCTCCAAACACAGGGGCCAGAACTGTCCTTCTGGCCCATGGGGAAAAGCCACACAGATGGAACAGTGACAAGGTCACCGTGCAGAACATGGAATTCATGGGGCTCCATGGGACAGGGGGTGGAAGGGCAGAATCCACAGGAAAGAACAGGCCCATTTGGGCTTCAGTGGGTCCCCCAAGGGGTGCCTTTATCCTGCATTCTTGGTGGCATCCTGCGTGCCCTGTGATCGTGGGCCAGGGCTCACACCCAGACTGGTCGGTGCCAGGTATCTTTACCTGCCCCACGTTTAGTAGATAGCTCATACCTATAGTTGTTTGATGTTGAGAGATGGCCAACCGATCCCAGAAAGGTTCCTGACATCACAGACTTGACCCTGAAGGAGACTTCCAAGTGACAGCCACCAGCAGGACCACTCAGGGCACAGAGCTCTCTGCTGGAGGCGCGCTTCCCCCAGCTCTTCCGCTGACGCCTCCAGAGCTCAGGAAGTCACAGCCACCATCACAGAGGGAATGGGGGACCAACCCGGGAAGGACCGGGGAAGCGGCTGCAGTGTGAGGTCAGGCTTGACCCCTGTGAGCCTGTGTCCAGGCCAAATCTAGATACGGCATCTCCGGAAGCCTCCTTCTGCTCACTTGCGGTCACTACCTAGGACACAGGGAGATGTGGAGGGTCACACTGGTCCTGTGTTCACATCAGCCTGCCCATCCCTGCAAGGCCACAATCACCGACAGGGGCCGGGGGATCCGCAGGAGCGCCTATAAGAACGAGACGGGAATTTCAGATGACGCGGGGTTTTCTCTCATGGCCGAAACGTCCATTGACATGTTCATTCACATGCACAGCGATCCCTCCTCAGCTCCCAGGCGCTGTGCGGGGCCCGAGGAACGAGGAGACAAATGGGTCACAGACACAGTCCTGAATGTCAACAAGTTTAAAGGAGAACAGACTGGATGCATCCCGAAAGGAGCCAGCAGGTGGGCGTCCAGAGCTGTGGGACCGCCCAGGGACAGCTGCTAATCCTGCAGGAGGAGGGGGAGGCGCTCTTCCCACGGAAAGTGCCCAGGTCGGGGGGCGAGGCTACGCCCAGCGGACGGGCAGGGGAGGGGAAGACGGGCGAGGCTGCGCCTGGTGGACGGGCAGGGGAGAGAAGGCAGCCGAGCGACAGAAGCACAGGTGAGGCACAGGGAGGGCCGCCGGACTCAGGGATGTGTGCGAAGAAGCATGGGGGAGGGGCTCACAGTAAAGGCCTCAGGATGGACCCCTCACTGCAAAGTACTGTGAGCAGGATGGCAAGTTCAGAACCCCACTTTACGAGGCCCCCAGTAGCCAGGACACTGAGAGGGGCCGGAGAGAGCCAGTCTGGAGGGGGCTGTGCTCTATGGTGGCAGAAGAGCGGACCTGGGCACTGAGAGGACCCAGCGACAGGCAGGTCATCCTTGAAATAGGGGGTTGGATGGGGACACACACGCACATATGTGCATGTGCTCGTGTGTGAGCGTATGGACATGCACATGCACTTAGTATGCATAAATACACAGACTTTGTTTTTAAACACAAGAAAAGGGCTCGTTTGGGTCTCCAGGCTAGAAATCCACTAAGTTTATTTCTGTCCCAAGCTCATTCAGAAACTCTGCGCACGCTGGGCTCACCTGACCTGGGAGCACCCTGGGGGCCTGGCAGTGCAGGCCGGCATGTCCAGCCTCCTCCCAGGGTCCAGAATCACTGCAAACGGAGGGAGGGACGAAGAAGAGGAACAGGGAGGACTCACAAGTCACAGGTGCAGAGGACACGCCAGATGCCATGTAAGGCACCACCTTCAAGCCCGGGTCAGAGGTCACAGGCCAGAGACCCGCACCACGGTTCTGGGAAGACAAGCCGCGGCGACTTTAAAGTCTCAGATCAGATCCATGACAGCGAAGGAGGCCAGTTCCCAGAGGGCAACAGGTGCTCACACAGCCTTCCCGGCGCGGGCCCCACAGGAGACCCGAGAGCAACACGTCACGAGATTCACAGACCCCCGGCAGCGTCCCGCTCCCGTTAAGAGCGGGCTCCGTCCCACCCACTGGGATCTTCCACCGGACCTACTGTCTGAAAGGCACTCCTTGGCCTGTTACCACAACATTTCAGTTCGGCAACCCGTCCAGCCTGCTTCCCACCGGGCAGGAGGCCAGCAGAATCGCTTGTCCCTGGAAGAGCCCTGCCTTCCCAGGGCCGTGGGCCCCGGTGGGCGGGGGCGCAGCCTTCCACTCTGCCAAGACCACCAGCCCTGGCTGCTCTCCAGAGTCTACGAGCCCCCCCCCCGCCCAGGGATTCTGGTCACTGTTCCATCGGGACAGTCAGTCCCTGGAGACGCCATGACCTGTCCCCCTCCCGGGGCTGTCCCCTTCCTCCACTGTCACACCACCCCACCCTGTCCCTACCACCTGGCGATGCAACCCCCAGCAAACTCCCCCAGGCCTCGCCTCCTCAGGGCCTCCACTGGCAGGAGAACTTGGTTCTTTACAGACTTCAAGAACGCAGAGACAGGCAAGCATGAGCTGACCTCAGAGCAGACATAGGGAAACACCGACCCCTCCCCAGGCCACCACGGAGGCAGCCCCGGGCCTCTGACCTCCGTTGGAGAGCTTCGGCCTCTGCTAGGATCTGCCCAGACCCTCAGGATGCCCTGAGCACGGGAAGCTCGGCCGCCCTGGGGGCATCCTCCCAGCCCATGCCTCTCCTGGGAGCCTGGTCATGCTGGAGCCCAAGCCGGAGACAAGTCCCCGCGGCCTACAGCCCCAGCCTGGACCGTGGTCACTCTGGATCCTGCTTTTTCATCCTAGTATGGATTCTGGGGCCAGAAAACATGGCCCCTAAGCCACCACTGAGCTCGAAGAGGTCTGGGGGCAAGTGAGAACTCGGTGGCCAACGGGGGACCCACGCCGAGCAAGGAAAATAAGGACCAGGGAAGAAAATGAAAGTTACACCCCACACTTGCACCTGCTGGTCCCTGACTCCCTGGGATCAACCGGCCCCTCCCGAGAGCCCTCCCATAACCCACAGCTCTGATCACGGTGCCCCGCGGCTAACTGGTTTTCAGGGCTGTGTTCCCCGCGGAGCTGCCCACGCCAGACACACGACCGTTCATCTCAGGCTGTCCCCAGCCAGCACCTCGCGTAGACGGCTCAAGTGCCCACCACGGCGGGGTGAGAACTCTTGGGGGCACAGACTCCCATTCAAGGCAGAGGGGTCCAGGGTTACACAGTGGAAGGAAACCCCTCATCTGAGGCTGAGCAGGGGAAAACATGACGTCCAGCGACGTAGTGGGGGGAAATGTCATCAGTCTTTCTGCAACAAAACCAAATCTAATTCTAAGGCTCCAGGAAAGAATTTCTCTGTTGCACTGACCAACCATGCAGGCTTTTCTCTACCGCTCTGTTTTCCACTGGTAAGAGGGAAGCCCTTGAGCTCAGCTTCTAGAGAGCTTCAAAATCTCCAGCATGGAGGCTGTTTCATCAGCGACAACAGAACTCTCGAGTAGAGGTTGTGAAAGCTCCCGCACAGAACCCGCCTGGGCTGGATCTTCCACCAGAGGTCACACGGCCAGGCTCAGACCCAGTGCTGCCCAGCAGGACTGTCCATGTGTGGCCACTAGCCACCTGCGATACTGAGCACCAGAAATGCTGCTATAGAGCCAGCAAGGAAGGGAGCTTTTGATTTAATTTTAATGCATTTAAGTTAAAATAGCCTTATGTAGCCAGACCATGATACTGGAGCGTGCAGCACTAACCTTCCACCATGCATGGGGAGGGCAGACGAACCCACGGGCAGAGCCACAGAGGAACGGAGTGGGGAGCCCCTGGAGGCAGCCCAGAAGGTGCTCTGGCCCTGCCTGGAGACTCAGACACTCCGCCTTTGGTCCAAGAACAGTGCAGCCACCACAGTCCTTCCTGTCTTGCAGGATTCCCTGGGCCCTGCCTCTCAGTGATTTGACAAATAACTCCGTGCCAAGCTCCAAGCACTGGGACTCAGGGACATGACACGGAATGCGAGCCTCGGGAAGCTGAGAGCCTGCACACGAGAGGCAGGAGCTTTACTAGCAGGGGGGGAGACCGGTGAAGGAGCCTGGGATCAGATTATCATTGACCCCGAGAGCCACACATGACAGAGATGATGATCTGCCAGGCCTCCCTGCATGCAGATGTGCCACACCACCATCTGTCAGCAATGGGACGTGAGTGCACGTGCTGCGCATCACTTCTGGGCCAGGGTGTTTAAGAAACAGCTGGGGCTTTCTCACTGCTCCCTTCTTCTGGTGGCCAGACGCAGAGGGGCCTGAAGCCCTGACAGACAGCAGACAGATGACAAGAAAGAGAAACCCCGATTCTTGAGTCAGTCCCTTAGGCCATCAACACCTGGGGCGTAGCGGCTCACATTACCTGAGCAAGCATACGAAGCAGGCCTCTGGTCTTAATGACGCAGACATATGGTGTAAGCAGAGGGGGGCACGGCAAGACCCTTCCACAGCGGTGCTGTGTGGAAGACGGAGCCGGAACCCAGGAATTCCAGAGGAAGGTCCTGCAGGGATGCGGCAAAACAGTGCAGGGGGCTCAGAAGGGGAAGGTGTGCTTGAGGACCGGACGTGCAAAGAGGTGAAGCAACCCTGAGTCTCCCAGCCCGGCGGCTGGGGGGAGGGGAGGGGGTGGTGACGCTGAGCGTGGGCCAAGACGGGAAGAGAAGAGGAGGAACAGGCTGAAGGCTGAGCCGGCCCAGGCCGGCCCACGTCCACTCACCTGGGTGAGAGCTGTGACCCTGTTCCCCATGTCTGGGAGAATGGGGGGCTCATCGCCCACTTGAAAGTCAAAATAGACGGTCTTGTGAGAGAAGGTGGAAAACTCATTACTGAAGCAAAACTGATAAACGCCCTTGACCTCGGCCCGGTGCGTGAAGCTGTCATACTGCTTCTTGGTCTCCTGGTAGATGGTGTTCCCCAGGGGGTCCTCCACATAGCAATCCACGTCATAGTGGCCTCCGGTGATGACCTGCAGCCACAAAGACACTCTCAGTCTGCCCCGACCAGCGGGGCGGCCGGCCCGACACCGGGATCAGACTTTACGAACTTTTTTGTTTTCCCACGTAATCTTCACAACTTTCTAAAGCAGGTGCTAGGGCCCTCTCTGTTTTACTGCGGACTAGACTGAGGCTAAGAGAGATTCAGGAAATCGGCCATGGTCACACTGCTTGAAAGTAACAGGGCTAAGATCTGAATCCCTGACTGCCTGACTCCCAAAGGTTTTGCTCTGCAAGGGTGCAAGGAGCTTGATCCTTCCCATTTTACAGAAGAGGAGACTGAGGCTCCAAGCTCAAGTAGATTGCAGAGGGGGTCTAGTAAACGTTCCTATTATTACCGATCGAATGCAAGAAGGCAAATACAGATTAAAGCATTCATAGACTCAGTGGCAATCAGAGCTGAGAGGGTCCTCGGGAATTACCTAGTTCAAACGAGCTTTATAAACCTAAGAAAGATGTCATACAGCAGGGTCATACAGGCGGTCAAGGGCTATAACCAAGGTCCATCAAGGGACACAGTCCCTTGAACCAAAGCAGCCTCTATCTGCTTCCAAACTTCACAAGTTCCTTTTTGTGCAGATGGGAGGAGAATTTACTTTGTGAAGTGGTGAGTGCCCTGTTGCTGGAGGTGTTTACACCGTGCTGACCATTCTTTACAGGGGATTCCTGACCGAGCGGTGACCGGGCGACCTCCCAGGCCCCGCTAGTCTCATAATGACCATTCTGGAGTGACTGTGCCTGGGTGGGTGGGGGTGGGGTTCACCCAGCCGCAATTTATATGCCGTGCAACCCAGGGGCCATCCCACACCACGCTGTCCCAAGTACACGCCTCTTTTGACGGCTCTGGACGGCGAGGACCCACGGACGGCCTGCCCTCACTCCTGCTGCCCAGGCCACCTCACGCCCGGAGTGTCCACGAGCAGGGGGCTGCCCTGGGGACCCTTCCCCCTCGGCCCCCAGCCCTAGGTCTGCCCGCCCCCGGGGCCCGCCCCCACCGCGTGCCCTGAGGTCTGTGAGAGGGGAGCGGAGGGCAGAAGCTGGCAGCGGCGTGTGGCAACACCACAGCTCTGCTCACCCCACGCCCAGCTGCAGACGCGGAGCAGCGTGGGAACGACACCCCGAACCCACTTCCTCCCCACTGGCGCATGTGAGTACACACGGGACAAAGGACCCCAGACGCGTGGGACGGGGCGCGCCGGCGGCCAGTGTGGTCGCTGCCCGGGATGCAGGGCCCGCGCCCCTCCGGCCACCGAGCGGGGCGCCGCGGGGGCCGGCCTCACCTGGTAGTCCAGGGAGAACCTGGCGCCCCGCTCCACATCCTCGTGGAAGCACTGCTTGGCGCTGTCCGGCAGCTCGAAGGTGAGCTCGGCGCCCGGCAGCCGCTCGGCCCGGAGCAGCACCAGCAGCAGCAGCAGCGGCGCCGAGGCCGGGTGCGAGCCCGCGCGGCCCATGGCGCTCCGCTCGGGTCTCGTAGGGTCCCCGCCCGGCGGCGGCTGCGGGAGGCGGGGCACGCGGGGCGCGGACGTGGCGCGGCAGCGGCGCTTCCGGGAGCACGGGGGCCCTGGTGCGCAGCCGCGCGTGTGGAGAGGCACCCCGCCCCTTCCCCGCTGCGCGTGCGCGCTGGCTGAGCTGGCAGGCCACGCCCCTTCCCCCCAGCGGAGCCCCGCTAGGCCGGGGGGCCTCAGTGGGTGGAGTGGCGTGGGGGCGCCCTCGGCTGGGGCCTCGCGGGGTAGCATCCCTCCGGGTCGGCCCAGGTCCACGCCCCCCCCACCACCACTAGGAGCCACAGTGGCTGCACAAAGCACGGGGGACCGCCGCGGGGTGGGGGGGGCAGTCCAGTACCCTGCGCGCGGGCCCAGCAGACGCTGTCCGCACCTCCGGGTTCCGCGGGGTGCAGCGTCCCCTGGGCTCGGACCAGGGCCACACGCCCCCCGCCCCACCAGCCACAGCGGCCGCGGGAAACGCGGGGGGCTCTGCCGCGGAGGTCCCGCACCACCCGGGAGGACCGGCCTCGGGGTGCAGCAAGTGGGCGTGCCCGCACCGCAGGAGGCTGCAGGAACCAAGCTTGGGAGCCCAGTGAACACACCATTCCTTCCCCGGTGCAGGGGCTGTGGCCAGTGCTGGGAGCTGACCCCGCGCTCTCACACCTGCGCTCAGGTGGATGCCAACAAGGGTCTTACCCTCGGCGACGCAGATGTCCAACGATCAAGACAAGGTGAAGTTTCTTCTGGGATAAAACCCTCTTTCTTTCCCTTTGACTTCTCAAAAGCCCCGAAAGCTGATAAATTGATTCACTGCTTAATCCATTACCATTGGCCCAAGAAGATATTTTGTATGATCATTACTACAGGGTTTTATATTCTATGATCAGGTAAAACAAAGAGAAAAACACCGATTGTGGTCTGGCTATTCAGTTAAGAATGTTTTCAGGACAGCGGTATCAGACGGGTGTCTTGATTTCAGCCAAGAACAGTACGGCCCTTATAGACCTCCATGTGGATGAGAGGGAAGGGACTGCCACCCGGCACACTGGACTGTGCATTAATGTGCTAAGCGATGTGAAAGCAATCCGTACTCATAATGTCGTTGTTAATATTTACTGACTCTGTACCATACTCAGAGAAGGTGTGGAGGGGTGTGCCTTGAGGCTCTTTCCCTGGCTCTGTGCTGTTGAACATTATTTCTTAGTTCCTGATTTAAGGAAACATGTAAGACGCACCAAGGGAGGAAACAAATGACAGATGTAAGAGCAAAATGAGCTTGGCCAGCTGGAGTGCTCAGCTAAGACTAACTAAAAGGAATTTTGCCGGGTTTAATGTTAAGTCCCTTGTTTAAGTTCCAAGAAAACACCTGCATAAGTTCAGAGGCGGGAATCCTGACTTGGCAGTCGCTCAGGCCAAAGCATTGGAAGACTGATCATCGACAGGTGGCAGAATGTCAGACGGTGGAAATGGATGAACTGGAAAAGGAGCCCTGACTTGCGCGGGGTTAATAAAGGAACAGCACTATTTCAGCACCTGCTCCGTGGAAGGTGCTGTTGCTGGAGGCGACCGCTGGGCGGTCACAGGCAATGATCAGAGCACCTGTGTTGTACTACTTTAGGAAGAACAGCAATAAAATGGGGAGGGGGTGGCAATTAGGAGGGGGCCAGTATAGTAAATTGCCAGGAAGACTTCTCAAACCAGGTAAAGTCAGAGAAAACAGGATTGAACCTCAAAGAATAAAAAATCTAAGGGTGAAGAAAGTGTTAACTTTGCATTAACAGTTTGCATTAACAGCAATCATGACAGCTACCTCTTATTTAGCACGCAATGCTAGCTACATATGCACTTTACGTATTTTGCATTAATTAATTCTCACTAGCAACCAGCAAAAAAAGTATTTTTTTTTCCTTTGACAATAAAGACACAGGAGATGTTTAATGAAATCACATTTCTGCTTCTGTCGGCCTTTGCTGTGTGACAAACTACCCCGTGGCTTAAACCGACAATGACTCACAATTTCTCATGATTGCATCGGTTGGCTGGATGGTTCTTCAGCTAGTTTGGCTTGAGCTTATTCCCGCAGCTGCCTTCAGCTGGAGGGTCTTCTGGGCTGGAGGTCCAAGACGGTCCCACTCACATGTGTGCCAACTGATGGGGGCTGTTGGCTAGAGCGCTCAGCCCTCCATGCATCCTGTGCTGCTTGCAGTGTACCTGATTTCCTTATATGGCAGGCGGGGGGCAACATCCCAAGACAGCCAGGGCAGAAACAGCAAGCCCCGCCCCCAAGAATTACCCTCCAGTATCACTTTTGCCACATTCTGTCAGCCAAAGCAAGTCCCGAGGCCAGCCCAGATTCAAGGTAAAGAATTAGACTCCATCTCTGGATGGGAGGAGCTCTAAGTCACATTCAGAGGAAGAGCGTACTGGGATGGCAGGAATTTGTGGCCGTTAAACAAACTGCCATATTGCCCAAACTCAACTCAGCTTATTAATGGTGAAGCAACTGAACTCAGATCTGCCTGACTCTGAAGATAGCATGCTTCCCACCAAGCACTCTGTGTCCACCCGTACCTGGGGTACATCTGTCCTGCATGTCCCATCTTGTGTAACTTGGGACAAAGCATGAATCTGACAGTGAGGTACATTTCAACTCAACATAAGAAAGGAATTTCTGGCAATTAGGGCTTTCCAAAAATTAATGAACAGGGGGTACTGATGTATTTGTTGTATTAAAATATTCAAGCAGAGACTGAATAAACAACCGATTCACGTGGTGTCCCAAGTAAATGAAAAACCAACTCTAACTAGATTAAATGACACAAGAATATCTTGTTTCATGTAACAGAAAGTTCATATGTGATGCAGGCTGCAGGCATAGCACGATCAAGGCTCCGGTCCACTTTCCTCCCAGCTCTACCCTCCTCTTCATGTTGGCTTTATCCTTAGACTCTATTCTCTCATTGTCAAAAGAGGGTTGTCAAACCAAACAAATAAGCTTTGAGACACTATGTTTATTTGGTCATGTCTCGTGGAAGGAAGAGAAAACCTTTCAACCATGGGACGTATGTCCTTTCCTTCAGTCCACTTCGCCCAATTAGGCCATGGATCCATCTCTGGATCTAAGGCACTGACAGGAGGAAAGGCCGCATGGTGGCTGGCTTAGGCTAGATCCTTTAGCCAATTGCTGATAAGGAGAATGTCATGATTAACTCAGGCCAATAAAGACTTCCCTTGGAGGGAGCCGGGGATGGAGCAGCTTAGCTTCAGTCAAAAGAGAGGCAAGGTATTGAGTGACTACATGAACAAAATCAGGATCTAACAGAAAGGAGGAGAAGGGAGAAATCAAACCAGATAGGCAACCAACAGTGCCTACGGCAGCAAAAAAAAAAAAAAAAAAAAAAAAAAGATTAAGTCCTTATTCTAATGGGATAACTAAAAATTTAATTCAGACGCTTATCTCTCACCATATGAGAAATCCTTTGTGCTCTAGATCAGGAGTGTTTGTGATTCTGGGTCCATCATCCTGGGTGAGGCAGAGGACTCCAGAATGGAGATCCCAGGGGGTACTCCTCCACGGGCTGTTGCTTTGGGCTGGTTCACACTGGCAGGACCTTGACCTCTTGGGTCCTTTCATATTCCCTCTCCCCTTCTGTTCCTCTTCCTTCCCCATCCTTCCTCATAATGCAGACCTTTGTCACCAGTGGGCAGTGCTACATTTCTACTGTAGGACTTCGGACCCCCTGTCCACACTTAGTCGATCCCAGAACCACCTACACCCAAGGATTCCCAGTGAGAACTGTCAACACTAATCCCTCTGTGGACCTGACCTAGTATTACTACAGCCGCAGAACAATTACCTCCCTTTTGTTCCCTGAAGTCTGAGGACTCCGCCCCCTCTGGCAAATTCCAAGTGTGACACAAGTTTCTTCCTTCCCAGCTGTGCATGCCATGGGCCCTAGAGCACGGATTCCTGTGAATTTCATTTCATTACCATTGAATGTAAGAAGCATCACACGTCTTTACTTTCCTAAATCAAATTAAAATGGATCTTGCCCCCCACCCCCCACCTTAACGAAGACAATAAGAATGTCCCTCTCGGCCATGGAGGAGTCCCGTTCTGTGGCGGTCTTCAACAGTGCACAGTGTTCGGGCTCAGCAGTCGCGCTGACGTGTGCGCTGTCCAGGCTGCAGTGCTCCTTCAGGGCAAGCAGCTCCCGTGCCCTCCTGCCCAGCTTGACCCCCCGCCCAGCTGCCCGGGACGCACCGTGCAGCCTCTCCCCTCTGTGGTTTTGCTCCGGAAGGAGACAAGTCCCACTCAAGGGATCCCAAGTTTCTAGCCTTCAGTCGGTCTTGGAAGTGCCCCCTCTCCCTCCAGGTGGACCCCTGTGGCCTCATCCCTCACCACTTCTCCCCCACCAGTGCCATTCCCATCAGTTTCCCCTCCCGCAGTAGAGTCCCTCATAATCTCTCCTCTAGGGGTTTAGAAATGACGTGGGCCTGCCTTTCTTGAAGACAGATGTGGGAAACAGACATACTGAAACTAGTCCTTTTTTCTTTTCTTTTTGTTAATGTAAGTTATTTCAGTAGGGGAGAACCTAAAGGTAAGGTTTGAACTGTCCAGAGAATCAGGGAGTGCAGAAGAAATGTGAACCTCAGACCCCGGACTCTAAGAGACAAGGGCTAGACACTTGACACTTATGCCCTGTCCTTGCGCAGGAGCTTATGTTAACACTCATCGACATTAGACGTAGGACCCAAGGAGGGAGATCCAGCGACGCCACCGTGTGGTAACCCCCTCCGCCCCCCAGGGACCCCAAGCAGTGGGGGCAGAGAAGAGACACCCACCTCTCACCGTGGAAATGCACCATCTTGTCCTTTGCCTTTGGTTTCACCAAGAAGAAACTATAATACTTGTGTAAGTAAGAATTAATTTTTAAAATTATGCGTAAAATATCAGGCGTCTGCTAAGGTTGATGTTCCCAGGAAGTCGTGTCAACCCCATCGTAAGGAAAAAGTAATATTTGTCATTGAGATTTCACTACCAAAAATGGGGCATGCTATTGAAGGACTGCAATATATCCTTTATTGACATGTTAGAAATATCTAGACAGTTCCATTACTTGGATTTGGACGCATCTTTGAGCACGTCGTCAACTTGAGACCAGAGTCTAATGCCACAGAGAACCAGTGCAAGCAACACACAGTAGGTCCGAAGCACCAACACGCACAAAGGAGGAGGGTCGGACACAGCCTGCACTTTGCAGGACACTGTTTACTTGATGAAATTCTAAGAGAATCAAGACAGTGGGTTTAAACAAACAAACAAAAACCAGCTTCGGGGTGCCTAGAAATTAAACTGCTGCTCCAGACTTTTAAACTTCAGACTCCTGTTCTAGAATATATTTTGATAAACATTCCAGAAAGTCTTAACTACAGTTTGCAGCTAACTCCTGTAGTGACACTAGGGTTCTGGAAAGAAAAGCTCATCTCTGATCTAGAAAACATAGTTGAATCTAAAATATGCTTTTAAGAAGCATCCTTGTGAGGTTCATTAACGTGGACAAAAATCGCCTATTTCTGCATTGAGCGGGATAAAGTGTTATGGTCGTACTAGTCTGGGACAATCTAATCCAGCTGATGCAACGTCAAACAGGGATGAAGGTACTGTCCTGGAGGCTGTCCAGAGAAAGACCAATGGACAGGTCACAAGTGACGGAGGCAGGCATGAGGGCCCTGGAGCACCTGCTGTGGGCATTCGTGGGACCGACAGGTTATTCTGGATGAGTAGCCATCACGTTTCTTGTTCTGCCTGAGCTAATTGCTATGAATGTGCCTCATTCGCTACTTAGCATAAATTAGGCTTTCGAATCTTAGCTAAAGGTTTGGAAAAATGCATGTGTGTAGCGTTAGATCTACTAGCAGAGATCTAGTAGATTCCCACAGTTAGATCTACTAGCAGAGGTTAGCTTTAGCGGGCAGCAACAACAGCTGGAGGGTACGTGTGTGTGTTTAATGAGCTGCTGAGATCAACTGTTGTCGGTATGATTCTCTCTAATGCGTTGGAGAGTTGTTTCCTTGCCTGCAATCACGTCCATTTGGTAAGAACCGTTCGTGACTCAGTGGTCCCGAGAAGCATATGGATTTTCCACCCTAAACCAAGTTCGTGAGCCCTAGGTTTTCACTAGCTTATGTGCTTTGCTTCCCTCCCTGCAAAGTACAAAAGGCCACCAGCACTCCCCTATGTGTGCTGGCCAAGAACCCCAAGGGCCCGAGTTATGGATCGATTAGTCATCCTACTAAAGCACAATTCAATTGGCTTCAAGTCAGTGGGAGGGCCGACCCAGCCAGACCCACACCTTCGTGCAGCTTTGTTGGTCTTGACAGATTTCTGCCAGGTACACTGTCATCCTCCTCGAGCAGCGGTGATCAGCCGAGGTGATGTTGCTCCCAGCAGCATGTCTGGAGACATTTCTGGTTGTCGCAACTAGGAGGAAGATGCTCCTGGCGTCTGGTGGGTAGAGGCCAGGGATGTTGCTGAGCCTCCTACCACACACAGGACAGCCCCCCAATAACAAAGACTCATCCACCTAAAATTTCAAAAGTGCCCAGGTTGAGTATGGGCCTGCCCGGGAGGAATGATTAAAAAATAAACATTCGGTTTATTTGTAAGCATCGTCAGCACTTTTGTTTGGGATATTCAGATAACCGTCTAGCAGATGTCATTATAGAAATGCTGTAATGTGTAGAGCTGATGTGGCAGAATGTAGTTTACCCTACCAACGTACTTAGGGCTCAGTACTGGGCATGACTGGAGATCTCAAGGAGACCCTTGAATTTTTCAGCTGGACTTAATTCCACCTTGTGTGGGGGTATTATGTATTATTTGAGACTTGGAAGCTTCAGAGTTCTGAAGATGTGAATCAGAATTAGCTACCTGCTATCCAGTTACTTGTCCGTGTCGGGCTCAGCAGCGGGCACTTCATTCCCCCTCGCCGTTTCACGGTGGAGCACTGCCAGCCCCATTTTGCCAATGCGGGAGTGGAAAGTTGGTGAATGATGAAACAGGGATGCAAACCCGAATCTCCGAGCCTTTACTCATGCCTCTGAGGGACACAACCCCCAGGGGCCACCGAATTCTTCTAACCCTAGAACCAACGTATCTGAGCAACAGGAAAGGTAAAGTAACTGGGAGATAACCGGAAACGTCTTTATCCGAAATGTGCCTGCATCACTCCAAATGTGCTGAGTCTCTGCTTCCCTTCTTGGGTGTGTGCAACGTGGCTAGCAAGGGTCGTTCGGGTCATTTCTACAAACCTCCCATCATGTGGATAATTCAGGCAAAGCAGAAACTGGATTTTCCTTGAATTACCTAGACAAGAGTAGCTGAAAGGACAGTCCTGCGCCCCTTAACATGTTCAGGCTACAGAATTCAGTGCGGTCCTACAGCTTCCGGCCTGAGAAGCACCCGCTTGTGCTCTTTGCGTCTGCCTGTCCCATCATTATTTACCATTCTGGCTTTGGAGGAATCTCGTCAAGTTTTCTTAAGAACAAGCAAGAAACGGGTCGATTCTGGAAACTGTATCACATTCAACTCCAAATTAATTAACAGCCCCTGACTGTTTTTTCACAAGATTTCGGCACAGAGCTAGTGTCCGGGGGGGAGGGAGACAGGCTGTGTCTCTGAGGCGCCCCCGAGTATGGCCCATCAGGATTCGGGGGACACATGGTTACAATAGTTGGGGACCCGCCGCACACCCACGGGTACGCGTGAACGCAGGGTGTGGCTGGGGTGGGGAAAGCCCCTGAGCGCACCGTGCTGGACAGCGCTCCACCCGCCAGAGCCTCTCTGATGGGGGAGGTCTGCTTGTCTCCTTCGAACGGAACACAGCTACCAGATTTCAGAGCTCAGGGGGTGGTGTTGAGCTTCTGCACATCCTGACACACGTGAAAGCTTCATCTTCTCTGTAGGCACTTTATAGATTTACTACAAAGGGCGTGCTTTGAATACTGTCTTGGGATCTACGTTCTTATTCGTCTGGTGGAGAAGAGCTGGTGTCAGGGGCCTGGATCGTTGTACTTGCTGTGTTCCCTCCAAACCCCGAAGGCTTCCTTCCATTGGAGAATTTTGTTTTGGTGATTTTGTGTCTAGAACCCAATTATCCTGAGCTCTTTTCAAGTAAAGCTGTACAAACCCAGAGACCATTTCAGCAGGGAAGCTGCACCCCGCTCCATCCCTGCCACCAGGGCCGAGGGACGCCCAGGATGCACAGGGTCTGCCCGGCTATGCTGCTCTAGATGGTGGTGCCTCTCGTTAACTACACAGAGTCTGGTTTTTTTAAACCCCTCTGAAAGCTTCTAGGTCCTGACTTCTTCAAAGTCCGACAGCTGCATCATCTGCTCCACTTGCATAGAGTGCCTCCTGAGGAGCTTCCTTTTACTTCTCAAGTCAACTCTCTTTGGTGAACTTGGAGCAATGGGAACCATGGATTTTAAGCCGCTCGCAAGGGGAGCAGGTTTGCTGCTAGATCTGATGTCAGGGATAGGTGGGTTCACACTTACATTTAAAGGCGGAAGGAAGCCGGGCCTGGTGTGAGAAATTCGGTCCAGCAGCAGAGTTCCAGAACCTCGCCTTTCCAGGAGATGCGGTGGCCTGCGGCGCGCCGAGCTGGGGGACGTGCTGGGCGCAGCATCCAGGGACTCCCGCGGGCCATGGAAGAGAGCCAGGAGGGAGCCGTTGAGCCTCTTCCTGTCCGAGGGCCCTTTGCTTGACTCCAGGGAACCCGAGCTGAGCTGCTCAGCCCCTGCCTGTAACTCTAAATCATGGAGATCACTCTCTAGCCGTTTGAGGGACACTGAATCTTTGAGAGCAGGGGGGCTTGCTGGACTGACACCCGCCTTCTCCTGGTCGACAGGGAGAGTTCCCCTTCGGGCCAGACGAGGGTGGGAAGACTGACCCTTCTCATAGGCTGCCTTCCAGGATGCTGGTGCCGGGGAGGCTGCGATCTTCAGAACCTGCTCCGTGACTGTGGGAAAGAGGGTGGGGTCTTTGCCATCGATACTGTTGGTTCTGGAGAGCGGCCCCCTTTTGGGGAAGGACACATCGCTGATGCTCTTGATGACCTCACTGTCCGGGCTGGGGCCATGGGTCTCGTCCTGACGCATGTTAGCAGCCAGCACAGACGGCGCAATCAGGCCCCAGGGTTCAGACTGGAGCCTCTTCAGTTGGGGCAGGCGGGCCCTCTTGAGGTTCCCTACCTTCCTGGTGGGTGACCCAGGCTCATTCAGAGACTTGGCGGTGTTGCAACCACTCAGATGCCCTGTTTGGAGGCTGAAGAGATCATCTTCCCTCTCACTGGGTGGAGAGCCCAGGCCTGGAGCCTTCAGTTCAATCTCTGAAGGAGACATGCACAGTGGTGGTGACCGCCGGTCTTCCACACTGGGGGAAGGAGGGACATTGAGATACTGCTTGGTGGTTTTGGTGCCTGATGAGGATTTATCTGTTGTTATAATGATCACCTCCTTCCCTTTGGCTTTGCAGGCGTCAAGCAGGTGCTTCAGGGCGTCTTTGTCATCTGCGTTGATTGCGTAGACCAGGGCTGAAGCCCCAGTGCGGTCCTCGAGGCTGGGGTCCGCCCCGTTCTCTAGGAGTAGGGACACCACTTCTCCCCCAGCCCTCCTGATGCACGCGTGGATGAGCGCCGTCTTGCCAGACTTGTCCTGGATGTTGGGGTCTGCCCTGTTGTCCAGCAGGTACTTTACCATCTTGGACTTGCTGATGCTCTGCTGGTCCACATGCTTGGTGATGCACGCCACCATGAGAGCTGTCTCCCCTTTGTCATTGCTTTCATTGATATAAGCGCCCCCTTCCAGGAGGAGCCTGGTCAGCCTGAGCCTCCCTAGCCACACCGCCTTTAGGAGTGAGTTTCCATCGGTCCTCAGCTCTGTGTCGTTGTCCATCATGCTGGCCTCGGCACCTCCGAGCCACCGTGGCGATCAGACCTAGCAAGGGAAGAAGAGAGAAGAATGTCGTGTGCTCTGTAGGTGACCTGAGTGGTGTGGCTGGTACACGGCTGGATGCAGTCGTATCCCACCTGGTCCCAAGTGATGCCAGGTGATCTGGCTTGTCTGCATCCGTTTCCTCATCTGTGATGTGTGTGTGTCGGGGGGGGTGTCAGGGGGATGGTGGCAGTGCCTCATAGAGCCAGGGTGGAGCTCGAACGAGAGCATGTACAGAAAACCCTCACCACAGTAAAGCAGCTGAGCCGAGGCTAGCGCGGAGTAAGCAAGACAAACAGCCATCGCTGGGGTCCCTGCCTGATGCTTATCTGGAATGTCGTGTGGCAGACCATGCTTCATGCCTGTGGGCACCACCAGCGTCACACCCCACGAGGAAAGGTGTGCGTCTGCCTTGTTCGCTGCCGTAGCCCCAGCACTGAGCAGCGATACACACCTCACGGGTCACCTCGTAAATAATTGCTCGGTGCATCGCTCTGCCAGTGGGAAACACAGCAGAGTGGTAATAGAATTATGGACGGTTTTCCTCTTCTTATTTTTGCTGTACTTCCTGAAATAAGCATGCATTACTATTGTAATAGGGGAGAAATCAGGGGAAAAAAAAATCATTGTAAAGCAAAATCAACCTCGCTACCCCCTTCCGGGTTGCAGTCTCTACTTTTCCAGCAGATGTCAGAATCCTCTCCGTCCTAGGGACTTCTGGAAGACTAGGGTCTTCCAGAACGATGCCATACCACATCCTTCCCGTGAACAGCTATGGGGCAGAGGATGGACGGGACCGCACGCCTGCCCACCCTGGAGCCCCCTCAGCTGAGTTCTGCCAAACCCGGCTTTTCTGGTTTGGTTGTCCCCGGGTCCGTCCCTGAGTTCCTGCACCCGGAGCCCCCAGACCCGGTGCTGCTGGGGAGGCCTTCCGCGGATAAGGAGAGGCGGGGGCCCCTCCCTGGCCCACATCTGTGCCGGCACAGCCCCTCCACAGGGACTCCGTCCCTCCAGGCCCCTGCTGAGCAGATGGCCATGGCTCCTCACCTGAGGCACATCATTCCTCCCCTGACCCCTGTAAACCGTAATCAGTTTACAATCCTCTATTACACTGGAAGTCAAAAAGCCTCTCTTGGCTGAAGTTGAGAGATGGATCCATATCCTTTATAAATTCTTAACACATTAATAGGTACTTGCGATTTTCTTGAAAGCCCAAACCACACTTAAGTACGTAAAGAAGAGGTGTCCTTACACACGTGTGCACACGCCTCCAAGAAGCCACTCTCTCCAGAAGAAGAGACTGTGGTTAACCGTCCAGGGTGTCCCTCCGCTTCTCACAAGCCACTGTCCTAAGAGCTACACCCCAGTGCGATCACGTTGCAGTTGTGTTTGTGTTCCCACAGGATATTTTCTAGAAATGCTACCACCCAGGGACACTGCATGGCAACTGTCTCCCCATCTCTGTGCTTCCTTCTTCAGGCTCCTACTGACGTGTGTGTGCACGTGGGTGTGTGTATGGGGGGGGGTGTGCGAGCGTGAGGTATGGCCTTTCTCTTCTGTTTCCACCATCCCCACTCCTCTCTGGTCCTACGTAAATAAGAGCACTTCATGAAGGTCTGGCGTGTTAAGTGTGTCTGTCCCCACACGCTGGCCATTTGAAGCAGGATTTCCACGTGGTGAATAAGGGAGAGGGAATGAGCAGTGAGGACGCTGTCTCCTGCTCCATCGAAGGCCCCTCGCCTCCGGCCCAGCTCTCCCCAGCATCGCCCACTGCTGCTCCCATCCCCTGCACACGTCTACCTCAAATCAGGCTGCTTCTCAAATGCCCGACTTTTTTGTCCCTTTTAGCACTCTTCATGTTTCTGACTGCAAGGCCCCCTGCTCTTCTTTAATTATTCATCATCCTGCAAACCTCAGCTCAAATCTTACTTCCTTTTTAATCAAGAGGAGAATCACTCAGGATCGAAGCAGCAGGGCGGAGTGAGATTACAACTGACTCATACCCAGGCTATATAAAGAACTCCCACAAATCACTTCCTCCAAAAGAGGATACGCAAATGGCCAATAAGCACACAAAAAGGTGCTCAGCCTCATTAGTAGTCAGAGAAAATCAAATTAAAGCACAGAGAGATACCACTACACATGGTGTCTAATTCAACGTGGCTGAAATTAGACCGGCTGGTCTAATACCAGGGATGGATCAGGGTGCAGAGCAACAGGAACCTGTTGGTGGGGGCACAAACCAGCCCCCTCCGACCCGGTGATTCTGTGCCCGGGCTTATATCTGTGGTAGACGGAAAAGCGTGGCCACAAAGTCCTCCCATCCCAGAGCGCCTGCAAAGAGTTACTGCCCCTCCTCCCGTCAAGACCTGCTTTGACCAAGGAAACAGCCAGAGTAACCGTGTGTGACTTGCGAGGCAAGGCTTCTTGCAGCTTCCGATTTCCTACCTTGCAAAGACATGTGGGCTGTCCTGCCGGCAAGAACACATGGAGCCCCAGCTGACCAGCCCCGCTGACCGCCGCGGTGTGAGCCAGCCGGCCCCCCGCTGGGTACAACTGTGGGAAGGAACCCAGGTGAGGCCGGCAGAAGTTTCCGGAGCCTGGTCCAAGTTGCAGAAACAGGAACGAATAAGTGGTTATTGTTCTAAGCCACTCATTTTGGGATGGTTCGTTCGCATCAATAAATTACCAGTAAATCCGTGTAGCCAAACATGTACAAAAATGTTCCCAGCAGCACTATTCATAAAAAGCAAAAACTAGAAACAGCCCACCAAGAAGAAAATAAAGAAACTGTAGTGTATTCATATGCTGGAATGCTTTACACGATCTTTGCATTCTCTCTCTTTCTCACACTCACACACGGCACACAGACGCTCATCCCCCCACACACACAACACAGAGGCACACAGACCCACACTCGCTGTCGCACTCACGCACACAATACAACACAAGAAAAACTGGATACTGCCTCTCCCCTGGGCTCCTTAGTACTTTGCAACCTTCTCTGCTGAGCACTGACTCGTTGATCTTCTGGGTCAGCCTCCTCCTCCACGCGCTGAGCCCCCTGAGCCCCCTGAGCCCCCGAGGCAGGCACGGGGTCTTTTCTCCCTCATTGGCTGTACCATAATCGGAAGGAGGGTAAAGGAAGAGTCAGAGGAAAGGAGAAAGAGACAGGAATAGGAGAGTGGGAAGGCCACATGAGGGTGGATCGTCGGGTTATGGCTCTGTGTCGCGTGTGGGGCAGATCACATCCCTCCAGACTCCTTGAAGGTCCGGGGTGGGGAGGGACGGGGGCAGGAAGGGAGGGAAGGGGGCAGGACGGGATGTCTAGGAGATGCTTCTCTCCCTGCACTTGGAACCAGTGGCTCCCTGCTCCCCCGAGCTCAGGCCTTGTCCCGAATCCCAGCTCCTAAGGAGAGAACAGAACGGAGACAAGGCGTTCTGGTTGTCATGCCTATGGATGTGTGCATTCGTGTATGGACACGTATCCACAGACACACGTCCATGGGCATGACATGCTCTGCATGTAGGGAGGACTTTTCATATTGTCTACAACCATTTTTTTCTTCACCGTGCACCTCCCAGCTGACATCCCTGAATGACAAAAATGCAAGAGCTTTGAGTGAGGACAGACTCAGACCCTTAGCTCAGCCTCACACTGGGTGACAAGAGCCTTGCCATCCGCCTTCTGCATCCCCCAGACTGACATGGTCAGGCCGAGCTGCCCATCTCAGGGTGTTGGCCCCCCGCCTGGCTTTCCGGCCTGAGGGACCTGGCAGGTGTGCACCTTTCCCACCGCCGTAGGTCAGGACAGCGCTACAGGTGACAGGTGGCCCGAGCCCCACCCCTGGTTTCAACTGACCAGGACCAACAGTTTCCCCAAGGAAGCCACTGGGTGCGGAAGTGTGAGCGCATTGACCCTTTGTAGACCGGATGCTGACTAGAGGAGGTGGGGTGGGGGGTAGACGGCAGGCACTCTTCTCCCTTTCTTCCCCCGAGAGCCTCTTGTTGGTGGGTTTCAAGGATTTGGGGGAGATGCAGGAGGTGATGTGACCTCCACAAGACTGAGCTTGCTGTCAGGCTACGGCTGGCTCCATGGCCCCCTTGTATTTGCTCCTCCTCGTTCCCCCCTCCGCGTTTCATTCCCTCACTCCTACTCCCCAGGGTGCTATCACTCCATAAAGTGCTGATAAATTGACATGTCTTTATTTATGAAACTTGAATGAATTTATATTACTTATAATAAAGTAAACCGTGGCTGACACACTGGCATTCCCTGACCATTGATTCATTCATTCATTCACCATCAAATATATACTGAGTGTCAATATGCATGCTAGGCATTGAGGATGGAGAAAAGTGGAGAAGTCGGGCATGGAAGGGTCTGGCTGAAGGCTGGAGGTCACTAGGAGCCACTGAGGGATGAAGAGGGTCAGAAGCACCAGCGTGGGGGAGGTTAAGGAGCATCAAGCTGGAAAGGCATTCTGTAGGCAGAACTGAATAGTGATCCACTGGAGGGTGGGAGTCAACCAAGGTCTAATTTACTTGAATTTGGGAATTTATCTCCTGTTGTGCTTGGCAGAGAATGAATATTAGGAGCAGCTAACGCAGGAAAGATCAGATGCCTTTCATGGTTTCTTAGCTTGTCAGAGGGAAGGAAGCAATCCTGACCAAATGGGGCTGACACATGCCCAGAATTTTGAAACCCCAAGCACTTTGACTGCACTAGGCACCATGTTTTAAAATCAGCAACCCCAAAGTGGGGTGTTTTTTTTCCATGTGTTTCCGAAACAGAGTTATTTGAGAAGTGAGCAAAATTTGCCTGGTTCCTTCCCTGTTGTCTGCCCTCCGTGCCCCTCCAACCCACCCTTCTCCCGTTCACTCCTCAGGGCTGTTTTCTGTCTCCCTCAACCCCACCACAATGGGGTGAACACACCTTCTAAAGGCACAGGGACGGGGCACCTGGGTGGCTCAGTTCGTTAAGTGGCTGATCCTGGGGTCCTGGGATCGAGGCCCACATCGGTCTCACTGCTCGGCGGAGAGCCTGTTTCTCCCTCTCCCTCTGCCTGCCACTCTGCCTACTTGTGCTCTCTCTCTCTCTGTCAAATAAATAAATAAAATCTTTAAAAAATAAAAAAAAATAAAGGCACAGGGACTGGAAGAGAAATGCCAAAAACTAAAACATCACCAACACCGAAAAAATAAAATGATGCTTTCTCTGATGGAGGGGGTGGGTGGGTGGAAATAGATGCCTTTTTTGTCCAGAAACCCTTGGATTCTTTTACTGTCCACAAAATTATAAAAGTCTAAGATTTTTGAAGCTGTGAGGAGCCATCTTGTCCAATCGCTCCCAGTTTAGACATAGGGAATTTAAAGACAGACTGAGTCTTTCATCTTGCTGAATGCAGGCTCTCTCCCTCCTGTGCCTCCCCACGTCCGTAGCCTGAGCAGCGTAGATCAAGGCTGCACAGTAAAGGGCCGAGGGCCAAATGTGGTCCACGGGGCCACCTTGCTTGACTGGCACAGTGTTTTAATTTTTTAAATGTGAATGTTCTAAGACGAATCATTCATTGTTCAGTTTGGCAAAGGCCTTGCCATCCTCTCTGGTCCCACAGCTGGCCTGAGGCCTACACTCAGGCTGCTTACCTAGCCTCTGTAGGTATATGGGTTTATGACACTAGGCATAAAAGTAAAAATACTTGGAATACAAGTCAGGATGCTGTGTTTTCGTTCTTTCCATCACTTCCTAGCTTCTCACCTCTACAGGTTTGTTAGGAGGATCCAACGAGCTAATAGATGGAGAAGCCCTTTTCATAAACTTTAAAGTGGGGTGTGCTTCCGTGGGCCATTACCAATAAGGTAACCAACAATTGCTTCAGTGCAGCTAAAAAAACCATCTGCTTTATCTCTCTTCCTTGAGTCACCTTGGCATCGAGTTTCCAGTTAAACTTCCTTTGTTTGGCACCAAGGTAAATCAGAGGGTTGAGGCACTGCATTTAGTTTCAATACTACTTGTATTTGACCCTAGTGGAAAAATTATGCAAAAGGAAGAGGGCCAACAAACTCCTGCAAACGTCCACAAAGTGTCTCATGTTCCCAAGAGAGGCACTGGACATACACATTACTGTACTTAGTGACCCAGAGAAGTTTCCCGGACTCTGTAATCCACATGTTTTGTATTCATCTTACTTCTGGTTATGGCCTTAATCTTGTTTCTTGCCTACTTTCTCCACTTCCCCTTCTCCTTCTTCTTCTTCTTCGGTTGCTGTTGAGGGACATGTTCTACACAGTGTAGTTTCAGCGAGATAAGCATATGGCTGTTCTTATGTTTGTACACGTAAGTTTGCACAAATTATATCTTAATGAATCTCAACTACTTCTGATATGTGTCAAACTGACATCTTGTGGATCTTTATAAATTGCCTTAAAGTCTTTGTGGAACAAAATAAAATAGAAATCGATGAGCATGTATTCAGTTGATCTATATGAACTTGCTGCTTCCGTAGGTCAAACAGTGGTTTGCAAAATCATTTTCACGTGGTTCCACCTGATATTTACAGCGCTTCTCTAAATGCACTCTAGGTCTGTAATCGTCGCACGATCCAAGCTCCTGTGGATGTACAGTTGTGGCAGGAAGATTACAGAGGAGAGAGTCGGGCGACGTGGATTCTCATCTCAGCCCTGCTACTAGGTAGGTGGCTGTGTAACTACTGGCAAGTATCGTTTGAATAGAAGAACTCCAAGTCTGCCTTACAAGACTGCTATAAGGATCAAACGTAGGCCGTATGGGAACACTCTCTACAAAGTCCTGTGAATATCTAAGGAATTATGTTGAATCAAACTCATCCAGGATCGTCCCTCTGAGTCCTGCTCTGGGGTGCCCGGCCCCCACCCCAGTGCCACTGCCATCCATCACCTACCCTCTTCCTCTCAGTCACCTGCTCCCCTCTTTCTGGCCCCCACCTCCCGGCCACAATCTGCAGTTTGCAGAGTTTTTCCGCATACATGATCTCTTTGACCATCTTCCCCTGCACTTTTGCAAAGGAAGCATTATTAGCCTAATGTTACAGACACAGAGCCTGAAGTTCAGACAGGTTGGGTGATTTTGCCCAAGAGCACAGGTTTGTAAGTGGTACAGCTTTGATTCAAACTCTGCCCCTCTGAACCCAAGTTCAGAGCTTTCAGGAGGGACTTCCACGCACTCAGGCACACTTTCCCCCTGCGGCAACCTGGCGCGGGGTTGACAGGGGCGGTACGTCACGGCCGGCTGTACAGACGTGGACAGGTTACTGAGCCTCTCTTGCTCGGGTTCTCAGATCCACAGAACAGGGATAACAGCACCCAACCTCTCCGCGTGCGTAACAACAGCAGAACGCATGGAGAGCGCTTAGCAGAGGGCCTTGGCACATGTGAGGGCTCAGTAAATGCTAGATTTTGTTGGAGTTTGGGTACGCCTTTCAAAATCCAGGCGGCCACACCGTTCGGCGGTAGCGTTCGCGGAAGCGTGGGGATGTTTTATACTCCGCCTCTTCCTTCCGCAGGCACGGGAAGCAGTTAGAGGCAGATCAGGAGCTGAGCGCTTGCGATTCGGGAGTCCCTTCTCCCGGCCCTGGAGGCGGCGACGCGGAGCGGCCCGGGCAGAGAGAGCGGGCGGCGCGCAGGGGCCCCGGCTCGGCTCGCTGCCCGGCGCTGTCCGAGGTGCTGGACGCCGGCGGCGCGCGCTCCAAGGCCGCCGCTGTCCCTGGGCATCTTCCAGAAGGCCGAGCGTGGCGGCGTCAGGTGCAACCCGCGCGGTAAGTGCTTCTCCATCATTGCTCTGAAATGCTCACGTTCAAACTCTTTACAATTTCTCGAACATTTTCAGGATCATAACCTCTCACCACCCGATCCTCACAGGTTTCTGCAAAAATGTAGGCTTTGCTCCCTTTCCAGTCCCTGCAGAAATTCAGACGCCTATCACCCAGCCCCGCTCCGCAACCATTTCCTACAAAAATCCAGGCCCCTACGCATCTCACCCCCACGCGTCAATGCAAAAATGAAAAATGTAAATCCATCTTCCACACCCTTCTCCCACAATTTCCTGTGATAAAAGCAGACTCTCCTTCCAGCCTCCCACTCCTGCCTTGGCTAAACGCGTGGACTTACTTCTAGGGAGCTCAAGATCCCTCCCACCCGATGAACCAGGGGAGACCCCTGCGGGTGCGCTTACCTGGTGGGGACGCTCACCAAACAAGGCCACCTGAGCGCAGGCCACCTGTAGGGTCATTATTCCAAAAGCAAAGTCTGGGGGTGCCTGGCACTCCCGCCCTTGGCTTCGGGCTGGTTACCAAAGGGCACTGCCAGGCTGAACCGCGCCGGGGAGTTGGGATTACCCCTGGCCTCGCCGGTCCCGTTGAGTGACTTGCCCAGAACTTCGTCAAGGTTCACAAATAAAACCTCTGCGTCAGTGCCTTTTGATCACCCCCTTGCTCCTCCAAGTTCAAGTGAGAGCAAGGGAGTTTTTCTTTAAGAGAAAGAAGGAAGCGTGGAAGAAGCTGAGAATTGCGCCCAGTTCTGCCTTGCAGGTCTCGTGCGCAGCCCGGCCCTGCGCTCCGTCCGGGGGCCCCGCCGGCTGGCTAGCGCGCTGCCCGCCCGCGCCCCGAGCGAGTCTCCAGCCGCGATGCCGGCGGGCTGTGTGGGTGTGTGTGCCGGGGAGGAGCGAGCACCGCGGGGGCAGCGGGGGCGGGGAGAGGCGCCCGCCGCCCAGCCCGCACCCCGAGAGCCGCGGTCAGACTGGCCAGACCGCCTCGCTGCCGGAGCCGGGTGGGGACTCCCGGGGTCGAAAGAAGGACGGGCGCGCTCCGCGACTCCAACGCTGCACCTGGGGGCCCCGGGGAGGGATTTGAACTCGTGTCGCCTTTCCTCTCCACGTGGCTCTGCCTTCCTCTGGTTTCCTTCATCAAACGCCCTCGGATCCAGAATGTCCGCCCACAGCGTGGGAGGGAGAGGAAGGGAAGGGGGGTACTGTGGCTGTAAGGCTCCGGGGGTGTGGTGGGGTCCTGATTATCTGGTCTCCAACCCAGCTCCTTCCGCGCACCTCCTCCTTATTCCCAGGACTTCCCGAGCAGCCACTCTCCAACAGTTCTGTTTCCTTTATAACCGAAGTAATTCATGGTTGCTGCATGCGGGGCAAAGCACGAGGCATTATATTTACAAAGTGAAGCCCCCGCCCCAGCCTCCGGAGACCTTCCACCTCCAGGGAGGTAGCCCTGCATTTACAAACCACAGCCCTGCTGGTGCACTGGTCTAGGTAAACATGCCCACGTGAGTGCCATTTTTCCTACGAAAAAGGTCTTACCTCTTGAGTCGATTTTAATCCTTTACATTTTCCTAGAAAATTGCCCATCTCATTTACAATCTCAAATTCACAGGCACAAAGTTACAATTAGCATTACCTTATAATTTTTCATCTCCTCTAAATCTGTTCTTATATCATACCCTTTTCATCCCTGATTTTGTTGCGTTTCCTCCCTATTATTTTTGGTGTTTATATGTACCCTTAACTTTGTTTTGGTTGAATTATATGATCTATGTAATTTCCATTCTGTGAGCTATTCAATGACCAATTTAAACGCAAAAACCATTTTTCCTCATACTCAGTGAAAGAAAAAAATGAGCATCCTGTGTTTTTGCATACAAACATACAAATACACCTTTAAAGTAAACTGCATAGTTATTACCCTCTACATCTTTACTAGTATATTGGTTAAGAGCAGAGGCTGAAGTCAGACTGCGTGGATTTATTTTTTTTTAAGATTTTATTTATTTATTTGAGAAACTGAAAGTGAAAGAGAGCACTAGCAGGGGGAGAGGCAGATGGAGGGGAGAAGCAGACTCCTGGCTGAGCAGGTAGCTGAGTGTGGGGCTCGATCCCAGGACCCTGAGATCACCACCTGAGCTGAAGGCAGACGCTCAACTGTCGGAGCCACCCAGGCATGGATTTAAATCCCAACTAAACCACTTACCAGCCATGGATCTCTGGTGAGTCTTCAAACCGGTCTGTACCTCAGTTTCTACCTCCATAAAATTGAATTAATAATAGTATCTACTGCAGATGTGGTAGCTATATTTATGGTGAGCATAACATAACTATAAACTTGTTGAATCACTATGTCATACACCTGAAACTAGGGGAACAATGGTATGTCAACGAGGATCTACTTCATGGGACCAGAGAGGAGGGGCAGCTGAGTTAACACATGTACAATGTTTAGTGTGCTGCCTGGTAAGGAGAAAGCACTATGTTTGTCTACCTGATCCATTAACATTCATAGTAAACTGTAAAGGTGTTTCAGGATGCCCGGATTCATTTATTCAAGAAAAACGTATTGAGTTTGGGCATTGTGACCAGACCTGCATTTTTCTGGTATGCACTAGAGTCAACTGTGAACAAGAAAGACAAGTTCTCTGCTTTCATGCAGGGACCTTCTAAAAATCCTGATTTGTCCCATCTCTTGGGGTATGTTAGTGTGTGTATATGAGCCAGTGTTCTGCTGTTCCGTGCCCCCCGTTCCATGCAGGAGAACATGAGGTAAACATTTTGCAACCTCTTCCAAATCTGCCTTCTGGTAGAATCTCAGTCCCTTCCCCAGAGATGCACCCTATATGCCAGACCCACTTGATTAATAATAGCAATAATTTTCAAAAATAACCATCACTGATAGTAGCAATAAACAGCTTTGAATCCTTACTGTTGTCAATACCTTCCACCCAGAGATGTGTAGGAACACACCTGTAGTTGAACAAGTTGGATTTATTACTTGTTGCAGCAAGGGAGAATGCACACCATGGAAAACACTGGGCATCTCAGTAAAAAAGCGTTAGAACATGTTACAGAATTAAGGCTTTCGTTGGGAGGTTTGGGAGAGCGTTTGGTCCACTCTTAACAGAGGAGAATCACATCAGATAGTATTCTGACACCACAAAGAAAATTATAAAGTGATCCTTGGTGCCCTGCTTCCCATGCACTCCGTTTTTTGAGATGATTGACATATATTAGTTTCAGATGCACAACATAATGATTCAATATTTGTAAGTCTATATTGCAAAATGACTGCCATGATAAGTCTGGTTAATATCCATCATCTTACAGTGCTCACTTCGGCAGCACATATACTAAAATATTCATCACCTTACAGAGCTACAATTATTTTCCTATGATGACAACTTTTAAAATTAGCAACTTTAAATATACAGTATAGTACCAATTCTTTTTTTTATATTTTTCTTTTTTATTGTTATGTTAATCACCATACATCATTAGTTTTTGATGTAGTGTTCCATGATTCATTGTTTGTGCATAACACCCAGTGCTCCACGCAGAACGTGCCCTCTTTAATACCCATCACCAGGCTAACCCATCCCCCCAACCCCCTCCCCTCTAGAACCCTCAGTTTCTTTTTCGGAGTCCATCGTCTCTCATGGTTCGTCTCCCCCTCCGACTTACTCCCCTTCATTCTTCCTCTCCTGCTATCTTCTTCTTCTTTTTTTTTCTTAACATCTATTGCATTATTTGTTTCAGAAGTACCGATCTGTGATTCAACAGTCTTGCACAATTCACAGCGCTCACCATAGCACATACCCTACCCAATGTCTGTCACCAAGCCACCCCATCCCTCCCACCCCCAACCACTCCAGCAACCCTCAGTTTGTTTCCTGAGGTTAAGAATTCCTCATGTCAGTGAGGTCATATGATACATGTCTTTCTCTGATTGACTTATTTCACTCAGCATAACACCCTCCAGTTCCATCCACGTCATTGCAAATGCAAGATCTCATTCCTTTTTATGGCACATAATATTCCATTGTATATATATACCACATCTTCTTTATCCATTCATCTGTCGATGGACATCTTGGCTCTTTCCACAGTTTGCCTATTGTGGACATTGCTGCTATAAACATTGGGGTGCACGTACCCCTTCGGATCCCTACATTTGTATCTTTGGGGTAAATACCCAGTAGTGCAATTGCTGGATCGTATGGTAGCTCTATTTTCAACTGTTTGAGGAACATCCATACTGTTTTCCAGAGTAGTTGCACCAGCTTGCATTCCCACCAACAGTGTAGGAGGGTTCCCCTTTCTCCACATCCCCGCCAACATCTGTCGTTTCCTGACTTGTTAATTTTAGCCATTCTGACGGGTGTGAGGTGGTATCTCATTGAGGTTTTGATTTGGATTTCCCTGATGCCAAGCGATGTGGAGCACTTTTTCATGTGCCTGTTGGCCATTTGGATGTCTTCTTTGGAAAAATGTCTGTTCATGTCTTCTGCCCATTTCTTGATTGGATTATTTGTTCTTTGGGTGTTGAGTTTGATAAGTTCTTTATAGATTTTGGATACTAGCCCTTTATCTGATATGTCATTTGCAAATATTTTCTCCCATTCTGTCAGTTGTCTTTTGGTTTTGTGGATTGTTTCTTTTGCTGTGCAAAAGCTTTTTATCTTAATGAAATCCCAATAGTTCATTTTTGCCCTTGCTTCCCTTGCCTTTGGCGATGTTTCTAGGAAGAAGTTGCTGCAGCTGAGGTCGAAGAGGTTGCTACTTGTGTTCTCCTTTAGGATTTTGATGGACTCCTGTCTCACATTTAGGTCTTTCAACCATCTGGAGTCTATTTTTGTGTGTGGTGTAAGGAAATGGTCCAGTTTCATTCTTCTGCATGTGGCTGTCCAATTTTCCCAACACCATTTGTTGAAGAGACTGTCTTTTTGCCATTGGACATTCTTTCCTGCTTTGTCAAAGATGAGTTGACCATAGTGTTGAGGGTCCATTTCTGGGCTCTCGATTCTGTTCCATTGATCTGTGTGTCTGTTTTTGTGCCAGTACCATACTGTCTTGATGATGACAGCTTTGTAATAGAGCTGGAAGTCCGGAATTGTGATGCCGCCAGCTTTGCTTTTCTTTTTCAATATTCCTCTCGCTATTCGGGGTCTCTTCTGGTTCCATACAAATTTTAGGATTATTTGTTCCATTTCTTTGAAAAAAGTGGATGGTATTTTGATGGGGATTGCATTGAATGTGTAGATTGCTCTAGGTAGCATTGACATCTTCACAATGTTTGTTCTTCCAATCCATGAGCATGGAGCGTTTTTCCATTTCTTTGTGTCTTCTTTAATTTCTTTCCTGAGTATTTTATAGTTTTCTGAGTACAGATCCTTTGCCTCTTTGGTTAAATTTATTCCTAGGTATCTTATGGTTTTGGGTGCAATTGTGAATGGGATCGACTCCTTGATTTGTCTCTCTTGTGTCTTGTTGTTGGTGTATAGGAATGCCACTGATTTCTGTGCATTGATTTTATAGCCTGCTACTTTACTGAATTCCTGTATGAGTTCTAGCAGTTTGGGGGTGGAGTCTTTTGGGTTTTCCACATACAGTATCATATCATCTGCAAAGAGTGAGAGTTTGACTTCTTCTTTGCCGATTTGGATGCCTTTGATTTCTTTTTGTTGTCTGATTGCTGTGGCTAGGACTTCTAATACTATGTTGAATAGCAGTGGTGAGAGTGGACAACCCTGCCGTGTTCCTGACCTTAGGGGAAAAGCTCTCAGCTTTTCCCCATTGAGAATGATATTCGCTGTGGGTTTTTCATAGATGGCTTTTATGATATTGAGGTATGTACCCCCTATCCCTATACTCTGAAGAGTTTTGATCAAGAAAGGATGCTGTACTTTGTCAAATGCTTTTTCTGCATCTATGGAGAGGATCATATGGTTCTTGTTCTTTCTTTTGTTAATGTATTGTATCCCATTGATTGATTTGTGGATGTTGAACCAACCTTGCAGCCCAGGGATAAATCCCACTTGGCCGTGGTGAATAATCCTTTTAATGGACTGTTGGATCCTATTGGCTAGTATTTTGGTGAGAATTTTTGCATCCATGTTCACCAAGGATATTGGTCTGTAATTCTCCTTTTTGATGGGGTCTTTGTCTGGTTTGGGGATCAAGGTAATGCTGGCCTCATAAAATGAGTTTGGAAGTTTTCCTTCCATTTCTATTTTTTGGAACAGTTTCAGAAAAATAGGTTCTAATAATTCTAATAATTCTTCTTGAAATGTTTGATAGAATTCCCCTGGGAAGCCATCTGGCCCTGGGCTTTTGTTTCTTGGGAGATTTTTGATGACTGCTTCAATTTCCTTAGTGGTTATAGGTCTGTTCAGGTTTTCTATTTCTTCCTGGTTCAGTTTTGGTAGTTGATACATCTCTAGGAATGCACCCATTTCTTCCAGGTTATCTAATTTGCTGGCATAGAGTTGCTCATAATATGTTCTTATAATTGTATTTCTTTGGTGTTGTTTGTGATCTCTCCTCTTTCATTCATGATTTTGTTGATTTGGGTCATTTCTCTTTTCTTTTTGATCAGTCTGGCCAGGGGTTTATCAATCTTGTTAATTCTTTCAAAGAACCAGCTCCTAGTTTCGTTGATCTTTTCTACTGTTCTTTTGGTTTCTATTTCATTGATTTCTGCTCTGATCTTTGATTTCTCTTCTCCTGCTGGGTTTAGGCTTTATTTGCTGTTCTTTCTCTAGCTCCTTTAGGTGTAGGGTTAGGTTGTGTATTTGAGACCTTTCTTGTTTCTTGAGAAAGGCTTGTATTGCTATATACTTTCCTCTCAGGACTGCCTTTGCTGTATCCCAAAGATTTTGAACAGTTGTGTTTTCATTTTCATTGGTTTCCATGAATTTTTTTAATTCTTCTTTAATTTCCTGGTTGACCCACTCATTCTTTAGTAGGATGCTCTTTAGCCTCCATGTATTTGAGTTCTTTCCGACTTTCCTCTTGTGATTGAGTTCTAGTTTCAAAGCACTGTGGTCTGAAAATATTCAGGGAATAATCCCAATCTTTTGGTATCGGTTGAGACCTGATTTGTGACCTAGGATGTGATCAATTCTGGAGAATGTTCCATGGGCACTAGAGAAGAATGTGTATTCCATTGCTTTGGGATGGAATGTTCTGAATATGTCTTTGAAGTCCATTTGGTCCAGTGTGTCATTTAAAGTCTTTATTTCCTTGTTGATCTTTTGCTCAGATGATCTGTCCATTTCAGTCAGGGGGGTGTTAAAGTCCCCCACTATTATTGTATTGTTGTCATGTGTCTCTTTGCTTTTGTTATTAATTGCCTTATAAAAGTGGCTGCTCCCATGTTAGGGGCATAGATATTTACAATTGTTAGATCTTCTTGTTGGATAGACCCTTTAAGTAAGATATAGTGTCCTTCTTCATCTCTTATTACAGTCTTTCTTTTAAAATCTAATTTGTCTGATATAAGAATTGCCACCCCAGCTTTCTTTTGGTGTCCATTAGCATGGTAAATGGTTTTCCACCCCCTCACTTTCAATGTGGGAGTGTCTTTGGGTCTAAAATGAGTCTCTTGCAGACAGCATATTGATGGGTTTTGTTTTTTAATCCAATCTGATAGCCTGTGTCTTTTGATTGGGGCATTTAGCCCATTTACATTCAGGGTACCTATTGAAAGATAGGAATTTAGTGCCATTGTATTGCCTGTAAGGTGACTCTTACTGTATATTGTCTGTGTTCCTTTCTGATCTATGCTGCTTTTAGGCTCTCTCTTTGCTTAGAGGACCCCTTTCAGTATTTCTTTCAGGGCTGGTTTTGTGTTTGCAAATTCTCTTAGTTTTTGTTTGTCCTGGAAGCTTTTTACCTCTCCTTCTATTTTCAATGACAGCCTTGCTGGATATAGTATTCTTGGCTGCATATTTTTCTCGTTTAGTGCTCTAAAGATATCATGCCAGTCCTTTCTGGCCTGCCAGGTCTCTGTGGATAGGTCTGTTGCCAATCTAATGTTTCTACCATTGTAGGTTACAGATCTCTTCTCCCGAGCTGCTTTCAGGATTTTCTCTTTGTCTCTGAGACTCGTAAGTTTTACTATTAGATGTTGGGGTGTTGACCTATTATTATTGATTTTGAGGGGGGTTCTCTGTGCCTCCTGGATTTTGATGCCTGTTTCCTTCCCCACATTAGGGAAGTTCTTTGCTATAATTTGGTCCAATATACCTTCTGCCCCTCTCTCTCTTTCTTCTTTTTCTGGGATCCCAATTATTCTAATGTTGTTTCATCTTATCGTATCGCTTATCTCTCGAATTCTGCCCTCATGATCCTGTAGTTGTTTATCTCTCTTTTTCTCAGCCTCTTTATTTTCCATCATTTGGTCTTCTATATTGTTGATTCTCTCTTCTGCCTCATTTATTCTAGCAGTTAGTGCCCTCATTTTTGATTGCACCTCATTAATAGCCTTTTTGATTTCGACTTGGTTAGATTTTAGTTCTTTTATTTCTCCAGAAAGGGTTTCTGTAATAACTTCCATGCTTTTTTCAAGCCCAGCTAGTATCTTTAAAGTCATGAATCTGAACTCTAGGTCCGACATCGTACTAATGTCCGTATTGAGTAGGTCCCTGGCAGACGGTACTACTTCTTGTTCTTTTTGCTGAGGTGATTTTTTTCATCTTGTCATTTTGTCCAGAGGAGAACAGATAAATGAGAAAATGCTAACAGGTTAACAACGTCCCCAGCAAATATACTCTATGCAAATCAGAAAAGACCTGAAGCCAGGGGAAAAGAAAGGGAAAGAAAGAGAAAAGAAAGAGGAAAAAAAAGAAAAAGATAAAGATAAAAACAACCCAAATCAGAACAAAACAAAACAAAATATGATCAAATATGATCAGGCTAGTGCATAGATCAGTGCCACACACTAGATTTTGGGTGTATTTTGGTCTGTTAGAAAAAAGTGCCCCCTAAAATTTTAAAGGAAGAAAGACTTATATATGTACAAAATAAGGGTTGAAACAATGAAGGGATGGAAGATGACTGTAAAGATGAAACTTATAAAAGCTTTTATAAACGGAATTGATAAGAAGTTGTTTGAAAGAAGAAAGAAGAAGATTTAAAAAAAGGAAAAAAAAGGGAGAGAATGTGATCAGGCAGGAGACTAGAACAGAGCCATACACTAGTGATTTAGGGTGTATTTTGATCCGTTAAAAGAAACTGTATATCAAAATTTTAAAGAGAGAAGAACATATATATATATGCCAAAAATAAGGGTAACTACTCTGAATGGATAAAATATGACTCTAAAATGAAAAATAAAAAATGCTTTTTTAAAAAAGGGATTGATAAGATGTTGGTTGAAAAAGGGAAAAAGAAAAATTCAAAAAAAAAACAGTTAAAAAAATTAACTTTGAAAAACTAATGAATCATGGTAAAAAAAGCCATGAATTCTATGTGCAGTATTCCCCTAGCGCTGGAGTTCTCCCGTTCTCCTTGATCGGTAAACTTGGTCTTGGCTGGCTGTTCGTGCTGATCTTCTGGGGGAGGGGCCTGTTGCCGTGGTTCCCAAATGTCTTTGCCGGAGGCAGAATTGCCCCGCCCTTGTCCGTCCGGGCTAAGCAAGCTGCTCCGGTTTGCTCTCAGGAGCCTTTGTTCCCTGCAAGCTCTCGGTACAGCTTTGGAGGACCAGGGTGAAAATGGTGGCCTCCCAATCTCCACCCGGAGGAGCCGAGAACTCGGGGCCCCGCTCCTCAGTGCGCCCCCAGAGAAAAGCAGTCACTCCCGTGTCCCCGGTCTCCGGCCGCACTCCGTGCTCACCCGGCCTGTGACCGAGCGTTTCTATTTTCAGCACCCGACCCCGTGTGGAGTCTCCAAACCCAGCAGATCCCTGCGGTGCGCTCCCGCGCCGCTCCTCCCGGGGGAGGAAGGGGAGTCTCCCCGGCTCTGCCGCCTGTTGGGTCCCCGCTGGAGGAGCAGTGGCCCGACTGGGCCGCGGATCACAGTTTATGGCCACCCCAAGCGGAGAGCCCACGCCTCGGCTCCGTCTCTGCAGCCGGCTTCCCCGCTCCGATCCCTGGGAGCTCTGCCGCACTCAGGCACCCCCGGTCTTTCTGTGACCCCGAGGGTCCTGAGACCACACTGTCCCGCGAGGGTTCCACCCCCCGCTTAGCCACTGCAGCGACGTCCCTCAGCGGAGCCGACTTCTAAAAGGTCCGATTTTGGGCTCCGCGGCTCTAGCACTTGCCAGAAGCGGCCGACGGAGGCCCCCTCCCCCGCCGTCTATCCTCCCGAAGATCGCCTCGGATTCACTTCTCCGCACGTCCTACCTTCCAGTAAGTGGTCGCTTCTCTGTTGAGAGAGTTGTTGCTACTCTCTTCTTCGATCTCCTGTTGAGTTCGTCGGTGTTCAGAATGCTTTGATCCCATTTCAGCTGAATTCCTGAGACCACACGAAATCCAGGTCTCCTACTCCTCCGCCATCTTGCTCCGCCCCCCTGTATAGTACCAATTCTTAACCATAGTCCCCATGCTATACATTACGTGCCCGTGACTTATTTATTTTATAGCTGGGAGTTTGTACTTTATACTTTGTTGCCCCCTTCCCCCATTTCGCCCACCCCTCCCTCCCGCCTCTGCTAATCACCAGTCTCATTGGTATACACTCTCTTCTAAGCCAGGGGAGGGATGGTGTTTGTCTCACACTCCTGAGCAGACTATATTTCCAGGCAGAGGCTGTCTGTAGGGAAGACAGACTCAGGGGTCACTACTGAGCGGCTTAACTAGAGCTCTTAGCGAGGAGCCAGAAGTCACTGCATTCATGGTCTTTACACAGACTGGGAGGCTGTGTTCTAGAGCCATGAAGTGCTCCCCCAAGATCACACAGCAAGTCAATCCCAGGGCTACCAGGCCTCTTGAGGTCAGCATTGTGGGTTTGGATGTGTTCCAGACTATTATAAATTTTTAAATAACTTTTACTAGATTGTTATTATAAGTGTGTTACAGTTATCATCTAGAAAATACAGGTAAGATGTGGATGTGTTCTTCCTGTCCTTTTATTACACTTCTTAATGTTAAGTAATAGTTTTTTTCACATGCTTTCACTGCACATTTAAATCAGAGAAGTTTTAGCTGCGAGTATTAGAAAACCCATCTTGGGGCACCTGGGTGGCTCAGTTAAGCATCCGCCTTCAGCTCAGGTCATGATCCCAGAGTCCTGGGATCAAGCCCCGTGTCGGGCTCCCTGCTCGGCGGGGAGCCTGCTTCCTTCTCTCTCTGTTCCTGCCCCTGATTGCGTGTGCTCTCTCTCTCTGACAAATAAATAAATAAAATCTTAAAGAAACAACCCATCTTAGACAAAGAGGGACTGACCTTACATAACAGAATGTCTGAAGGTGGGCCATTGCTGATGATGGAACAGAAGCTCAAAACTTCCGGGGCCAGCAATCAGGCTTGTGACATTTCCCCGGAGTTTTCCAGAAGGCTGCCACCAGCTCAAGCCATGACATCCACACCCCAGACAGAGGATGAGGAAGGAGAAGAGCCGATCACCTCTGTCCCTTTCATCGGGAGAGCAAACCTGTCCCAGCAGTACATCACACAACCAGATTCTCCTCGAATCTATGAGAAATGGGACCTGTGCGAGGGATATCGGGAGAATGGAAAGCCAGATTGCTGTGATTGGCTTAGACCAAGAAATGATTCCTTTCTGGTCTGGTCTAATACCACCCCAGATGAAATGGAATTCCATTAGCAAGAAAACACAGGAAATGAATGATGTGAGTGTCACAAGGCTTGTTAAAAACACTTGGGAAATGCAGAGGAGCAAGAAAAAGAAGTGATCGATAACATTTATCATATATAGGTGTAACTTATAAAACTAGAATTAAGCAATAGAGTACTTTGTATTAATCTTGTAATGCCTTCTTTTTTCCTTAAAAAATCAGCCACCAAGCTATCAAGTTAGATATTTTTTTGTTCTGTGGTTATTTCCACATCATCCCACACGATTTTTCTGCTTTCATTGTTAATGGCTACAGTATATTTTGGGGCATGTGCGAGTCAATTCTCTGTTGAAGATGTAAAGATTTCACATGATTTCTCTCCATTGTAAATCACACTGTGTGAAGATCCTCTAGTCAATCTTCAAATTTCAGAATTATTTCCTTAGAGCAAAATATTTGAGGTTTTCGACTAAAAGATAGGTAAAATTTTACCATTTTTATGCAGATTTCAAATGTATCCTCCATGAAGATTGTACCAATTTTCATTACCCCTTGCTCATGGTTAAGCACATCCTCAACCAGATATCATCGTTAAAAGAAATTTGCCAGTATGATAATTAAAAATGTATCAGGTCATTGTTTTCCTTTTATTACCGGTCAGGTTGAATTTTTTTTAAATGTTTATTGCCTAGTTTTCTGTAATTGCTCATTTGTATCTTCTAAATTTTCTCTTGGTGTTGGTGATTCACACTTGAGTAGGAAATGGACATAAAAGTAAATTAAGGTTGTTCATTATTTCCCAGATGATCACTATTACTCACCAGTCATGCAAGCTCACATGGGTTATATATTCCTCTCCATCTGTCTCTGTCTCTCTCTGTCTCTCCATCTCTCTGTCTCTGTCTCTCTGTCTCTATCTTTCTCTGTCTCTCTGTCTCTTTTTCTGTCTCTGTCTCTCTGTCTCTCTCTGTTCTCTATCTCTCTCTGTTTCTCTGTCTCTCTCTCTCATGTCTCACATCTATCTACTTATGTATCTTGTGATTATTTCCTTTGGATAAATACCCAAAAGTCAGATTTCTGAGTTCATAGACAACAAAAATGTTTAGGTTTTAAGAAATAATAGTTAAATTGCTCCCTGAAATGTGGTACAGATATATCAAATTCATGATACCCCCTCATGAGCCCTACAGTAATACTATTTTTTTTTAATATTTGCCAATTGGAGAGGCAAGCTTGTTAAGTTTTCTCTGTGATCATATCTTCCTTTGGTATTCCCAATGTTGGCTATTTGGAACCTCCTTTCTCTTTCTTCCTAGTATGACCTGATCAGGGCTGATCTAGTTCCTTGCTTTTCTTCCACAGACAGATCTTTGACATTAGTGAATTGTAGCATTTTTCTATTTTTAATTCACCATTTTACTTTTATTCCTATTAAGTCCTTACCGTTGTTGTCCTGTTTTTTTTGCTGTTTGTTTCTTAGCTTTTTGAGTTGAATTCCTAGTTAATTCTGCCTTACTCTTCTCTACACACAATTGAATTCTTTTAAGGATATAAATTATCCTCAGGGCACGACTTTGTCAATCCCCCTCTCTTTTGTTTTCTTCAAACTGAAAATAACTTTTTGAAACAAATGACACTTTAATAATATTAGAAGTTTTAAGGAAGACAGAAAAGTACAAAAAACCCCACAGAAAATCACTTGAAAAGTCCACACTTCAGAGTTAATTATTGTTAACATTTTGGGGAACATCTTTCCAGAAATTTGTTTTATAAATGTATATAAAAATTTTGTGCAAATGGTGTCCTACCATACTTTTAACAATATACTGTAAAATGAAAATGTTTTTCTCTTAATGAATGTAACACACATAATAGCTTTCAATGAGTCCATTGAATAAATATATTATCGGGGCGCCCACGTGGCTCCAACTCTTGATTTTGGCTCAGGTCATGCTCTCAGGGTTGTGAGATTGAGCCCCGTGTCTTGCTCCATGCTCAGCAGGGAGTCTGCTTGGAATTCTCTCTCCCTTTCCCTCTGCCCCCACCCCTCTCAAATAAATAAAAATAAATCTTAAAAAATAAATATATTATCATTTATTCAAACAACCTACAGATGCACATTATAAGTTATTTCTAATTTTTCACCATGATAAACAACTATCATACCTTAGTACATTTGCCCAGCTATCCTCTTAAACACCTACAAAAGAAATAGCTGAGTGAATATGGGGAAAATATTAAACATTTTAATAAATATTTCCAGACAGTCTTCTAGAAAGATTATAAAAATTTACACACCCCCAGCAGAGCACGAGACTAACCATTGTCTTATACCCTCATAGGTTCTGGATAGCATTAATCTTTTTAATCCCTAACAATCTGATAAGAAAAAAAATCTTATTTTTTTCATTTCTTCAGTTACTAATCATGTTGATTCACTTGTGTTTATTAGTTTGTGTTTTGTGTGTGTGTGTGTGTGTGAGTTGATTGCTGATATCCTTTCCCATTTTTCTATTTGACTTGTCTTATTAATTTTTGAAGTGTTCTCCGTATTTTCTGTTTATGTTCTTAATCTGTCATACATATTACAAATATTTTCCAGTGTTTTATTTTTATTTTAGTTTTATTGTGTTGTGTCATAAATGAGTTTTTAATTTTTAAATTGTCTAAATCTAACTTTATTTTCCTTTAAATGTCTTGCCTTTAAGGCATCATGCTTAGAATGCTCTGACCTGAAGATGATGAAAACCCAGCCTTGGGGCTCCTGGGGGGCTCGGTCAGTTAAGCATCTGCCTTTGGCTCAGGTCACAATCCCAGAGTCCTGGGCTCCCTGCTCAGTGGGGAGCCTGCTTCCCCCTCTCCCTCTGCCCCTCCCCCTGCTTGTGCTCACACTCTCTCTCTGTCAAATAAATAAGTAAAATCTTTAAAAAAAAAAAAACAGGCTTCTACTGAAGCTCTTTGGGTTTGGTGTTTCACAGTTAGATGTTTGCTCTTTCAGATTAACTTTAGAATCATCCTAGATTCTAAAGACTACATTTTTTATCAAATAGTGGTTTTTTTCCTAATCATTAGGACACTCCTGAACAATCTTCTTATTGCTGAAAACAAATGTAAGCTCCATATTTCCAGGGAAAAAGCTTCCGTTCTTTCTTAGACTCATCAGGCACAGTCTGGTGTGGAACCACGCTGCAGACCTCCACAGGGAAGCCTATACGCCTCCAGGCTCACTCTGTGCAATGGGTTGAATTGGGTCTCCCCCCTCCCCAATATTCATATGTCGATGCCTAACCCCCAGTGTGATGGTATTTGGAGGTGGGCCTTTGGGAAGTAGTTAGTGTAAGATGAGGTCATGGGGACGGAGGCTTCATGATGGGATTAGTGCCCTCATAAGAGGAGACAGACCTTGCTTCCTCTCTCTCTCCACCATATCAGGACTCCGCAAGAAGATAAGGGGCCCTCGCCAGGAACCAAATCAGCCAGCACCTTGGTCTTGGTCTCAGACTCCAGAACTGTGAGAAATCAATATTTGTTGTTTGAGCCACACAATCTATGGTATCTTGTTATGGCAGCCCAAGAAAAGACAATCTACACAAACTTGGCCATAAGCTTTCTGAGTTCAGTCACCTGAGTCTGTTCATTGATGATTCTCTCCCCACAGTGCTCATAGCTTATTTCTCTGGATGAGACCCCTAGGAGAACAAGAGCTATTTTCTGACTGTAACTCCTAGAGTCTTTTTTATTTCCTCAGGTCTGTGCTATAAGCATGGAAACACTTAGCGAGATTGGTTGGATTCCCCACCTGGTGATGGCAATAAGCCCTCCTAGGGGACATTATACTTCAAAGCAACCATCATGGGGTACCATCATGGCACATGGCTTCCTAAGCAGTGAGACCCTCCTGAAACCCCTCAAAACTTTGGGCACCAGCCTATGTAAAGCAGTAATATTGATTCAAGTTGGTACCCAGTGAGGACTCATAGATTTATGTGTGTGTGTAAGTGTAAAGTACAGGTGTATATGCGTGTGCACGCGCATGTACGTGTGTGCGCGTGCTTGTACGTGTGTGCGCGTGCGTATACACTCACACTATATATGTGCATATATATACATTTCTATGTAGTGTACGTCATCAAAAGGCTCTGGCATCAAACCCTAAACACCTCAGTGGAAATTTGGGACCAGACTCTAAGGCACTTTACCTCTCAAAACTTATCTCTAATTGTGAGCTCAAAGGTATTGTCACCTGGGAAGCAACTTGGGAAAATATTTTGGAAAACTGGCATCTTCACATCTAACGGTGTGCTAGTAAAGGCGACTGGTTTCCTGCTGGGAAAATGGGTGTATATATTTATAAATATATACACGTATAGATGTATATAGATGTGTATATGCACATATATACAGACACACGTATAAAAGTTTATTCTAAACTGGATTAACACAAATGACATGCAGTAAGCTATTTACAAATAATAATAAAACATACAATATTTTTTTGTAAATTCCATACAATCAGTTGGTTTTCATAGAATGGTTTCGTTGATTTTTTAACAACCTCTTATATCCCCAGCCAATCTATGAATGCAAGCCAACCATGATTTCACAAATGGAGCTGTGCTCCAGTCCTCCAAGTCCTTCCCCCCAAAATGTACTACCATCCCGTCACATATGTGATCTACTGTCAACTATTTCTCACCCGATACAAATTACATTCATGAAACAGAAACCTGCCACAGTTTCCACACTAACTTTAAGTTTGGTCTGCAGTATTATAATTTTCCTCCACTATGTATGTAATATACATAATTTCCTCCATATGATTTCTTAAGTGTAGACCATCTTAAATGAAGCGTTGGTTTGTTACACCTGCCAGTCAGGTTGTGTAGACCCTTGCACCGAGGCCGATTCTAAGGGGCCATCAGGCTGTCACTAAGTGCAGAGTTGGGAAGAGAGACAAACCCTTATATAGTATTCCCGCCATACAGACACCACAGAGCTGAAGAACCTCACAAGCACGGATAATAGTAAAAGGTATTAAATAATTAGGAAGGGATGAATCTTGAGTATTTATCACGTTTGTTTTTAATGGAATTTAATTATAAGTTTATATATTAATTTTTAGTAACAGTTGTGTTTGACAAAGGCTCGGAAAATGCTAGGAAATGCAACAACCAGTTCTTGTGAGCTGGTACAAGCAGACTCCAGCACCCCTGCCCCACATCCTTGCAATCGGGGAACCGCTGGGCTGGATGAGGCCTCAGTCATGACACGCTGTCCACTCACAGTCTGTGTGGATGGAGAAACGGCAGCCTTAGGGTTACCCGAGAGCAGAGGTAGTGCCCATCAGAGACACCCTCCAGTTCCCAGCATCGCAAAATCTCAGGCCTCTCCCAGACCTGCCGACTCAGGGAAATACAACCTCCAGGTGATTTCTAAACACAGGAAGGTTGGAAGCATGCTGAGTAACCTGGGTCCTATCCCCAGAAGTTATTTAACTGAATGGAAGAGAGCCCGAGCATGGTGATGGTTTTAAAGGCAGAACCCGGACTAAGACGCTCGGGTACACCACATTCCCTCCACGACGCCCCAGCCACAACATCACTGTGGACATCCGAGGCTCCGACACCAAGTCTTTCTGAGAAGCAGGGAGAAGGTGGCTGCACCTGGAGGTGATGCAGGATGGTGGCCCGGGGGGCTGGAAGTGGGCGCCCCCACAGCTCCCGACGCCGCCCACATTTTTCCCGACAGAAGGAGTGAGGAACCCCTGGACGTCATGAGCACCACCCCGTCCTTCGGGAAGGTGGAAGCAATGGGAAAACCAGCAGAGGCAGCGAGCTCACGGTTTTCATTTTATGCCCGACTCCTGCGGCCGCCTCTGTTCTGCTCTTGATCACCTCGCTCTGAAGAGCTCGTCTTGAAAGTGTCCTTGCAACACGAGGCCACAGCATTGTGATCGCCAGCTTCCCCCCCACCCCACTCTGAAGCCTCCTGCGGAAACTGTTTTCATCTTTTCAGATTTGAAGTACTTTACAAAAATACTCAGCAAATATTTCAGCAAAACGAATGTCCCTAAATAGGCGCTCTATCCAGTGTAAGTCATGATCACCAGCGTTCCTCTGAAGAGCCCAAAATAGAGTGCGCGCCGCAGTTCCTCCGAGGAGCGTCCTGGTTTAGCTAACCTAGTTAGAAGCTGTCTGGTGGTTCTTGGTCTCAGAACCCTACTCATCCCCTGGAGAAGCTTCCCCACGTGCAGGGTTCCGGGACGGGGGTCCCGGCGACATGTTCGTGGAGACCCCGGAGAAGCGGCATGTGGACTGCTTGTGCCAGGGGCGGCCCCTGAGCAGAGGACACTTTGGAGCCCCTCCACGACGTTTCCCTGGGGCTGCGTCCCTGCCGTGGGGTGGGCAGGCACGCTGCGCCCCTTTCCTCCCAGGCCCCTTGTCTGTCTCTGACATCCTGTCACTGCCTTCAGGCCAACGGATACGGAGGGAAGTTCCTGCGTCTTAACCTGGTTCCTGCTGTGATCCGGGAGAGCAAGGGGTGGCTCTGCGTCTGGTGTGGGAGAGCACACCTGTACCAGAGGGAGGGGTGTCCCCGTCACACTAAAGGCCGCAGTGGGTGAAGACAGCAGCCTTAACGTCTGTGGGTGCCTGTGGCGGTGGCGGCACCCAGCTCGGCCCCATCTGTCAGGACTTTCTGGTCCAGCACGGAAAAGGCCCGTGTCCCAAAAACCCTCTGGGTCCTGGGCAAAGCAGAAGCACTGGTCACCCTGGGCGACAGCCCAAAGCCCCCTCTCCTATGATCTGGAAAAGGAGCCTCCGCTGAGTGTCATGATGGAATTTTATAAAATCTAAAATTAAAACAGATAAGCAAACAGAGCTTACATGTACATGAGTCAGATGGGGACAGCCACTAACCAAACCCCCGTTTTAGGGGGAGACAGGGTAGATGGAGCCGCAGTTTCCTGGCCTCCGGAGCTAAGACGAGGCGCCCCACCCAGAGCAGTGGGCTGCCGAGGGCACTGGGGAGCTGAGGCGAGCCCCAGCTGGGCCAGCCCGAGGGGGAGTCGTGTGGGAGTCAGAAGAGGGGCCGAGCCATGGTCGTGAGGAGACCCCCGGCAGCTGGCCTGCTCTCTGTCCCACCCCGGGGCCGCCCAACAGGCAGGAGGGGACGGAGGCCCCAGGCAGCTACCAGCTGCTACGGGAGCAGACACTCTTTAATGGACCAAGGGAAAAGAAAACTGTTAAAGCATGTTTTTCTTTATCATAAAAGGAAGACACTTATAGTGAGGAAATGTGGAAAGTACAGGAGTATATAAAGAAGGAAGTTAAACCCTCACTTGACACCACCACCTTGAACAAACCACCTGCATCTGTAATATTGCCATACATTTTTTTCCCTGCGGTCCAGTCCCAGCCCCGTTATGTGTTTTGAAAGTCACTTTCCAAGAGTAATTGAAAGCAACTGAGATCTTCCCTGGAGAACCTCAAAGAAAAACAAAGGGAATCCAATTTATAATCCATACAAGCACTTCTTAGACATTCCCTTCCCGTTCCCAGTCTCTGGACACCTGCACACCTGCAGCTCCCTGCGTCCCCTACCCCCGGCCAGCCACGGCCAGCAGTCTGTCAACCCCGACACCAAGGTGTCCCCGAGTCTCTCCTCCTGCTCCCTTCCCAGCATTAAATTAGGTGGACTTGCTTCACTACGTGCAGTTCATCCTTTCTTTCTACCCATCTGCCCAGTTCTCCCGGGGAGAGAGTCTGGGCTAGCGGACCCCTTCCTTCCCCTAGAGGTTGGGGGAGGGGAAGGCAGAATATTCCCTCACGTTCAAGGGGAGGAACAATAAAAGTATCATGAAATATGCAAATGCCTGTCACATAACAGCTTTTAGGGAAAAAAAACTAAATATTTTACATACATTTTTTACAAAACTACAATTATATTACAGGTGCAATTTTATTTTTATTTTTAAAGATTTTATTTTTAAGTAATCTATACACCCCACGTGGGGCTCAAACGTACATCCAAGAGATCAAGAGTCACACTCTCCACCGACAGAGCCAGCCAGGTGCTTCTGCAGGTGCAATTTTATCTTGTAATCTGTTACCTTTACATTATATTCATTCATTCATTCATTCGGCAAATAGTTATTGTGGGCTTATTATATGCCAGACCTTGTCATTAGGGAAACAACGAGAAAAAAAGGAAAGCAGACAAAAATTCATGCCCTCATGAAGCATAGTCAAGTGGTAAGAGATAAACACAAACATAAAAGAAAGCAAACTGTATGTTATGCTGAAAGGTCATGGATACTCTGTATTTTTTTAAGCCAAGTGAAAGTGGGTCAGGAAAGCTGGTTACTTCTCAGTGACTTGATGTTTGAGCAAAGGCCTGGCTGAGAAGGGCTGAGGCATGCAGGCTGGGGGGTAAGGGATAGGGGGGCGTCCTGTGCACCACAGGACCTTAGCATCGTCCCTGGCCCGTCCCCACCAGATGCCAGCCACACCCCCTCCCCAGTTGTGACAACCAGTAATGTCTCCAGACCTTGCCAAGCCTCCCATGGATGCAAACGTGCCCCCAGATATAACCACTGTCCTGGGCGTTCTCATCCAGGGATGCACTTACAATCACGCGAACTCCACCCCAGACTGAATAAACGGGGGTCTCTGGGGCCTGAGCAGTGGGCAACCTATGAATGTTAAGCTCCTCAGGAGTTTTCTAAAGTTGGCCTCGGTTGAGGGCCCTTGCCTTCAGCCAGGGGTCCTGACACTGGGCCGTGTGTCAGAATCCCGGCACAGTCGGGCCCACCCCCCGAGACCCTGATCCAGGAAGTGTCTCCGAGGCCTGAGAACTTGCATTTCTACCATGTTCCTGGGGGAGGCTGGTGCAAGGACCACCCTTGGAGTGATGCTCAAACTCTGCTGAGCTCGGGAAGAAGCTGGGTACTTACTGAGAACGTCATTTTGCAACCAAAACACTTGGACTCTGTATCCTGTTCAAGGCCCGGGGTGATGTTCTGATGCAGGGGTTCCGGAAAACCCACTCTGGGAAGCTCTGCAACATGCCGCACCAAAGGCGAGGAAAATTGTGTGTCCTGCACCTGGTCAGAGAGGCCCCTCCTGGCAGGGGGCTCAAGAGGGCCGGGGGCAGGGGCCGAGGCCGGGCTCGGGGTTGGCTATCTCACAGCAGGGGCACCAGGGCTGGGCCCCATCCGTCACTGATCTAGCAAAGGGGAGGGAAGGGCACAGGATCGGCCAAGCTGGCCACACGAGGCCCAAAACTTCTAAACTGAAAGGACTGAGGACACTAACTGAAGCCCACTGGGTGGCTGGGCCGGGGGCTACGGCTTCGCCTCCCAGACACCCCTCGTCCCCAAGGGACCTGACCTTCTGTGCTCTCCAGCAGCGTCCAGACGGGCCTGTGTGTGGTCAGGACGTCGCCTGCCGACGCGAGCCAGGGCCCCAGACAAGACACGGGGAATAGTACCCGTGAGTCATTGCTGAGCTGGGAGCACCCCATGTGCACCACTCAGGGATTCCTCACAGCAACGCCACAGACGGGAACTGCTGTGATCCCTATCGAGGGGTTGTGTTAGTTTCCAATATGTCACAAATTACCAAGATTTAGGGGCTTAAAAACAACACGGATTTATTATCTTACCGTTCCAGAGGGCAGAGGGCAGAAATGGGCCTCCCTTGGCTAAAATCCGGGCACCGGCGGGGCTGCGTTCCTGGTGGCGACTCCAGGGAAAGCTGGTCCCTTGCTGCCTCGGCCCCTCTGGGCTGCCCACCCTCCCTGGCTCCTGGCGGCTCTGTTTGTCTCACTCTGACCCCCTGCCTCCCTGTTCCTTCATACGGACCCTTCCAGTTCCAGCGGTCAGGTAGCCTGGGATACCCTTCCCAACTCAGGATCCTTAATCCCACCTGCAGAGTCTCTTGCTGTGGAACGCCACACATTTCACAGGCTTCAGGGTTTAGGATGTGGACATATTTGGGGGCCATTATTCTGCCCGTGACCAGTGTAGAGAGAAGTAAAGTGCCCGAGATCACAAGCCACCAGGCCCCAGAGATTGTGCTGATGGACAAACAGGAGGATGATGAGAGGCTTGCTCCGAGGAGACCCTTGCCACTCCACGGTTCCACCTGAGGGTGGTGCCCCCTTGCCTAGCACCCAGCTTCTGAAGCCCTGTGTGGCCAGGAGGGCGCTTTTCTTATGGTATGGCTGGATTTCTTGTCTTCCTGTCCTGCTGGCCTATGAACGGAGACCACATCGGACCCTCGCCATGTTCACAGGGCCCAGGACACGTGCATCCCCTGGTGCTCAGTGCTCTGCGTGACCAATGGAGTCTACACACTCACCCCACCATCTTCACCAAAGACTCTGGCCACGCCTTCACCCAGCGCCTGGCGCCTCAGCAAATGCACCAACAGATGTCACCCACTGACCCGTCACTCACCCTTTCAATTGTCATCCGGGTACCGCTCACCACGTAGTGACGGTGCATTAATGGTCTCTCCCCATCAGAAGTTGGCGCCAAGGTGGCAGGACTCTTTCCTGCCTGTTCGGAGCTAGACCTGGCTTTCGTGACAATAGCAACAGCCTTTGCATGCGACCTCTGTGGTGTGGGACGGGTCCATGAATCCCGGAAGGAAGGAAGGAAGGAAGGAAGGAGGAAAGGAAGGAAGGAAGGAAGGAAATGACACAGCAGGGAAGAACATTCCTAATTAAATCTACATTAAGATGATATCCCTTACCTGTGATATTCATGCAAACACAAACGCTGAGTAACAGATGCTAATGGCAGGGCTGTGGAAAACCACTCACAGATTACCCATGAGGACGCAAAGTGACCCGAGCCCAGGGAGGGGGACGTGGGGATTCTGGCCGGACTGTATCTGCTATTGCCACTGTGTTATAAAGGATGTGACTCAGCAACAGCCCCACAGAAGAGACCCCAGGGTCTCCAGGCCAGGTTTGGGGGGAAGCCCAGAGCTTCAGACCCTCCCCACCCGCCCTCCTGCACAGCTACCCAGAAGCTCTTGGAACCTCTGTTCAAAAGTTTTTCTAGAGCTCCATCTCTAGCCCCAGGCTGGTGGGGGGGGGGGGTACAGGGGGCCCTACAGGGGGCTGAAAGCTCCCCCCTGTAATCACTTTCTGGCACAAGCCCTACCCTCGCACAGGACCCCCCCAGGTCACCTCACTCACCTCAACTCTGACGTGATCAGAGATCTATGAACAAAAGACACTCCCGTCCCTCAGGAACCATCAGGGACAAAGACCAAATATATTTTTATATTACACGACAGGCACGAACTAATTTTTCCAAAAATTAGTAAATAAAGAGAAAAAATTAGACTCTCACCCAGCTTCATTCTATAGGGACAGTATTCCAGGGTAGTAAATAGTTAATCAGGGAAAATTCTCCTTTAGAAAATGATTCCAGCTAGTAAAGACAGAAACGGATGATTGAATTAGAAAAAAAAAAAATCACCACTTTCCATCCCCAGTGAAACAGCTGATCCAGGCTGCGACCATCAGTGGTGGGAAAACTTTAGGAGGGCTGCTGGGGGGCTTTAAAGGTGGTGGGTTAGGAGGGGGCCACACCTGACCTCATGGGCCAATCTTCACATAACCAAAAGTGGGACAAGCAGTCACCCTGTGCCTCCTGAGAAGATGTAATGAGAAGCGCTCCAAACCACCTCTGACTTATTCTTGCCAAAATAAAAGCTGATGCAGAATCTGATTGAACCTCTAGAGAGCAGTGATTCTCAGCTGGGGGTCCCTCGTTCCGCAGGGACAGTGGGGAGAAGATGCTCGGCGCATCCAGTGAGTAGAGACCAGAGACGCTGCTGAACGCCCCCACCACGCCAGGACCGCCCCCACACAGTCAAGAACGATCTGGTCCAAAACGTCAGCAGAGGAGCGCTGAGAGGTCCTGCTGTAGATCTAACCTGCCTGTAGGAAACAAAGGCCAAACAGTAAAATGAGGCCAGGAGGATGGACTCAGCCAAAGCCTGGATGCTGCAAATTCCACAGCTCAAATCATCCCGTTTCTTCAACAAATACATGGAATAAAAATGGAGGGAGGAAGGGACACTGAAGTCAACATTTTAGACACAAAACCAAAAATGCAAGGTGCGGCCATAACTTGGATCCTGGTTCAAATAAAGCAACTGTTAAAAAAAAAAAAAGTGTTAAACCATTAGGGGAAATTTGGACACAGGCTGGACACAGTATCTTAGGGGATACTGAGAGCATGTTATTACCTGTATCACATATGGTATCCATGTTGAGATTACGTGTTTTTAACTCCGCATTTGTTAGGGATACATGTTATTTACAGGTGAATGATATAATGTCTGGGATTTGCTTAAAAACAGCAGTTCTCAGTGTGAGGTCGGCAGACCCAGAAGGGGTTCCCTGAGGTTCATCCAGGATGTGCAGAAGCAACAGTAGGTCAAAGTGATGGTGCTTTGACACAAATCAAGGCAGTGGCACCAAACTCTTCTAGTCACTGTGTTCTTTACCGCCACGTAGTCATAACAAGAAATTTTTAAAAAGCTGTTTCACTGAAGAACTTGTTATAGGAAGCAATAAAAACTATTTTGTTAAATCTTGACCTTTTAGAATACATCTTTTTAATGTTCTATGTGATAAAATGCAAAGTGCAACCAACTTTAAAAGTAAAAGAGCCAGTTATCTTACCAGCAAAATGGGTTTGGTTGGGAAGAGCACCCGGAAAGGACCGAGCCATGCCCCGTGCTAGGATACTGGGAGAACGGAGCAGAGAAGCTCCTTCATAGAAGAAAGGGGGCGGGGCTGGGAGGGCCTGATGTAAACGAAAATCCCATTGGAGTAAACTGGGAGCTCCAAGTGTAGTGGCTTCTCATTGGCTGGGCTGTTGCTGGGTCGGCAGGAAACCTTTCCTCCTGCCCGGGTGTTAGGTTGGCTCTGCAAAGGGCTACAGAGTGACAGGTGTCAGAGCTCCCCATGCTGGCCTTCCAGCTCCTTTTGAATGAGGTTTCCTTTATTCAGTTTCAAGTACCCAGCAAGCACCTTCTGCCCTGTACCTGAGGATGATTGTCTCAAGGAGAAGCACCTGTGGGATCATTTGCATTTTGAGCTGAACTAGCTGCTTCTTCCATGGAGCATGATGATGTTTACTTGAAAAACCAACTAACAGATAAATTATGGTCCATTCAATTATGGTAAATATGATCCTATTGGGTATTTGGCAGACATTTTCCCCAAAATGAACAAAGTCAGGTGTCTCTTTAAGTGAAAAAATGGACCAAATTTGTTGCCAATCATAAAACTTGAGCTTTCAAGTGAAAATTAGAATTTAGGAAAAGTATCTGCCAGCTTGCCAGAATGTAGGGATATTCGGAAAAACTAGTGATGATATTAACAAATGTAATTTTTCAATATTGTGTAATAAAATAGGTCGACATTTGGAAGATCTGCATAACTTAGTAACCGATGCTTTCCAAATGACAGAGGCATGATGAAACAAAATTATGTATGAGGGAAGACGCACTCAGAGTGCAAGAGAGAACAATGGATTTTAATGTAACAAAGCACAAAAAAGTGCGTTGATATAATGTCACATTCCACATTGTAACTAACATCCAAAAACTAGTATTTATCAAGTTTCAGTAGAGTATCAAAAAAGAATATCCACAAAGGTCTCAAAAGACTGTTAAAATATACCTTCCTTTGCCAAACGTGAATCTGTACAAGGCCAGATTCCCTTTACATATTCCCATCAAACAACATAATGTAACCATGGAACGCAAAAGCTGATGTGAGAACCTAGCGGTCTTTTATTGAGAGTCCAATTGCCTTAAACCAGACATTGAAAGGAATTGTAAAAATGCAAAACAATGTCACTCTTCTTGCTGTTTTTTAAATATAGTTATTATTCATTAAAAATATATACATCAGGGGTGCCTGGGTGGCTCAGTTGATTAAGCGTCTGCCTTTGGCTCAGGTCATGATCCCAGGGTCCTGGGATCAAGTCCTGCATCGGGCTCCCTGCTCAGTGGGGAGTCTGCTTCTCCCTCTGCCTCTCCCCATACCCCCCTGCTTGTGCTGACTCTCTCTCTCTCTCAAATAAATAAATAAAATCTTTAAAAAAATATATATATACATCATTTATGTGAACATGTAATGGGTTTGTTATAATTTTTAAATGAATCAATAAGTAAATAAAGTTTCTCAGTTTTAATATCTAATATGATAAGTATCAAGTTTAACTCGCACAAACAAAAGCTGTTTAGGATCCTTAATATTTTTTAAAATCGCAAAGGAGTCCTGAAAACAAAACATTAGAGAAACACAGCTTTAACATGATCTAGAACGAACCAAACACACACACACACACACAATACTGTGTCGAGGGAGAGGCAGGAAGGTGCAGCAGAGTTTAGGTTGAAGTTGAGTGGGGATTTATTATACTATTCTCTCCCTTCAAATGATCTGTAATTAATCACTTTTTAAAAGCAGATCAGTAGTTGCCAGAAGCCAGGGAGTAAGGGGGGGAAACGGAAAGAAAGAAAAAGCCTCACAACACAAAATTACTTTAAAAATTCTTAGCAAAGCTAAGACAAGACAAAATAAATGTTAAGTGTGACTCAAAAACAAAACTCGAATCTTTGCTGTTTCCTTGAAGCACACCTAAATCTAAATGAAAGAAAAAAGACAAAAATACAGGGATGGGACAGAATATAATAAAATGAAGAGGATATGTGCAGCAGGACCTATACCAGACAAAATAGAATTCTAAATAAAATAATGCTAAATAAAAATAGAATGGCAACAATAGAAATGTTTAATTTGATAAGAGAAAATCCACGTAGAGGTTGAGTCATTAATTGTCATGTGCTGATTTACAGTGTCAGGGTGTGTGATCACCCAAAGTCATAAACAACAGAAACCCGGGGAATACATCACTGCCGCTGATTTTGCTAGAACAAAGGAAGCCAAACACCCAACCAACAGATTTTGAAAGTAGAACTCTTTATTTCACCTAGCTGAAGGTAAAGGCTTCAGATGCTGCTTGATCCCAGAGCCCTGCTCAGGCTGACAAAAACAGAAGAGAGAGGGAGAGAGAGAGCGCCCTTCCCTCCCTAGGATGTTGATAACCACACATCGGCACGCTCCTTCCCGTGACATCAGGGCCCAGGAGCCCAGCCAGATGTAAGAAAATCCTCTGCAGGCAATATGGAGCTCCCCCTCTAGTCTAAGGACACCGACCTGGAGGGTGTCTCCTCAAAGCCCTCAGCTGGGCCCAAGACTTGCAGCTAGTTGCAGGGGTGTCTTTGATGGCCATGCTTCGTGGTGCCCCCAGAGCAACCACCCTATGGAGGAAGTGGGCAGGTCTGAGGTTACTTTATCTGCATCGCTGGAAATGCGCTGAGGACCGCAGACCCCTCTCCGGGCTGCAGTTGGCCCCAATAATTGTTGCGAGCTTCCAGCTAAAGCGCTTTGTAAAACATGATTACCCTTGGTCCCGTGAGCTTCCATCCATGCAATAACCCTAAGTGTTGACTGCCAAGCATCAGGGCCTGCTTCATACAGAACAGAGCACAGCGGCATTAGTGATGTTGGTGACATTGTCTCTGGTCCCCGCGCCCCCTTCTTCTTATTCCGAAAACTCAGCTGTGAAGGTAACCACTGCTTGGCTTCCTTTTGAAATGAGTCCCTGATATTTTAATAAGGATGGGAGTCTGACCCTTTCCAGAGACAGAAGTGAGAGAGAAAGGATGGTCGGTGGGAAAGGCGTTTGATTTCGCAGGAAACACATAGACTGGATGGCTGGGGCATGTCGTAAAGAAGGTGTCCAGGTGGGCATGTGGATCTGTAGCTCAGGACAGTGGTCTGACCGGAGATAGATTCGGGAAATGTCCACATTTACAAGGTGGTGAGGATATGGGTGTGAGTGAGCTTGGTCGGTTCCTGGGGAGCAGAAGGACCTCTCCCCAGTGGGGGGGAACAGAAAGAATCCTGTAGGGAGTGGGCGGAGGGGAGGGAGGGAGGCCAGGAAGCCAGAGAGTGCAGGATCCCGGAAGACAAGGGAAAGAGGGAGCAGGTGGTGATGCCAAGGGCGAGGACCGAGAAGCACCTACCGGACCCGGCGGCCGGGAGGCCACTGGTAACCTGGTCCCGAGCACTCCTGGTTGGTGGTGGGGCAGCGACCACACCAGGCTGAGCAGTTAGATGGTGGGTCCAGACGGCTCTTAGCAAGTTTGGTTGACAAGGGAAAGAGGTCACCGAGTTCAGCAAGAGTTTTTGCTTCTTCTTTTAAAATGGGAGAGACTGGGCATGTTTTAAAGCCAGTATGTTCATTGATTATGTTGATGGGTGGAAAGGAGCCAGTGCATGGAAAGGAGCTGAAGAGACAGTGAAGGTGTCAGAGGCTGAGGAGGCAGGCAGGTTGGGGTCCGAGCCCCAGGCTGGCGGATAGCCAGATCCTGCGGAGTCTCACACACAGGACGCAAACCCTCAGAGGGACGGGCACGAGCAAGGAATTACAAGAAACACGAATGCCCCGCCAAACTGCAGTCTCAGGCAATGATGAGATTCTACTTTTCATCCACCAGTTTGGCTATTGACAGGTGAGGAAACTGAGGCACTGATGGGTTAAGATCCAGACCACGCAGCCAGCGCCTAACAGAGCCAGGGTTGGAATGCAGGCAGTCTGGGTGCAGTTGGAACTCTCAGCCATGATGTGATGCCTTTTTGCTAAAAAAAATAATCACACATTACATAAATGTGCATTTCCATAAATCAGTGCATATAAATAAACACACACGTGTGTGTGTACAATACATATTAATATTCACAGAGAAGACTCGATATCAAAATGTGAAGAATGGTTATCTCTGGGTGATGGGATTACAGTGGCTTCTCCTCTCCTTTTCCCTTTCTGTATTTCTAAGTTTCCTACAAAGGGTAAATTACTTGTGTATAGGAGTTATTTTTAGAAACAAGCCTGGGGGAGACCAGGGGAGGCGGGGATCGAACCCCCATTGTTCAAGTCCAGCCCTCCTGGGAAGACTTGGGGCTGGGGTGGGGCAAAGAATGAATGGGTGAGTCTGTCTCTGAGGTACCCGCAAAAGCCTAGAGCGTTTTCCCCGGGGACTGTTGTGCAGTCCTTCTCCAGCAGAACTGCTCATGCCCCAGGGGCCCTAACCCAGGGTCTTAGCCTCCCCAGTTAGATGTATCCCTCTAGGTCTCCCCATGGCCTCCCAGAAATTCACCGAAGATGCATTCCCTCTGGATGTGCCCCCCTGCTCTGGTGGACGTGCTTCTCAGGCTCTTTGCAGAACCCAGACCAGGTTGACAGCCTCCTGGGCCGCTCCATGGGGCTCAGCCCTGGTGGTCCCGTCTCCAAGACACCGTGCAGGTGGCCACTCCATCCCAGGCTTGTGCTCCCAGAACTACTCCTTCCCTCCATGGCAGCTTTTCTCCAGGAAGACCTCACTTCCTGCCAAAGCAGGTGCACGCCCCCAGACCCCGCCTCCTGCCGCGGTCCTGTTTACAATCACCAGGGAGAGGCCACGGTTCAGAAGTGCTTCTTCCTTCTTTCCATCTATCACCTCTAAGGCCACTCTTTGTAGCTGGAAAATTTAGAGTGAGCTACTAAGTTACTGGATTCTGGAAGCGTCTTCTGCTGCTCAACTATTATTTTTTAATAAAGTGTCTCAAAGGATAATTCCACAGGCAAAAAAAAATTTTGGAAAAAAAGGGATTTCTGGTTGTCCTCCGAGAGAACTAGAAAATCCAGACAAACAAAGGTGTATGAAAAGTGACCAGAGGAGGCAGGTCCTGCTGCAGGCTGGGTCTGAAGGGGTGAGAGGCCAGTGGGGGGGGGGGGAGGAGAGACATGACAACTGGCCATCCGGGGGAGGTGTCCCGACACAAGGAGGAGGGCGCAAGACCCAGAACACCCGCGAAGCACAACTTTGTGCTCCTTGTTCTGAGCTGGGCTCTGTGCGGTTTGCCATGAAGCTGGGCCCACAGAGTGAGGGTGCTTCTCCAGGCTCGAGGACCCCTCGGAGCACCTGCTGAAGGCTGGGGGCGGGTCTCCGGGCTCCAGGACCCCTCGGAGCACCTGCTGAAGGCTGTGCACCTGCCACCTTGCAAGATGGACCTGCTCCACACATGCCCACGATCCCATGCCCAGTGCTGGCCATTCCCCAGCCAACGAGCGATGCTGGGCGGGGAGGCCTGCTGCACTCAAGGGGGTGCTCGCCATGGCCAAGCGGGACTCCTGTCCTCCTGCTTCTGGAGATGCCCCCTCCCTGCCCGAGTCCGTTCCTCCCCCCGGAGGGCCAAGCAGAGAGGAAAGAGTCAGAGCTTCGGAGCCAAAACATGAGAAGGGCACATCTCTTTCAGCCACTTGCTGACCGGCCAGTGCTCGGCCCCCTCTTCACGCCCTCTGGCCTCAGCCTCCTTTTCTGTAAAGTGCAGACAATGTGAGGATTAAATCACAGGAGCTGGGGGGTGGGGTTCCTTCTCCCTCCACCGTCCACTCCCTGACTGGAGTCCCTTCTCGCTGGGGAAGCCTCCCCCAGAGACAGCCTCCCTGGCTTGCTGGGATTCTGCGCCCCATACCAGCGGGGGGCGCTCTCTGTGGCACGCCGCTCCCCAACACCAGCTGGGCGGCCCACAGCTGAACTCAGTTCTGACACCATCTAGCTGCAGACAGCATCACACGCCGCCGTCTAAAGCCTCAGTCCCCAAGACTGTCCCCCGTCCAGAGGCCAATCGCAAGTCCCAGCTGTCACCTGGCCTCTGACCCTCCAGCTACACGGCCGCTCCTGGGGTGTGTGAGCAGCTCACAGAGCTCAGAGAAACGCTGCCCTCGCTGGGTCACTGGTTTACTATAAAAGGCTGTAACTCAGGAACTGCCCTATGGAAGAGGTGCAGAGGGCCAGGGGTGCGGAAGGGGCGGAGGTTTCATGACCCACCCCCCACCCGCACCCCTCTGCCCCCTGCCCCCACAATGCCAGGTGTTCACCAACCAGGAAGGTCTGGGAAACCTGCCCTTGTTGGGTTGTTCTGGAAGCTTCACTGCGCAGGCATGATCGATTATATCACTGGCCACTGGTGATGGAGCTCAGTCTCCGGGCCCTTCGCCTCTCGGAACGGAGGGAGGGAGGGAAGACACTAAAAGTTCCAACCCTCCAATCACACTGGGTTCCTCCGGTGACCAGCCCCCATCCTTAGGCAACGAAGTCACCTCGTTAACATAACGGACCCTTTATCACTCTCACCACTTGGGAAATTCCAAGGGTTTCCGATGCTCTGTGCTGAGAACAGGACAAAGACCAAATCTAAATTTCTTATTGTGAGTCACAATACCACACCTCTCTCCCTTGTGTCCCTCCCTTCCTGCAGTCAGCAAACATGAACCAAGTGTCTGTCTCTGTCCTCAGGCTGGCCCTGCGCTCTCTGATGTAGGGACCAGGCAGGACCTTGGCTCCAGCGCCCACCTGTCCTGGGGAGGCAGGTGCAGGAACTTGCTCTGCAGGGGCTCCGTAGGGTCTGGGAACCAGGCAAGGGCCTCACCATCAGTCAGGAAGTACATGATATCGTCTGTGATTGCAGACGCCCTAGAAGGCTGGCAGACCTCAGCCCGTGGGCCAGACGTGGAGGACAGAAGTGGATACTGGTGTTGCCACAAGGCTTTGGCAACAGAAAGTGCCAGGGACGTGCAGAGACTCTCATGCATTCGTAACACGACTTGACCCCCAGAACAGACGCAGGAAGGGAGGGGGTTGTATTTGGTTTGGGTTCATTTCCACTAAAGCCCCTCCTTTGCAGGTGCAGAAGCACACAGCTCAGCTCTGCCCGTAGAAGGCAGGGTGTAACATAGATGATCTGGGTGCCAGCACGCAGGGGATCAAGTGAGACAAGTGGGCAGCCGGCGTCTTGAGTGCTGACAGAAAGGCCACATCTCTCCCAGCGGTTCTCATGCTGCCATGGCGACAGGCGGTTAAAAATAGTTCAGGCACAAGTTGAGGAGTCAACGCTCGCTGACACTGGGAAAGCTCCCGGCGAGGCTGGAAGAGTGAGCAGCGGGCACATTCCCTCCCAGGACCCCTAATTAAGGACCCTAGGGGGCCCCTAATGCAGGGACCGGGTGCACCACATCCTCTGGGTGTTTCGGCAGATTTTCTTATGCAGGTAGAGGTAGACTGGGCACATCCCGCAGGAAAACTGCGAGCCAGGGGGCCCGGGACAGTTGGGAGAGCCTCTACCCCAGCCTCCCTGCCTCCCTCTGTCTCTGCCCACACCTCACACCTTGCAGTTCCTGCCCGTCTTGTACCTCCCACTGGAGCCCTAAGAGGGGCTGTCCTGTGTTTGCTGCCCCCTGCCTCATCCACAGCTTGCACAGTGTCTGACCTTTAGTGGGTATCCCATACATCTTTACTGAATGAGTAAGCAAGGTCATGAAAATTAGCTCCTTGTCTTGAAGTGCATTCTGATATTTCCGACCCATGCACTGGTAGACTATGATACATTGGTGTTGACTAGAATCATATACCCATCTGTGCTGGGTCTTGACAGCTCACCCTGCTCCACCAATATTCCCATTTTACAGAAATCCAGAGAAGAAGACATCCTAAGTCACACAGCCCCCACCTGCTGAGGCCCCGGGGCAACACTTTCTCTTTTCTAGCTTTTCTCACTAGAAATAGAAATTGACTCTAAGTGAGCATTTTCGTAGCCAGAAATGTTTGAAGACAGGGCTGCCAATTTAGATCATCGTTTTTGAGAGAGGCTCGGGTGCAGGCTTTCAGATACCTGGAGGAAGAACCAGGCTGCGTGCATGCGTGCTGGCACCTGCAGACAGCTCCAGAACCCGGGGGGCCCAGAGGAAGGACTGAGTGGGCTGTGCCGAGGACAGGGTATTTGCATAATGAGCCCAGTGCATTCATTACCTCCTGACGCCCCACAGTCCTGAGAGGTGACTGTTAGTGTCATCTTAGCTGGAACTGGGTCACACAAGAAAGGACAGGCCTCCCAGACGGCTCCCAGGGATCTGACTGCTCATGCACAATGAAGACCACATCCATAGCCAAGGCTCTGGTGGAGGCAGCTGGACCTCGGGCCCCTGCTCTGGGAAGCGGAAAATCAGCCCTCCCCCCTCCCCCTGCCCTGGGGCCAGAGCCTCTCTCTCCACTCACACCCTCTATCCACAGCCCACCCTGCTTCAGGGACCTTGGACCTGAAAGGGGAATGGCCAAATATCCCTCCCAGTCCATGTTCTCTCCTGGCTTCCGGACATTCGTATCCCTCTGCCTGGGTGACATCTCCACCTGGAGGTCCCAGGGCCTCCACCCAGGACCAGACCCAGCATTTCCCCCTAGAGCCACTTTCCTCCTGAAATCCCTGTCTTGGTGGTTGTCCCTGAACCCTGAGCCTACTGGGCCACCTCCCCCAGCCACACACCACCTTCCAACACTGCTCCTGTCCCTTTCTCCTAAATCATTCCCCTTCCTCACCTGGGTAGAGCTCACCCCCACTCACCTGCATAGAGCTCACCCGCACTCACCTGTGTAGAGCTCACCCCCACTCCCCTGCATAGAACTCACCCGCACTCACCTGTGTAGAGCTCACCCCCACTCCCCTGCATAGAACTCACCCGCACTCACCTGTGTAGAGCTCACCCCCACTCACCTGCGTAGAGCTCACCCATACTCCCCTGCATAGAACTCACCTGCACTCACCTGTGTAGAGCTCACCCCCATTCACCTGCATAGAGCTCACCTGCACTCACCTGCTTAGAGCTCACCTGTGTAGAGCTCACCCCCACTCACCTGCATAGAGCTCACCCGCCCTCACCTGTGTAGAGCTCACCCCCACTCACCTGCATAGAACTCACCCACACTCACCTATGTAGAGCTCACCCCCATTCACCTGCATAGAACTCACCTGCACTCACCTGCTTAGAGCTCACCTGTGTAGAGCTCACCCCCACTCACCTGCATAGAACTCACCCGCACTCACCTGTGTAGAGCTTACCCCCACTCACCTGCATAGAGCTTACCCATACTCTCCTGCATAGAACTCACCTGCACTCACCTGTGTAGAGCTCACCCTCAGTCACCTGCATAGAGCTCACCCACACTCACCTGTGTAGAGCTCACCCCCACTCACCTGCATAGAGCTCACCCCCACTCACCTGTGTAGAGCTCACCCCCACTCACCTGTGTAGAGTTCACCCCCACTCACCTGCATAGAGCTCACCTGTGTAGAGCTCACCCACACTCACCTGTGTAGAGTTCACCCCCACTCACCTGCATAGAGCTCACCCCCACTCACCTGTGTAGAGCTCACCCCCACTCACCTGTGTAGAGCTCACCCCCACTCACCTGTGTAGAGTTCACCCCCACTCACCTGCATAGAGCTCACCCCCACTCACCTGTGTAGAGCTCACCCCCACTCACCTGTGTAGAGTTCACCCCCCACTCACCTGCATAGAGCTCACCTGTGTAGAGTTCGCCCTCAGTCACCTGCATAGAGCTCACCTGCATAGAGCTCACCCCCACTCACCTGCATAGGGCTCACCCCCACTCACCTGTGTAGAGCTCACCCCCACTCACCTGCGTAGGGCTCACCCCCACTCACCTGTGTAGAGTTCACCCCCCACTCACCTGCATAGAGCTCACCTGTGTAGAGTTCGCCCTCAGTCACCTGCATAGAGCTCACCTGCATAGAGCTCACCCCCACTCACCTGCGTAGGGCTCACCCCCACTCACCTGTGTAGAGTTCACCCCCACTCACCTGCATAGAGCTCACCCCCACTCACCTGTGTAGAGCTCACCCCCACTCACCTGTGTAGAGCTCACCCCCACTCACCTGTGTAGAGTTCACCCCCCACTCACCTGCATAGAGCTCACCTGTGTAGAGTTCGCCCTCAGTCACCTGCATAGAGCTCACCTGCATAGAGCTCACCCCCACTCACCTGCATAGGGCTCACCCCCACTCACCTGTGTAGAGCTCACCCCCACTCACCTGTGTAGAGCCCACCCCCACTCACCTGCGTAGGGCTCACCCGTATAGTCACAGAGCTCCTGAACCCTCTTCCACCTCCAATCTGGGTTTCTGCGACAGCCACACACACCAGCTCTCCAAACTCACCCGTGTGAACTTTCCGATCCAACCGTGGCACTGCCCTGCATGGCTACCCGGGGTGATGACAGAGTTCTTGGCCTGGCCGTCGGAGCCCGGGGACCCCACTACCACCCCACCATCCTCACTCCCACAACCAGGGCTCATGCCCTGTAACTCCCCTGGGCATTCTTGCTGCTCTGGGCCCCAGAATTCACTGCTCTCTCTCACCTCTGTGTTTCCCCGTCCTCCCGCCGCTGCCTGAGGTGCTCCATGTGTTAAAGATATAAAAACATCCCCATACAGGTTTCAAAAATGGCAGCATATTTCAAATGTTTGCCGCTAACACATCAGTGCCTTGATCACAAAACCATTGCGGTGCGGTGTCATTTGCGCCGGTCAGAAGATAATGAATGGGCTTATGGAACAATAATTCGGACCATCCTTCCAGCCTTTGGGTCAAGTACAGCGCCCGTCTCCCTGGGTTTGGCAGGACTGGCGGGCTTCCCAGGAAGTGGGACGGTCAGCATTAAAATCGGGAGAGCCCCGCTCAGTCTGGAAGAACAGTCGTGCACACGCACACGAAGACCTTCTTAAACCTCCCTGGACCTTTGTGACTGTCTGTCCCTGTCTGTGGATAAAAAGCCACGTAGGACACGTGTGGGAGAGGCACCCCTCCGGCTGCTGGTCTTTCCTGCCCCGCACCTGCCGTCATGGTGCTGGCCTGCTGACGGCCCCTCCCCGCGCCCTCAGCATCTCTGTGCACCTCCTCCGGAGGGGTCAACCGCACTAAGACTGTCCCCAGGCACATCGTCGGTGCCCTCCTGGTGGTGAGCGTCCCTAGGGCCAGGCTGGGAAGGGGCACACGAGAGGGCAGGGCATGGCTCCAGAGAGCAGAGGCTTCTGGCCTGCCCCACCACGGACACTGTCTGACCTCTGCGACCCAGGGGCTCACAGCGGGCTCGGGGAGGGCTGCCCAGAACGCCGTAGGGACGCAGAAGGCGCCTGGATCAGAGGCAAGCGAGGAGGCAGAGCCCCTGTCGTCTGAGGAAAAGAAGAAGCCAAGCTGGGGAGAAGCTGCTCCAGAAGCAGAACAAGAAAGCCCGGTTCAGCTGCCCCTTCTGCGGATGGAGGGCTGCGCCAGGGGACCTCACGGTCCTTCCAGATTCTGTCACTGAGCTGTCGGCATTGCCAGCCTCGAGGGTGCCACAGACGCAGGGACTGGGCGGGAGTCTGGGGCGCGGCGACAGTGCCGAGCAGGGGTTCAGGGTCCGTGGGAGAGGAGTCCGGACCGCCCAGTGCCCCCACACGTAACGGGTGCAGTGGTGAGGGTTTCAGAGCAGGGAACCCGCCGTGGGCTCTCTCAGGACGCAGGAACAACCGCAGCACCCTCACGTGCAGCTGCAGCACCCCTGGGTCCTTCTCTCCTCTCCCACTTTGCCCACGCGGGGATCTCAGGACCTCTAGTCACTGCAGAGATGGCCATCCACCGGCGGCCCATTCCAGCTGGTAGAGCTCGGCTGGGCAAGCACCTGGCTCTGGGCCCACAGTCTGGTTCCCCTCTTCTTTTCTCTGAACCGGACTTACCTTCCCCAAACTGCAGACGGGCATGTCCCGCCCAGCGCACAGCCGGCCGCGGTTGGCAGCAGGGAAGGAGGGCACCAGGAGGAAAGCATGTGCCCACATGCAGCAAGGTCAAAGGGGAGGACACTGGGAAGGGCTGGTAGTGGATCACCAGTGGATCAGCCTCTCCCCACTGCCGGGAGCGAGGGGCAGCTTGGGAGGGGGTGGCAGCCTTCCGGGAGCAAGGAGACTGTGACTCCCTGTCTCTGGAGATATCAGGTGCTAGGTCCCATGTGGCATTCCCACGGGGTCTTTACGGTTGCTGGTGCTCCAGACTCCAGCCTGGCTCTCCAGGGTGGTCCTCTCCTCCTACACACCCATGGGATGCAGGAGGGCACCTCGTCCATCCACACGGGCTGTCTGTCTATGGGAACTCAGTAGCTGAGTAGAATTCACGTACTGGACCCAGAGCATTCCGCGTAACTCCTGCCTTCCCAGTGGCAGTCCTAATCACAGGCTGTGACTCATCTCTCTCGAGAAAGCAGAGAGGGTATCAGAGTTCAGCCCGTCACAGGGGCCTCGATGAGAAAGGCCTGGGATCCTAGTAAACAGAGCGGGATTCCAATGTCAGACAACCACCAACTCTGAGATGCCGTGTGATGCGTCAGTCCCCAAGCTTCTGGTCCCCCCCCCCCCGCCACCCCGGTGTAAAGGGAATCATAGTGATGGTATCACTAAATGCCGTGGGCATCGTGGATAACGTACGCACATGGCACATAGTAGCTGATCCATAAAGAGCTGGTGCTTCCCCACCTGAGCAACATCTGTCTCTCCAGGTAGATGCTGTCTCCCCCAGCCCTGGACTGGACTGGATTCACCTTCTCTGGCCACATCTCCACAGCTCCAGAGGAAGTTACAGCCTCCTGGCTGGGCAGCCAGGCCCCGGGATGCAACGGTCTCATGGGCATAGTTGTCACGGCCTCATGAGTCCACGGGATCGAGTCTGCTGTGCTCCTTCTGTCTCCTTCCGACTGGCTCTGAAATGGGGATGGGGTGCAGCCTAAGGACAGGGCCCTCAGAACCTCACCTGGGGGCTGCAGGGGAGAAAGGCAGATGGAACCAGGCAGGACTCCCCCACGGCTTTGTCCTTTAAATCTGTGATAAGGTGAATGAGCAGGTGTGCTACCTCCTGGAGCCTCAATTTCCTCACCCACGAAATGGGAAAACACGACCTTCCTTGAAAGCAGGTCATGGGCAGTCACGGGCATGAGCAGTCGCTTGTGAGCTGCCCAGACGCAGACACCTGCGGCTGGAGGGGGCGGTGATTATGGAACTGTCACCGAGGCCCGTCTGGTGCTGCGGGAGACTGCAGGTGCTGGACTGTTTCCCCATCTTTCCACAGGTTGCTGGAACCACAACTTATAATTAATGCACAGTGATGTGGCTTGACCCAGTTTCCCAAATTGGAAGGTTTCAACTGCAACAGATGAAAAATGTGGAATTCGCGTCTTCCTGACAGAACTAGCAAGATAGACCTCCTTTCCCCGGGCTTCCAGCTTTCTCCAGAGTCAATGAGTAAACCTATACATTGAGCAAATAAACATATTTGCTGCTCAACAGATCTTGATTGAGTCCCTACTCTGCGCCATCCACCATGCTTGAGGCTGTACCCGATTGACTTGCCTCATGTAATCCGAACACGAATTCTGCAAGATGGGTGTTGCTAAGTTTCAGGGGGCCGGGGCCACTGGGCAGGAAGTGGCAGGAGCACCGTTAATGCGAGGGTCCTTACCCCAGGGCACCGGCTCATTTATGACCCCAGGAGTCTTCACCAGGCTCCTCAGAAAGGGGAGCTAGGGCTACATGTGGGCAGATGGGATTGGAGGCTTAAGGAGCAAGGAGGGCTGGGCAACAAATTATGGCTCTTATGTGCCCCAGTGTCCCCATCAACCATCCCAACCTTTCCTGGGACCCAGCTACTTGTCCTTGTCCCTGTTCCAGGAAGGTGGCCCCCAGGATGCACTCTCTGCCCTCTTTTCCTGGCCAGACTCATCAGGTCTGTACCACAGGGCAGCTTGACCAGAGCTCAGCCTTGGTTCTCACCTGTTCCATGGCCACCACCCCAGGACCGTCTAGCACTGGACCAGCCCTGAGCTTCACCTTCCGAATCGGGCAGCCCCATGTCCTCTGCAGCCTGGGCTGGAGGGCAGTGGACAGGCAGCACAGAGCGTGGGGTCAGCTCCCCATCCGACTCCGACAAAGTACCTGGATTTCTCTATGCCTCAGGTCCTTGTCTTGAAAGTTGGAGGTAACGCAGGGGGCGCTCGGCAGGTGCTGTTCCCTCCCCTCCTTCTTACTTCCACAAGAAGCACGGCCAGTGGCAAATTCTGACTGCTACTTTTTCTTCTATGATTTCCTATTTTTAAAGATTTAACTTTAACTGTGGTGGGCACAAGAAGGGATGAATCTAATTCCTCCTTCCAATTCGGTCCTCAGTTTCCAGCGTGAGGGTTTGAGCAACCTGTCGCCTCTGCGCTGCTCACTGGTGCTGGGCCCTCCGCACACTCGTCCTTCCCATTCTTTGATCTCGTGCTTGACCATCTTCTGCACAGTTTATAGACCGCTTCTCTTTGTAGTTGGACACTCCAAGGGTTTTATCACTATTGCTCTACAATCGCTTTCTATGCAAGACAGATATATGCCCCCAACACCCCCCCCCCACCCAACTTCTAGGACTTGTGTCTAGATCCCATGAGCTTTGAGATCTCAAGCACTCGGCCACCCGCGTGCCCACAGGGCCAACCCTACTGTCTCCTCGTCCCTCCAACACCTCCCCACCGACAAAGTGTAGGAAGAAGGCGGGAGAGGATGACAGCCATTCGTCACCCACATACAGTCCCTTGCCAGGTCTGCCTCCCGTGGAAAGTCCTGGGGATGAAGCTGGAAATTGGTCTAGTGATGGGCAGGTCCAAGGGACCCTCAGAGGCTAGAACTGATTGGCCAGCTTCCCGTTACACTGGCCCCTAAGACATTTGACGAATCCAGTGAGTGTCAAAGCCGAGTCCCCCCGACCAGCAGCACCAGCAGCACCTGGGAACTTGTTACAGAAGCAAATCCTTGGGCCCTGCCCCAGGTCTACTGAATCAGAACCTTCCGGTGATTCTGCACATGCTGGAATTAGAGAGCCACTGGACTAGGGAAGCGTAGATTTGCTCAAAGGTGACTTCTTCTCCTTTCCAGCTGGAAGGGTGCCCCAAAGGAAGAACAGCAGTGGTAGAACCAGATGCGTGGTGACTGGACCTCCACCCCCACCCCCAGGCCCAGGTGTTGATGCGCAGAGACTCAGTATCTTCACGAGGGCCCTCCTGCTTGCCGACCTCTGTCCCAGCTCCTTCGGTGATCAGTACTCTCTGCCTGGGTCACTGACATCCCGCGTCGGGTCTGTTCCCAAGCCCTGGCCATGTTCTGTTACTACGCATGGGATCTCCCTAGCTGTGGATTTCCTTCCAGACTGTGCTGGTCATCCAGTGTCCTGAGCGTCCATCGGTGACCGCTTCTCTAGCCGCTTCCTCTCTAGTCGTTTCTGACAGCTGATTTGTGTGTTTTAAAGTGTCTTTGCAGATGAATACCGCCAAGTTTGGGGGCCTGATCGTTATGATTTGCATTTTCTGCCTCCAGTGGCCTTGACACAGGGTGATGGAGGGAAGGGCATTTCAGGGCCAGCCTTGTCCTGAAGCACACTTGCCACCTGCCCACTCCCTGACCTCAGCTCGGCTTCAGGAGTCACCTGGCAGGAAGCCTTTGACACCACGGGGCCCCTGGGATGACCACACACCTAAAAGGGGCTTCCCTCTTAAGACCCACTCCACCTTCGTTTTAATCTGTGTTTAAATCTGTTTGCACAGGGCTATAGAGAGTCCTCTATAATTATTCTTTTTTTAAAAAGATTTTATTTATTTATTTGTCAGAGAGAGAGAGAATACAAGCAGGGGGAGTGGCAGAGGGAGAAGCAGGCTTCCTGCTGAGCAGGGAGCTCAATGTGGGGCTCGATCCCAGGACCCTGGGATTATGACCTGAGCCGAAGGCAGACGTTTAACTGACTGAGACACCCAGGCGCCCCAATTATTCTTTTAATTTAGCTTTTATGGTTCCATTTGTTATAGCTAACTCTTGGATCCATGCAAAGTTTATTTGCACATGAAGAATAAGGTAAGAAATCCAAATTTTTTATTTCAAATAATTAACGAGCCTCCCCAAAGGTTTATTAAATAACCCATTTTCACAGACAAATTTAACAATGCCATTTTAATCAAACGCCCAATTCCCATACGTGTTTTATTCATTTCTGGATTCCCTATCCTCCTACGTGATCTCTCCATTTCTCCTGCTCTAAAATTATATTGTTTTAAATGTCTGTGGCCTTAACCAAAGTTTTAATACCCAATAGTGTCATGGTCATGTTCATTATTCTTCTTTGTCAGACCTTTATCTGATCCCAGTCCTGGGTTAATTCTATCAGATAAAATCTAGTTTTAATTTATCATATTCCAAAAAAATTCTGTTGGAACTGGATAGGGAACACGCTGAATTTAGAGATTAAACTCAGGGATTGAAAGTATCCCCACTGAAGAGTCTTCCAAAGAAAAACAAAGGAGGCTTTTCATTTACTAAAACCATTTTTATGGCTTTTAATAGGAATTTTAAGTTTGTAGCACCGAGCCCTAAGATTTATGACATTTGTCCTTCAGTATTTTTTTGTTTCTATTGTCAAGGGCATCTTCTCTGCCATCAGATTTTCTAACTGGTTGTTACTCATAATATAATAAAGGTTTGATTTTGGCATAAATTTAATAACCACACACATCTTCCTGTGCAAGTTTTGCACCTCTTCCGTTGTTCTAATACATGATAGTGTGAGTTCTTACTTCCTGCTTCAACGGAAAGCCTTCTGGCTTTTTACATGAAGTTGGGCTAGCTTTCTGGGTGCAGGATTATAACGTCTCCATTAGTGTCTATTTCGCTGATTTAAGAAGACTGAAAGGAAGGCTGACAGCAAATGCGTCTATATGTATAAGACGTTCTCAGATTGAACCATCCTTGCATGCTCAGGACTCATTTCTCTTCATGTATCTTTCTTTTAATGCCTTCCATGTTCTCCTTGCCAGTATCTCATTTAAGACTTTTGCGTGGCTTATCATAATGGAGATTGACCTGTAGATGCTTCTCATTCCTTCTCTTTCTCTGTTTTATATCAGGTTTGGTCAGGCGTTGGGTGAGACTCTCCTGTGTCTGGGAATACTAAGTAAGTGTAATTATCTGTATCTTAAACATTTGAAAGAAGCTACCTATGAAATCTGTGGATTTAGCACTTGTAAAGAAGTGGCTTTATTACAATTTTCTGCATTGATTTTAAATCAATTTACAGGTCTTTAAAAGGTCATCATTACTCCCCATTTTCCATCGGTGTGGAATCCACCTGTGGAGCCGGCACACCCCACACCCAGGGGAAAGGGAATGGGCAGAGGGCGGCTTTCAGATACCTTTCTCAATTTCTTCCACAGTCTGACTCTTCTTTTTTTCTTTTTAAGGTTTTATTTATTTATTTATTGAGAGAGAGAGTGAGAAGCAGGGAGAGGGAGAGAGAATCTGAGGCAGACTTCACGCTGAGCACAGAGCCCGATGCAGGGCTGGATCCCACGACTGTGAGATCATACATAACCTGAGCCAAAATCAAGAGTCAAGAGTCGGATATCCAACCAACTGAGTCACCCAGGTGCCCCTCAGTCTGACTCTTCTTGAGTAAATTTTGATGATTTACATTTTTTTTTAGAAAATTATACATTTTATCCAGATCTTCTAATACTTAACCAGAGGTTGTGCAAAGCCCTCTATAATCATTCCCTAAACTTAAGTCCTCCTCCTTTGCTCAGTTCAAATGTTGTTTGGAAAGATATTCTCCATTGAAAAGACAAGAGACAAGTGACCCCACAACACTTGAGTGATGCATAGACTTGTTGCACAACCGGGACCTACAGAGCATTGTGTGCCAATTATATTTCAATAAAAACAATAGGCTAGGCTGTGCTTTACCATGTTTTAATAATTTTTTCAGCAAATCTTGAATTTATGTTCTTGAAACTTTGTATCAGTTTTTATGTTTTGTGTCTTCTACTTCATGCTTTCTGTTTTTCTTGTCATTGGTGTTTTCCCTCTGCTTTCCTTAGGTTCATTTTATTATATTTCTTCTAAGTTCTTGAATTAGTTGCTTAATTGTATCTCATCTCATCCTTATGTAGTAGTGTAAATATTTAAGCTAATGAATTTTCTCCTAAACACTGCATGAACCCCGTTCTATAGTGTTTGATACATCGTGTTTACTGTATGTATCTTTATAGATATTCTAAGCAGCTCTACCTATAAAAACATAATAGGGCAGTATCTGTCACTTTTAAGTGGCCACATTAAAAAAGTAAAAAGAAGAAACAGAATTAATTTTAATGATGTACTTTATGTAATCCAAAATGCCCCCAAATATTGTCATTTGAACATGTAATCAGTAAAAAATATATTCATGAGATAGTTTACATTCTTTTTTCATTGTAAGTCTTGCAAATCTAGTGTGTTCACGCTCACAGCAATCAGGTGGCTAACTGCTACCATATTGGGCAACATAGCTTTAGAATTGCAGTTTTGCTTTTCTGTTTGACGGAGAGTTGTCTAAGAAGGAGATTAAAACATAAGAAGAGCTAGGCATTTTATTTATGTTTTTGTCTTTAATTTATAGTTTGATTGCATTGGGATCGGGGAACATGCTCTGTACTTTTTTTTTAATTGGCTGTTTTCTTTACTGTCATATTAAAATTAATTGTATTTTTCAATCAAATTTCCCATAGGTTCCTGAAAAGAAATGAATTGTCTGTTTTTAGGGTGCAGAGTTCATTTCCTTATCCATAATACCATACCTGTTTTATGGAGGGAGGTCTACTAAACCCTCCATGAACCGCATGAGTGTCTCCTCTTCCTATGGGCACACCTCAGAGATGTAGCAGGTTGGGTCCCACACCAACCACCACAATAAAGCAAATTTCACGATAAAGTGAGTCTGATGAATTTTTTTGGTTTCCCGTGTAAGAGTTATGTTTGCTTACACTGCAGTGTATTAAATGTCCCATAGCACTAAGTCTAAAACAAGTACCTAACTTTACTTTAAAAGTACTTTATTGCTAAAAAACTATCTGAGCTTCCAGTGAGCGGTGATCACTGATGGTAGATCAGCATCACAGACATAATAATGGTGAGAAGTTTGAAATGTTACAAGAATTACCAACTTGTGACACAGACGCACGAAGTGAGCGGATGTTGCTGCAAACGTCAGTTTGTGAAAAGTGAGATATCTGTGAAGTACAGTAAAGCAAAACACAATAAAATGAGGTGTGCTGTATCTTGTTTCTGTTCTTACCCCCCACACGCCCAGTTTTGTGGCTTTAAAAGAATTTTATGTTGATGTTATTTTACTTCGTATTTAAGGCTTTCGAAGAGCTATGTGTTCTTGGGCAAATGTAAATTTTATCTTTGTAAAGTCCCCCTTTTGTCTTTCTCTTTTTGCCTTAAATTAAACGTTTATTGGTATTAATATACAACTTCTGGTTTTGTTTGCATTTATTGACCTGAATTCACTGGCTGTTTTTAGAGGAGGTTGTTTGGTTTTGTTTTGTTTTGTTTTGTTTTGTTTGTAAAGAGCATATTGCTGGTTTTTCACTGAGCTGATGTATGCTGCTCAAATAACCAGTTAAACACACTGAATGTGATGAGAGGGAAACAATATTTCCTCTGCCCCCAGTGAGCACAGTTTACCTGTGGTCAGAGCCCCTCTATGGGCGGCAGGATCTCAACCCCAGATAATCCTCTGTCGGGGCTGTCCTGGGCACCGCAGGCTGTTCCTGCAGCAGCATCCCCAGCCTCTTTCCTCCAGATGCCAGCAGTACTCCCCCGCCCCGCCGCCCCCCACCGGCCGCGACACTGCCCCACGTCTGTCTGCCGAGGACAAAGCCTCCCCCGCTTAGAATCCCTGATCAGGAAGGTACATTCCACACCTTTCTCCAGGCTTCCCACCCACTCATCCCCATCTGTTCCCCCAAATAGAGGTGTCAGAGTGGAGCTGTGTAGCAGACACGCTGCCTCTCAGCGGTAGAGAAAGCCCCTGCTTTGAATTCCAGAAACTTCCATCTCTGGCAACACCTTTCAAACATACAGGTGGAGATTGCCAGCCTTCATTTATCTGAACATGACCACTTTATCCTCAGCTGGCGTGTCTTCCCTTTCTGTGTCTTATCACCACGACGGAGAGGCAGGCTCTGCCCGTCTGCATCACCTTGCACACCTGTGCCCCTCAACCTGGGCTCTGGTTCTTCTCATGGCGCATCTGACGGAGACACGGCAGGTCTCAGTAAAAGTATAATTAAGTCGACAGTCAACCCGGATCAGATGGCATCAAACAGAGGAGCCCGGAACGAGGAACAATGTTCTCTGGGGGAGAAATATTTTTACAGGAATATTTTGGTATTTGTTAACGTGCTGGAGTTAAATAGAGAAACGTGGGAGGTCCCGAATAGAGATCCAATTTGTAGTGATTATTTCCAAATTAAGATTAGCACAGAAACCTGTGTGGAGTGGGAGGTAGAGTCTGCTCTTCCCAAGGAGAGGTTTCAAAGGTGCAGGTGGTGGGGGGATGAGGGTAACTGAACGTAAGCGCTCCTGCAATGGGGAGGGGGCCAATTGGTGGGTCTCTGGACAGGGATGGGCGTCAGTTTGGAAGGATGCTCGGCAAGCAGTCAAGAGAGGACCAGCAGGGACCATGCTCTGATCCCAACCCTGCGACATCCCCTAAGTGCATCAGAGAGCTTATGGCTTGCAAAGAACTTTGGTGAGCGTGGCATTTTAGGTAAAATGGATAAATACACAAGACAGCCTAACGAAGGGATTTATTATGGGATTCCTAACTCGATGGAGTCCCATAACAACAGAAGTTGCAGTGAACAATGACTTGTTCCGCAAACGTCTGCAGGGCACCTAGTGGGTTTCATGCACGCCCCGTGGTACAGAGACGACTGTCCCGCTCTCCACCATTGGCTCAGGGTTCTCCGTGGAAGATGCAGTTTTGAAGGAGGAGCACGGCGCTCTGCTTAGGAGGCGGGGCGGGGAAGGAGAAGTCAGGGAGGGCTTCCTGGAGAAACCCGAACAAAGCTGAGCATGATGGTGAGGAGAAGTCAGCTGGGGAAGGTGCCAAAGGCGTTCCTGGCAGAGGGGACGCTGAGCAAAGGGACTGAGGCCAGAACAGTGAGCGGTGGGCACCCAAGAGGCAAAAGCAGTTTGGTATTAGGGGAGCGTGAAGCCCGGGGCAGGCATGGACACCGCGGGCCTCGTGTGCCCTCTCACAAGGCTTGGGGCCCTGTCGAGTCCATGATGGGGACCCACCCGCCAGACCACCTTCACTGGATGGATGGCTCTGCCGCCCTGGTTTGGGCAGGGGGCACCCTCCTCAGCCGCTGCTCCGATGGGGTCTCCTTGTCTCCTCCTCCCTTCCTCCTTGCAAATGTTGGCCTGCCTCAGTTGCTCCTCGTCCGTTCCTCTTCTCTGGGCATGCACCACCATGGCTCTCAGCACCACCTGTGTGCCGGTCAATCCCACATGTGAACCAGCAGCCTCCCACCACCTCCTCCCTAACCTGGTGCATCTCTCCCGTCGCCCGCTCCCCCGGGGATCTGCATCAGAATTAACGTTCAGTTGCAAGTAACAGAAACCCCAAATAACAGTGATTTTAAAAGCACTGAAGCTCAGATCCAAGCCATCTGTGCCAATATGGTAGCTCCACCATCATCCAGGATCCAGTTTGCTAGACTCGTTCGCTAGCAAACTTAGGGCATGGCCCTCATCCTCATGGCGCCACGTGGAGCTCCATCCATCGTAACCAAGTTCCAAGCAGCGGCATAAAGAAAGGGGGGATGGAGGAAGGGTTGCAGGTCAAGCTCCCAGGAGGCTAGCTCGCAGACAGATGCTTGCATGCAGGGATTTGCTGGGACGGAGACTCGAGGTCACATGTGCGGGAGGAAGGAAGGCGGATGGACAGAAGGGAGAGTTGGACTGTGATGGCAAACAAGACTCCAGCCAGTCCTGTGGGAAGTTCTGCAGCTCAGAGGTGCCTCCAGAGTTTTCCCAATTTGGGGCAAAGGGACCAGATCTTAGCACGATGTCACCCAGTCACCAGACACAGGCTGCACCAGGAGGGGGTATGACATCGGGTGAGGTGGCTCTCTCCAGCCTAGGAAAGTCTCTGAGGAGAGGGGCTGAGCCAGAAAGGGGCCATTCCTTGGGGCTGTGCTTTGGCCCTGTAGGGGGAGAGATGTGGACGGCGCTTGGCATGGCCACCACAGGCCACCCTGTGCCACTTAGACCCGTCACCATGTGCACATCTGGAGAGCAGCTCCTACACGGTTTTCGGGGGGGACTTACACGGAGAAGGTAAGGGCTGAGCTACGGCTTTGCCATTGCAGCTTGTCTGGAGGTTGCTGATGGTCCTCGCTGTCTGCTGAGCATCTGCCCCCCCGCCCCAAGTGAGCCTCTCCTCTGATCTAAGTGGTTTCTCTCTGGGTGACCTTGTGGTCTGAGACCTTCTCAAGTTGTGGCTCCAACACCTGACCATTTGCCATCAAAGTCGGACAGGGGCTACTAAAGGGGCTCGGTGGATCCTTTCATGGTAAACATCTCCGTCTCCTTTGGATGCAGGCAGGCCAAGCTCACCTGACGATTAGCCACAATTACCACGGCCAGGAAGGTGACTTCTTTCCTTCCCTGTCAGCGCCAAGAACCCAGAGGGACCAAGCAGCAGCCTGAACTTTACTGAAACTCTCGTCACAGCCCCTGGGAGCATCATTCCCTCCACCCGAAGGGCAAGACCTCTAAGTCCAGATTTGGAAGTTGTGGGAAGGGAATGAACACATTCCCCGGGTTGGACTGGGGCTAATGTCAGCAGCACCACTCCTTCCTCCATCCTGGCGCCTGGCCCATATTCAGGGAGGCCTGTGGTGCGGACAAATGGCCACCCCAAAGTGGCAGCGGTGAGGACAGACCATGGAGGAGAGTGTGTGAAGCAGGAAGGCCAGTGATGAGGCCTAAGACTTGTCCAGGCAGGAACTTATGTGGCTTAATAACAGAATATTATTAGAAACTGACCTTTCCTTCAGCAGGAGAAAGGGCACTTGGCAGCCAATTAGTGTCTCTAGGTACATGAGGAGGCACACTGTAAGGTAGGAAAGACATTTGTGAAGCTCCCCCTGCACTCACAGAGGCTAAACTATTACAGAGCCACTCCAAAAATGGCCCAGACTAACCAGTGAGCCACTTGGCTGCACATCAGCTTGATCAGCAGAAACACTCGAGTCTTGCCGCTCCCAAAAGACAGCCAGGCAGGGGGACTCTGGTCCCGCCTCCAGCCTCAGTCTCTGCTTGTGTCTCGCCCCAGAACCCGTCCCACCACCTGCCTGGAATTCAAGGCATTGATATATATGGTGGCCCTGCTCTAGAGGCCGTCCTGTAGGACAAGAAGACGCTCCATACTCTTTCATCCCCCTGGCTCGGAGGACAAGCTCGGTAACTGGTGAGTGTGACCGAGAACTTTGCAGGTGAGATCGCCGAACCACTCAGTGGTCAATAACAACACGGACAGGCACCCTTCGAGGGGCTGTGGGGGGAGGTCACGGGGGCACATCCTCCACTGACCGTGAGCCAGACCTAGACGGCCAAAGGCTCCTCACCCCCTCCCATCCCCGGAACGGACGTTCTGCCGGCTCTCCCCACAGCGGGAGCCGTGTTCAAGGGCACAGACATGATGTGGTGATGTGAGGTTGAGGCCGTCTGGATGGCGGGCACCATGAGCACCATTAAGGCGTCTCTGTGAACTTTTTAGATTCTGGAGGGAGGACGCAAAGACACTCGTCCTGCGGCCACCCGAGACAAGCCTTGTACGCAAATTCCCTGGTTTACCAAATCCCTGCCAATCTGGAGTGGGCCACCTCTTTCTTCAGTCCCTCCTCGCCCTCTGTGTGGGGGCCAGTTTGCAAACCAACACGGGCCCCTCCTGTGGCCCAGACACACTGCCCAGGGGCTTACATGCATTACGCTACTGAAGCCTTTCAAGGACACTGTGAGGTACATACTATTATCATCCTTATTTTACACGGAAAGAACCTTTGGCGCAGGAGCTAAGTAATTTGCCCCAAGCCACCCTGCTGCTAAGCGGTGGTCCCATCTCCCAAAAAATCCCCATGTGTGGATGCCAGCAAATGTGCCAATCAGAGGCTAGATTCCAAAGCTAACGGTGAGATCAGGGGCCACTGGGCACTTTCAGATGCTGACTAAGCACCAGCTCGTGTGCATCAAGGACAAGCCATGCAAGGTTAACCTCTTCTTCTTCAATTACACAGTCCACAAATCTACTAAGTCCTTTGTATGTGCTGGACACCGTGCTGGACACAGCTTTAAGAGGCTGAATTAGGGGCCACTTCTGCCCTTGGGGTTATGGCATACAAGAAGGGGAAACAGGGGCACAGCAATATATCTGAGTAAGCAGAGGGCTCGGTGAAGACCACATGGGCTCACCAGTGGACAAGGGAATAGGAGCTGCTAAGTGAATGAGGAGGTGTGACTGGGATTCTTGACTGGGTCAGGGTTTGGGCTTTGGGATGGAAGAAGAGATGAGTGTTTCCAACAGACAGGCTGTTGTCCTGCTCAAATGCTGGGATGTGGAAAAGTCTGTGAAGGAGATGGTGTGGTTTGGCTAAAGCAACAGTTTTCAGTGGGGGCTGCCATTACAATTACACAGGAAGGCTTCACAAAATGTCGGTGGTGATGCCCCACAGCAGCACCGGGACCAGGGTCTCTGTTTGGAGCACACAGGAAGGGTGTCAAAGATGAGCACATGGTGGGGCGAGGGTGAGAGCTCGAAGGTTTCTGAATGGTGTTTTAAGGAATCTGGGCTCGGTCCTGGGGCAGGGGAGAGTCATGGCATACAGGCATTGTCTGCAAAGTGGAACAGGAATTGGGGAGGACGTGGCCATAAGCAAGTAGCCAGCAAGGAGACTGTCATCTCTTTAGGTGAAAGACGAAGAGATCTTAACCCAGAAGTAGTCCTGGGAGAAGTGAACAGTTTGAGATATTACAGAGCCGGAATGAGTGAGTGGTGGTTGATTGGATGTCATGGCCAACAAGAGATGGAAGGAATGATGGCCGTGTTTCTGATCTGACCAGCGAGAGTGATGGAGGTACCATTTACTGAGATGGGAAAGCCTGAGAGATGCTGCTTACTTGGGCAAGAGGTGAGTGGGTGATGGGCATAGCTGGAGATACGCTGTAGCATCTGAAAGGTCCCTGAGACATGTAGGCGAGGCGGTCCAGTAGGCAGTACCATCGAAGCAACGGGGCAGAGGCTGCTGAGAGACAGCCCGGGGTCAGCAGAGGGAAGGCAAGCCTCTTGTTTGTTCCAGGTGAACCAAGTTCTAGAGAGTAGATGTGGATTAGAAAAACTGGCTTACCAGTCACTGCAAACCAAGTTATGCTGCTGTAACAAATAATCCCAACAGGATTGGGGCTCTGAGAACACAAATGATGATTAATTTTTGCTGCTGTTATATGGCTACCCCAGGTCCACAGGGGAGCCTGCTCATCATAGTCCTTTCCAGGTGATGGAGGAGCCGCCATCTGGGCATTGCCTCTCATCCGTATAGAGGGGAAGAAAACACTAGGCAGACTTGCATAGGCAGGTTACAGCTCCAGCCTGGACATGACACATGTCACTTCCATTCACAACTCACTGGTCAAAACTAGACACAGGGTCCCACTGAATCGTAAGGGAGCTGGGAAGTGTGTCTCGCAAACAGGGGTCCCAGGAACAGCTGGAGACGAGCCCTAAAGACAACGACGCCATGGAAACGAGATTTCCAGGGGCCCTGTGGCAAAGTTCTGGGAAGAAAAAGGACAGTCATTATTGGAACCAGACTCCAATGCAACTTTATCTGATTCCAAAGCCCATATACCCCAAAACGTCCATAACTGTTATCTCTGAGATGCAATTTATGGGTTATTTTTATTTCCTTCTTTATAATTCTTTGTCTTCTCCAGTATTTCTACAATGAATCAATGTACAACCAGCATATATACATGTTATAGGGAAAATATTGTCTGCATGATAATTACCTTCCCCTGGGGGCGCCTGGGTGGCTCAGTTGGTTAAGCATCTGCCTTCAGCTCAGGTCATGATCCCGGGGTCCTGGGATCGAGTCCCATATCGGGATCTTTGCTCATGAGGGAGCCTGCTTCTCCCTCTCCCTCTGCCCTTCCCCCTGCTCATGCTCACTTCTTCTCCTGCTCACTCTCTCTGTCAAATAAATAAATAAAATATTTTTTAAAATAATAATTACCTTCCCCTAGATAAGGAATTCCCCTCTCTACCCGCCCTTGTCAGCTGCTATCTCTTCCCTGCTCCTTCTCCCCAAACCTATCATCAGAAAACCTCTGATATTTGCTGGCCGTGTATTCTAATTTGGGCCCTGCACCCCCAACCCTGCTCCCCAACCTGCAACCATATGCTCCTCTGAGAATTTCACACATCCCTCTTACGTAGGCATTTATTTTCAAGGAATCGAAGGTGTCATCACAGTTTCTGTCATCCCTCCTCCACAGCTGATGCTCCCGCAAAGCTCCCAGCGTGTCAGCATCAGGCACAATGCACCTGCCCCTGGGGTACAAAACCCACTGCCTCTGATCACAGGCCCAACGATGCCTGCTGGAGCCCTGCACCAGCACAGCCGGCCCCACCTGCTGCACCCTGTGACTGGCCCCTGGGTCTCCCCGCATGCTCACCGGAAAGAAAGGAGCCAGAGTCCCAGCCCCTGGTGCTGGCTGTGGGATTTAGCCATCGCCTCCTGTCACCTCCCCTAGAGGCTGAAGGGATTCAGGGAGGCAGCAATGAAGTATAAATATGAATGTAAGGAACTCCTACAACTCAATAGAAAAAAAAAAAAAGACCCAATAACCCAATTAAAAAACGGGAAAGGACTTGAACAGGCATTTCTCCAAAGACATAAATCCAGATGGCCAACAGGTACATGAAAAGATGCGCCACATGACTCATCACCAGGGAAATGCAAATCAGAACCACAATGAGATGTCACCTCACACCTGTTAAGATGACCAGTGTCACAAAAAGCAGGAAATAGCAAGTATTGGCAAGGATGTGGAGAGACTAGGACCCTGTGCACCGTCGGTGGGGATGGAAATGGTGCAGCTGCTCTACTAAACAGCATGGCATTTTCTCAAAAATTGAAAAACACAACTGCTATGTGATGCTTTTACCCCACATCTGGATATTTTGTCCAAAGGAACAAAAACCAGGATTTCAAAGAGGTTTGTGCACTCCCGTGTTCAGAGCAGCTTTATTCACAACAGCCAAAGGGTAGAAACAACCTGAATGTCTGTCAGTGGATGACGAGACGAAAAGGTGGGGTACACACATGACGGGCTGTTATCCATTTACAAGGAAGGAAGTCCTGTCAGCCGCTATGGCATGAGCCTCGAGGACACTACGCTCAGTGAAGTAAGGAGAAGGTCACAGGAGAACGCCTAGAGCACCGTCCCACGAGGCGTCGAAAGCTGACCCCCAGAAGCAGAGCATGGAATCGGGGGCCGGCGGGTGGGGGGAGTGGGCCACAGCGTGCAGTGACTGGAGAGTATCAGCCACACGAGATGACGGTTCTCGAGACCCTCTCCACAGCAGTGTGCACGCAGCTAGCAATATCGTATCGTGCACTTAAAAATCAGTCGAGTGTATGCCTCATCTCATGTGGCTTTGACCACAATTGTTTTTAAAAACACGAATGTGAAACTTATCCAGAATTGGGTGTGAGCATTACTTGTTCTTAAGCATATCACACTTAGACCTAATTAAAAAGCAGGAGAGCAGGGCTCTTGGGACAGAGAGGTTGCCACCGAGGATGAGTTACTGCAGAACAAAGGGCAATTCTGTGACACAGAAGAGCCCAGGGATGCAGGCCAAGCATCAGATGGGCTCGAAAAGGCCTTGAGCTGAGCACTGAGTTCAGCTCACCCCAATTCTGGTCACACCCCCGCGCCATTAGGAGCTTCTGCAGCAAAGCATGCCTGCCACGGGGCTGGAGCTGGAACGATGGACGGTGGCCTGGGGTTGCACGTCCATACTGCGCCAGGGGCCGTCAGCTCCTGGTGTCACAGCGAGTCGGGCTTGGGCGTGGAGCCTGCAAAGAGGAGGAGGGGCGGGTCCTCTAAACCTGGCAGTCCTGGGCAGAGAGTCTAGGGGGCCAGGGTACCGAAAGGAGGGAAGCCAGGCCACAGGCACACGGCACAGCTGGTTCTGTATGCGAATGGGCAGCCGAAGCAGCCCCGGGGGAGCGGACCAAGGTCTGGGGCGGGGTCCAGCGCCCAGCCAAGAGGGCTGAGGTTGAGGGCAGGGAAGCGAAAGGAGAAGCCCAGACTTTGGGAGCCTCCAGGTTTTGTCTCCAGACTTCCACATACCCCCAGGTGACCAGGGCTGGGAGGGACTCTCTGGAGGGAGGGGGTGTAACGGGGGCTGTAGTCAGGAGTACAGGCGGCAGAGAGGCCACCAGGAGGGTGGTCAATGGATCCCGCCTGGTTGCAGCCGGTGGCTTGGCAGTGCCAGCCAGGCAAAGGGACCCCTGCCGTCGTGGGTGTGGAGAGAACCTCTGTCCTCCCTCTCTGCACCTGCCTGCACTCCAGGGGCCGCGCCAGGATGGCGAGGCAGGGGCGGTCAGAGCGGCCTGCACCCTGCCCCTCACCCCAGTCAGCCTCCAGCCTCCAGCCCAAACCTTGGCCCTCCCAGTCTCACCTGCTCTCAGGGGAAAGGGGAGAAGAGCTTTAAATAGATGTGAGATCAACGTTTTTAAGAGAACTGAGGCAAGTTCTTCCTAATTGCAAGGGACTGAACTTTCTGGAGGTAGGCGGAGCCGTCGCCAGGACACCTGCTACCCAGAGGGAGAGGCCTTCACCATAACACAGCCAGGGCAGTGACTGGGAAAACAGAGCAATCCATTTCGTGTCCATGCCCCGACGCGTTGCACCTGCTTCAGAAACCAGCTGTGCTAATAAACACTGGTTGGCTCGGAAGCTTTCTAACACCTGGAGGCAGGACAGTAGGGCACACTGTCTCTCTGCTCCGGACACAGCTGTGAGCAGAGAGGAGGCTGCATGGCCCAGCGTGGGCGGGTCCTGCTGCTAAGGCCGGCTGGGATCACTGGTAGGGGGGAGGCAGGAAGGCCGGCGGGGCCTGACCTGTGTCCGTGGGCAAGGAGGAGGCAGGGAGGGGGCTGGTGTCCGCAGAGTGATGGGGCCTTCTCCTCCGAGTCTGTCCCACAGAGGTGCTGACCCGTGCGAATGCACGTGTGCCTCCTGCAGGGAAAGGTCTGGAGGTAAGGAGCAACCCACCTCATGTTCCCTTGGTCCAGCCTCCAAGGTGTGCCCTCCTCTGAGCTCACACCGTCCAGGGCTGCTCTCTTCCACGGCCATGGTCACACCGTGTGGTCCCTGGCTGCGTGTGACGCCATCTGTCCCCAGATGGAGAGAGCCTCAACGTCAGGGAGGGCCCTGCCTCATTTCTCTCTCCCTGGCACCGAGCGAGGACACAGGTGTTTCCCGAATGTCTGAGTGTTTCCTGAACGAATGGCCAGAGGAGCAATGGAATGCCAGACTGACCACATGGACGGACGGATGCACGTGTGAGCCTTCACTGGAAGACATGCACGGTTTTCCCCGAGCCCGTTCTCCCGATGCAGAAGTGCCCAGGCTGCAGACGGAGGGCACACACAATAGGACACGTCTCCACTATAAAATGTCCGTGACCTTCATTCAGCATGACGAACCTCATGACAGCCTTGACTAAAGCACGCTGCCCTCCGGAACCATCCCCCCAAACAAAGCCTCGAGTGTCCACCGGCTGGTGTCCCGTGGCTACGCGGCACCCCTGCCCGTTCTCCTGCAAGCTCAGCGGTTCCCACAAACAGATTGGACAGGGCTTTCAGAATCAGGGACACGAGGGGTTTGACTAGGAGCCCTCCCCCTTTTCTGCCCCCGGAGGAGAAGACCTTGACTTTGTACATCCCATGTCCCCAGCCGGGAGCTTCTCTCCAAGACCCAAGGGAGTTTCCAGCACATGTTTGTTGATTGCACTGTGGGGAGGTCATCTGCGCACTACATCGAGGTAGAGCTTTCCCAGCCGAGTGCCGGGACCCTTGCAGGCCACAGGACGTTGGACAGACGGGACTGGGGGGCTGGAGTGTCCCCGGGCTGCAGGCCCCAAGTACTGCCTGGAGGTGCCCCCCGCCCTCTGCTGTGCCTTTCTCAGACACGTGACCGTGGCCCATGCAGCCATCCCGAATCTGCTCGCGTGCACACAGCGTGCCCCTCTGCGGTCTCCCCGCCTGCAGCCGGTGGTCACTCTGCACACTTGCAAACTAGAACTTTGTTGATTATTTCCAAAAACTTGATATAGAGAAGTTTGGCTGGATTCAAAATCCATTCACATTAACAACAACAAAGAAAAAATTCAACATCACAAATGCCAGAAAAAGAAAAGAAAAAAAAGAAGGGATGCATCATGCATCATTTCAAATACTGAAATGGCTCTTAAATTTTTTTATCATTTGGTTGGGGGGGGGGCATGTTTCCAGTCAGTATATTGAGATTAAAAAACCTGATCCGAGATTTCAAGTGCCGTTTCAGGTATAAAACCCAATTATTGAAAATATAGATGGAAGCAAACGCGAGTAAGTTTCTCACTAAGAAACCCAAAAACATTTTATTTCTAACTTTTATACAAATCCAATCTTTCGTATTTTCTCTGACATTTTTATTTTATTTTACTCCTCCGAATTACATACTGTACAGGAAATATAATGAACTTTTCCAGCGAGCCTTGTAGACGCCCCACATCCCCCGGGTGAAGCCCCACGTGGAAGGCAAATGTCCCCGTCTCTGCGCCAGAGCGCCGGGAGGCACCGGAGAGAGGGCGCCTGGCCCAGCTCAGCAGCGCTAACGTTCTTAAGGTCCTTGTTAAAAGGATGAAACTCCGGCATAGGCTTAGATTTTCATACCTCAAAACTTCTTGTAACTGGAGAAGTAATGTCAGCGGTCAGGCTCCAAGAAAGTCATCAAATTGGCTGCCAAGACATTATGTGTTGGGTTATATTTTCCAAGGATGATTCCTTCCCGCGTGACCTTCTTACTCAGTCACGTGGATGTTCCTCCCAAAATGAAATGGGGCCTGTGTTTGTTCCTCTTTCAACCTGGTCTGTGACTGTGGTGGAGTCACGTCCCATGACCCCAAAGCCAGGGTGAGACTTCCTGGCACGTTTCCCACACCGGCCATGGGGGCCCAGCCACCATGCCCTGAGGATGCCCCAGCAGCCCCACGAGGGCGCCTCTGTGAGGGGTGCTCCTGGTGAGCCCCCAGCCAGCAACAGGCACCAACACGGGGGGTGAAAGTGGATCCTTTGGTCTCCCCACCGCCCGGCTGGCGCGGTATGGCACAGAGATGGGCTCCAACCCCCCGCCCACCACATGGCCGCTTTGCGAACAAATAAATAGTGGTTGTGATTTAAGCCACCAAAACTTACAATGATTAGTTATGCAGAAAGAGTTGGCACAATGAGGAAACCAAATCATCTGCCAAAATAAGTCAGAAGGAGGCTAAATTAGCAACGCTTATAAAAAGCTTTCAAAAATGTACATGCCCTTACAGCCAGCCATTCTGACTTGGAGGATTGATTCCTAAGGAAAACGTGAAAGATGTGCTCTAGGATTTCGCCACAAAAAGATTCTTCAAAACAGCAAGAAACTGAAAACCACCTAAATGTTTGGTAGGGCATGAGGCGCTCGGTTACGGCTCAGCTCATTCTGTGGGCTCCAAACCCGGTCCTCAGCATCACCTGGGGAACTTTTTAAAGGAGAGAAACTGACCAGCCCCTTCCCCCAGTCCCCGTCCTGATGAACACCGAGCTTGTCTCCAGGCTGGGGCTGTGACAGAGAGCGACGCGAGGCACCTGTTCCCACAGCCGTCCCTACATCCTGGTGTATTTGTTCTGAGACGCAGTCCTGCGAGGGGGTCGTGTGCATTGGGGCGCACACAACTTCAATCGTGGCAGATAATTTCCCACAAAACCTAGAGCAATTGACACTCCTATCAGTAACACAAGACTTCCCATTTCTCCACACCCTTGACAGCCCGGAGGGCTCCCGATCTCGAGTTTTGTCGACGCGACCTGCAAACACGGGCACTTCACCACCTCGATGGACATTTCCCTGACGACTCACGGGCTTGAGCCCGTGTCTGCTCTCCACTTACGTTTTCGCTTTAGAAATCTTTTCCCTGGGTGCCTGGGGGGCTCAGTCAGTTGAACGTCTGACTGTTGATTTCAGGTCATGGTCCCGGGGTCCTGCGATCGAGCCCCACGGCGGGCTTCTTGCTCAGCGGGGAGGCTGCCCCTCCCCCTCCACTTCCTTGTGTCCTATATTGTTTTCCCCCCCTTCTGAGCTCTTGGTCTTTTTCTTATCATCTTGGAGGAGTTTGCTTTTTAGGAGCAGTGCCCTTTGTCCAAGGTCAGGTAAGTTTTAAGTATTTCCTCTCAGGCCTGGGCCGGTCATCATGACAACCACCCACCACCTATGGCTATATATATAAATTAATTTTTCTTTAATTGAATTTCGGATGCCTTTCCTCAGTCCGACCAGCTTCGTGAAGCGCCCGATCGCTGCCCACAGCCGGCAGCGGCCTTCCCGGACAGCTCGGGATGGACCATCTCTGTCCCCCGACAGTTCCGTTGGACCCCCATCCCAGCCCCCCACCCCGTGCCTCTGCTTCGTGCTGCCTTCGGCCACATCTAGTTTTAGATCTTTACATAGTTAAATCCGATCATTTTTTTATGGCGACTAGGCATATCTTTCCTTGCTTAAGAAGGCCAACCATATCCCAAGGTTGCTTAAAAAAAAACAAAAAACTTCTGTTTTTACTTTTTAGTATTTGTACGCTTCTTCTCATTTGGATTTTTAACCCACAAAGAATTTACTTTTGCACATGGCAGAGTTATGTCTCTCATTTTATTTTCTTCATGCAGCGATATCATTTGTTAAATAACCCACTCTCTTTGTGCAAGAGCTTATTTTCAAACGTCCAGTTGTGGAATGTCTGAGTCATCAAACTGTGATTTTTGTTTCCCTTTATGAACTGGGCCTGGCCCCTAGGCTTCGGCAGTTCTGGGCTCTGGTCCGCGGCCGGACGGGGACACTCAACTGTGTTTTCACCAAGTCTTCAGACTCCATGCTCTTGCCCTGATTAAAGACGGGCCCTGAATCCCGGGAACCGTAGGGAAGCAGCCAGAGGTTGCAAGAGCGGAGACACAGGGACCAGGTTGGGGCAGTGAGCCGCGAGCTGAGTGTGGCTGGCCTGGGGCTGGGGGGCTGCACCGTGTCCACAGCTCCCTGGCCACGTGCCACACATCTGCCCTCCCCACCCTCTGCTCTCACAGGTCCAGAACCTCCTCCCTGGCCGATGCCCAGGTGTCCTCAGTGACCAGCCTCTGGGTTTGGCGTCTGCCCAGAGCAGTCAGCCTGGATGCAGAGATGTGCTTGGCACCGGGACACCGCACATCTGATTCACATGAGAGGTCTGGTGGAGGGGCCTCCCTCGGGGCCGGGGAGGGGGGGGGGGCGGGTGGCGCTGGCTACACAATTTGTGGGGCCAAGTGAAAAATAAAACTGTGGGGCCCTGTGTTAAAAATTAAGAATTTCAAGTTGGTGATAGCAGAGAGGTTAACCAAGCAGGAGCTATGAGCTGGCCCTGCTCCTGACCCAGGGAACAGGGGTCTCACCCAAGCTCCCCCCACTCACCTAAGTGCCTGGCCTCCCGGCACCAGAGCCCAGAGCCCTGCCTGCAGGGGCTGCCAGCTCCCCACCTCCAGCCACCCCCAAAGCCCCAGGCTGTGCCCCCAAATTAGGGACTCCACCTAAATTCTACTCATTTAGAAACTCATCTGCACAGAGGATACAGCCCCAACCCCAAGCCTCACACCCAGCACAACCAAGTCACCGCTAAGGGTGTGACCTGTGGGTGTGGACACAGCCCCGGGGACCACCACACAGTGAGCAGGAAGCCAGCTCGGGGCTCCAGCTCTGCAATCAGACTGACCCGGGGCCACGTTCAGCTCCTGCGCTCACCGGGTCACAGCGAGGGAAGGAGCAGGTGCTTTGGAAGCACATGGCCTGAGGCCTAGTGCCTGACACACGGCACAGGCATATTAATGATCCCTTTTAAGGACAGGCCGTGCCACCCCATGGTGAGAGCACGGACCTCTGAAAAATCCCCGCTCGGCCATTTGCCCGCTGCCTGGCCTAGCTCAGCTTCCTGGACACCCGTGTGCCCCGTTTGGCCAGAGGAACAGGGCTGACCCTCGTGCTGTGTTATGGATTAAATAAGTTAATGTTTGCTCCTCAGCTTAGAACATTGTCTGGCAGACAGCAAGAGATGTATGGGTATCTGTTTATTGATTAGACGAGATCAGGAGTGTTCCGTGACCTTGTGGGGTTGGAACCGGAAGCCCTGAGTTGCAGGCTTCACCCCACCGTTCCCACAGGGGCCCTGAGAAGCCAGTGTCCTGGTTGCTGAGCGGGGTTAATGCCCGGGGCCTGTGGGTGGTGGCAGGACTCACTATCCCTGGCGCTGAAGTGCTGATAAGCAGGATGCAAATGTGGGCTGTCGTCCTGATGAGGACTTTTCCGGTCATCAGAGTCCCTGGCACTGTTCCTGCACCCGAGGGAAAAGCCCAGGACCCACTTGGTGTGTTTCCTGTGAACCCACTGTGTGGCCAGCACGCGGGGCCCGGGCGCCTGCCCTCCGGAGTTCACTCTGTCGTCTGGGGCTGACAAGCACCCAGTGGGCTGTGGGGATGGGGGTGCTGCATGGATGGAAGGGACGGTCCGCGGTGCTTCGGGGAGGGCTTCCCAGCACTGCGTGTTGAGCAGCGCCTGGCTATGCCTGTTTGGCTGCTCTCTGGGCCGGGGACAGAGACTTTTGGGGGCTTTGGCTTCCTCCTCTGAAAAGGTTACAGTTGAATTAGACAAAGAATGTGCAAACCATCCATGAACGGCAAAGGAACAGGAGACTGTCTCCTCCCCAGCCAGGAATATCAGCCACGGTGGAAACGGAGGGGGTCCTCCACCCAAATCCAAATGCAGCAAGTTCACCTGGAGGTTGTGGGGGAGTTGGGGGGCGGGAGGGGCCTCGGATCTGAGCTGCTTAGATCCCACATCCAGGATGAAGGGAATTTCCTGAACCTGGCTTTGCTGTCCCTCATTCCTTTTATGAAGCACAGGGCTCTTCTTACATCCATAAAGATGAAGACATTCCTGTGCAGGGATTTAATTTGCGGGCTGCGTGCCTGGCCCCTGAGGAAACCCAGGCTTCCTCCTCCTTTTCAGTCTAGCCCGGACAGCTTTGTGAGCTGCAGACAGGCCTGCATTCCCCTTAATGCCCCTGGAATTGCTTACTCACACCGAAATCCGCTGCCTCAGGCCTTTCCAGCCAGAAGTAAGCCTGCTTTTCATGGGCAATCAGGCAGTGGCCTGGAGCAGAGCGGGGAAGTGGGGGGCACCTGCATGCCCCGCTAGGTCTCTGCAGACAGCGGATCGGCAGAGGCCTCCCCTGTCCCTGACCCCGGGCACCGAGCCCCGTGGGGAGGCACCCAGGCCGGGGGTGGGGGGGCAGTGACAGTAGGGACAGACATCTTCACTTCAGGAAGGAGGAAACAAGGCAAGAGCCACCACGTGGGCGTGAGCCAGATCTCCCAAATCACCACCCAGGGTCCTCCCTACCTGTGGCCACGGGTGCCTTGAGACTGTCCGCGAGGCACTTACTGGGCAGTCGTTGGCACAGTCTGGGTGTGGAAAGAGAAAACACTCAGGGCAGCGGTCCACAGCATGGGACTCGTCCATAACAGTCCCTCAGCTCCTCTTCCTGGGGAGGGAGGGGGTTCCCAAGCCTGAATCTCTAAAGCCTGCCTCGGGCTGGGGAGGGGGCGTGTGGGTTGACACCGTGTGCCCGTAAGCAAGTGTTGACCGTGAGCCCACCTCGTGCCGGGCATCATACCAGGGGCTGGGGCTTCAGGGGTGAACGGAGCCGGAAGCCCACCAAGCGCCCCCAGCCCCCACTCTTCCCTTCCCCAGCCTCGGTCCTGGGCTTGTAACCTGCTCTGGGTCCCAGGGTCCCCAAATGCAAAATGTGCCTCTCAGAAGGGTTGGGGGCATCAACTGATGTTTTATAGATAAAAAGTTTCATACCCTCCCTGGCCCGATCGGCTGCGTACCCAAGGTCTGCTCAGGGTCGTAGAGGGTGATGGGTGAGCAGGATCCAACAGGCCTGGCTTCAAATCCCAACCTTACTCCCTGTGGTGTGATCTGGGGCTTGTTACTTAACTTCTCTGGACTCCAGGATCCCCAACTATACACCGGAGAAGGATGATAGCAGTACCCAGCTGACTGTCAGTATAGGGATTAAATGATTTAATTCAAAAATAAATTTAAAAGCTATTAAAATGTAAAGGTAAAGGAGTTGGCACAGAGATTTCCCAGTAAGCCCTAAATAAATGTGAGCTGCACTTTTAGTCATTAATATTCTTTCATCCCAAGGATAATACAAGGTATTTTTCTATCTTTCCTTATGTATGTCCTTGGACCAATCCAAGAAAAAAACAAACCCAAATCGGAAACACAGTCACTGCACAGAGAGAGCTGGGGGAGCTGTGGAGAGGAAGCAGAGCTTTGGAGAATGGACTGCAGTGATGTGTGCCCTGTGCTTGCTGTCCTTCTGAGCACCAGCTACTCCCAGCATCAGATGCCACCCCGGAGGGCGGGGGGCTCTCCACCTTCCAGGGCAGGGCCGCGTACTGTCTGGCCAGCCCCTAACCGGCCTCCCTCCATCCAGAGGAGGTGGCACAGCCTCCGCTGACCCTCTGTTCCTCCCGGCACCCTCGGCCTGCTCACCTCCCAGCCGCCTGGGCCCGGGCAGAGACCTCGGGGGCTGACTCAGCTTCATGTGGGAGGGAACGGGGACTTGGCCTCCTCCTAGAGCACGAGGGGCCCTGAGGAGACAGTGGATCCCCTGTGGCCCCAGCATCCATGTCACTTCAAAGGAAACAGGCATACTAAGGGTTAAAGACTTATGCAGGATCCCGCAGGAGGGACTCAGCCAGGGCTGGAGGCTGGGTGGTGGGACTCCCCGACTTGTCAGCTGGGATCACAGCCGGACGCTGGGTCACCCGGGCGCAGTGTGCCCCCGGGGACCAACTACCTCAGCATCCACATCGGACAGCCAGGGCGGCCTGCACCGCCTCGGAGCCAGGAGGCCCCCACGTGAACGCTCGGGCCTTGGTTCACCTTCTGCAGGTGTGTTCCCAGCCTCCTCAGACCCAGGACACACCCCGGAGACTCTGATGGAACCAGGGCCACATCTGCATCAGTCAGCATCCCAGATGTTTCCAACGTGCAGCTGGGATTGAGAGTCCCTGTTACACTGTAGCATCTCCAGCTAACTTTCAAACTCCATTTATGCTTTAAGGAAAATCATAATACGTAACTGTAGCAGAAGCAAAACAAAAAAACCAGTACCTGTTGGGTTGCAATGCGATCCATTGCATGTGATCCGCATGCACAGGCCAGCAGATAGAAGCGTTTGTACTCTCGCCGGGGTATGAATCTGGGGGTTAGTCTGTCCACATGGGTGTGGTTAGACTCGCTTCTATGTCACTGCCATTAACCAAGTCAGCGGAGACGCACTGAATTTGCTTTAAGATAAGCAATGATGAATCTAAAAGATCGATCTGAACCAGCAACATAATAAACAACCACTTTTAAGGTAGCGGAAAGAAAAGTTTAGCGAGTGCCCCGGAACGTTCTGTCTTAACATATGGTCCCTATAAGGGGAGTGTGGTGTCTGTCATCTGCTGAGGGATCTGGGATGGGACTTTCACTCGGATCACATGGAAATTCCTTCTCTCCTTTTTTTTTTTTTTTTTTTAAGTAAGATTGCCTAAGATTCCAAAGCCGGTTAGCCTCTTTGTTCACTTCCCAACTACGAGGAGGCAGTCCCGGGAGTGAGCGCCCCCCCCTCCGCCCCTGCCCACTGCTCTGAGGCAGAGCCCCCAGCCCCAGATGCACAGAGCACGTTTCCGATAAGCCAAGGGACGACCTCACTGAGCACAAAACCCAGAAGGTGCCCGGGGAATCGTGGAATCGTGGCGTTGGGGGGCCCCCGGGGCGCGTGACCCTAGGGCTTCCGGAGGCAGGTGTCAATCACCTACCCTTATCAGTTCTCCGTCCAACACTTAGAGTCACAAAGCTGGCTGGAAAAGTGATAAGGGAATGTGACTGGCGGACGAAGAGGTTTTGACGAAGTTTGCAGGACGTCTGGTTTCCCAGCTGAAACGCCGCTGGACCTTCCCTGCCGCTCCTCCCTCACCCCCGGGCCTCTCCGAGCGTTTCTGCTCTGCCCCCGCCCCAGTCTCTCCTCTGGACATCTGGCGGGCCATTCGTGTTCCTGCACACGGACACTGAGGTGGGCAGCCCTGCAGAGCGTGAAAAGTACTAGAGTGTTCACATTAAAAAAAAAAAAGAAGAAGAAGAAGAAGAAGCGATTAACATTTTAAATTAATTGTAAATGTTAAAATTAATAAAGAAACCGAAGTTAGCAAAGTCTTTACCCAAAAGCTCCTACAGGTCTGAGGCCAGCCCAGCACGTTGTGCTCCTCCCGGGACTCTGCTCCTCCACCACACCCACTAGCCATTCATAAAGCCCCTGCGCAGAGTCTCCTCCTCCAGCTGGGATTGGTCCCCCCCGAGGTGCTGGCCCCAAGCCAGGGCCCATCAGCCACAGATCTGCTCCCGCTGGGTGTGTCCACTGTGCCCTTAACAGGATTGGGGGCGGGGAGATCTCACCGCCCACCATGTCGGATTCCTCCCTTTCGACTTTGACCTTCCACGGGATCCAGGCATGGAGTTTTCGGAAACCAAAAACCAGGGACGTACACGGCTTTCGTTGTAGAGACCCAAACACGGTTCTCTCCATCAGCACGAATTCAAAGGGTGATGGCCCAGAGTTCAGGAACGGATTTGTACGGAGTGCTGTGTTGTGTGAAGACCCTCCGTCCACTCCGGATCCCACGTGCTGCTACTCACCTCCTGGTTGGCTAACCTTGAGCAAATCACTGAATGAATCCCTCTGAGCCTTGGTACCTGAGCCCTAAAACAGCTAGTACCGCCTAAGTCCCAGGATGGCGAGAGGCGAGTGATGGAAAGAGCTTTGCTTAGACCCGGTCCAATCCTGGGCACGCAGCCTTCAGCAGGGCTTGTAAACTCTGGATCTTAGCTGTTGCTTCTGCAAAATGGGTCGTAATAGCTGCCTCCAAGTATTGCTCTGCAGAGTGAACAGGTGAACGAACGGTGTAACGCGAAGAGCATGGCCTGGGTGTGAATCCTGACCTGGACATTCACTGGCTCTGTGTAAGTCCCCCGGCCGCTGAGAGCCTCCCCTTCCTCGTCCACACGGAGGCTGTGACGATCCTGACAGTCCTACCTCCCAGGGCTGTGGTGAAGGTGAACCGATCACCCTACGCACACTGAATTCAACGGATGCGTAGCTGACGTCACTAACAGGGTAATGCAGTCACAGACAGTGGCCTTGACCCAGGTGGCATCTAGTTCAGCTAAGTTTCCAAACGATGCATCGCCGGTCCACTTGGATGGCTTCCCCAGGGTCAGGCCAGTCCAGTCCCACGGACCAGCTGCTCCTCCATCCGTGTCCTACAGAGAAGGCGCCCATCACCCACGGGGCTTTGGAAACCAGCTTCTTGTTCGGCACCAGCAGATTATACAGTGCAGGCCTGTGACTCTTGAAGGGCAAGCGCCAAGAGTCCGGGGCTCAGGAAAACAGTGGAATCAGGGACTCTGGCCAGTGGACCCCAGTCCCAGGACTCAGGGAGTCCAGGTGTGTGGGAGGAGGGAAGACCCCACCCTGAGATAGGTCAGGGTCCCTAAGGCCACAGTCTTGGGGAAGTGGCCGTACACTTGTTCCAACCTCCTTGTCTTGCCCGTGGGAGACCAGAGCCCAGGTTGAAACCCAGCCCAGATCCCAAGGATGCAACTCTCCTGTCCTCGGCCCTGGATCAGAGCACACTTACGACGCAGACGAGAAAGCAGGTGTTTTAACACAGGACACAGGAGGGCCAAGCAACAGAAGGAGGGCGACACTGATAACCAACCGACTCCTGACCTGCGGGGCCCAGTCAGCGCCTCCCCAGCACCCAAATTGTCACAGAAGGGACATGGAAGCATGTCCCTTACATAACATTTCGGGGCTCCTGCCATCCTTGTCATCACATGGTGGGCCTCCGTCCGTGTAGACACTGATGAGAGCTTGGAAACGCGGGTCCTCAAACCTGGAGAGTGTGAAACAACAGCTCCCTGCTCTGCTCCGTGCCCCGTCTGAAAGCCAGCCCTCCGGCGGCACCAAGAGCTAAATTTCAAAGACCCCTCTCCTCTCGTCTGGCATCCCTGGTCTAAAGGATGTTCTTGTTTGGGCCTTTAAATAAGATAGGTAGCTTAAATGCTCATTAAAATTTCTTATAATCTTTCCACTGAATTCGTTTGCATGGGGCTTTTTCATCCTGATTTTGCTTTCATCCAGCAGGCATTGACGAGACCCTGTATTGCTGGGGCTGCCCTGCATGCTGAGGGGAGAGGGATGAGCTCAGCCTCTGGGCTCAAGGAGACGAGACGCTCGTGGTGATAGCGACCCACCACGAGGACAAGGGAGACTGTTTATACTCAACTGTGGTCACGGCTAAGCCAAAGGGAAAAGCTCGCCAGGGGCTGCAAACGCTACCCTCTGATGTCCCCCCAAGCCTTTCTCCTCTGACTTCGTCCCCGATGCTCCAAAACTCACTGCCAGCCATCTTGCCTACCTACTAAATCCCCGTCCAAGGCCTCACAGCTAGGCAGAACTCCATCCCAGATGTGGGTCCCCATTTGATTTCTCCTACATCACCCGGCCTGTCCAGGTGCACAAGCGAGTGAGCGGGCATAACTGTCAACACCTCTCACAAAGATTCCAAGTCGTGCATGCCTTTGGAAGCCATTTACTGCTCATGAGCATGGGAGCCAGGGGACGGTCATGGCCAAGGAGGCAGGCTGGACAGTGTGGCGGCGTAACCTCCGAGAAGCCGGACCACGCCCTGCCCGTGTTTCACCACCACCTGTCCAAACAGTTCCCCTGCGGACCCCACCCGGGGTTCTGCACGGCCTCTGGCCTCGCCTGGCCCTCGCGGGTTACGAAACCCCCATCCTTCCCCCTCCTCTGGCCGGGCGGGCTGTCACATCCACTTTGCATCTCACATAATCCCTTCCTGCCGACTGAATGGTTCTATGGCAGCCTGTCTGCCCGCCACTGGGCGAAGTCCTTACGAGCGGTGCTGACGGCAGCCCCCGGGCCTGGCACAGACGGACGGGCCCCGCGGTTGCGTGTCAGACTGGCCGTGGAAGGGACCAGATCAGGACAGGTGGGGAAGGGGCAGGACACGGGCCAGCGCTTCTCCAGACGAGGCCGCCCTGCCCAGTCATGTTCCGGGGCTGCGACCTCTGTGTCCTCCCCAGCCTCCATCCGGTTGGGCTCACTTCGCCCAGTTTAATGAGCTCAGGAATGTGCTCGGTGGAGACGCCCAGTGTTTGCTTTGGCCCCATTGCGCTGAAACGTGCCCGGGGCTCTGCTCATCAGCCTGCAGGAGTGCTCAGCTCAGCCCCCCAGGAGCACCCCGTGGCAGCACGCAGGCTGCAGCCAGGACAGGGCTCAGCACCTGCAGTTAATGTATTAGGCGCGCCGCAGACGCCCACCGGGCCTGGCCCGCAGAGCTTTGCAGACCCACTGCCGGGAGCTGTACCCAGGAAAGCACATTTCTAGAAGCTGGTTCTGGCTCAAACTGCCAGCCCGCTTCAGAGTTGGAGGCAACAGGTCAAGAACCCTCCCCTTCCTCCCCGAATACTGCCCTGTTCCGGGGCTCCCCAAGGGCCCCCTAGCATTGGCTCCTGCCACATCCACCTGCCAGTCTGGACGCTTGTCTGGGAAGCACCAAGTGTGGAAGGAGAAATAAATAGGAGGGCGGAAACGCGGCCTTTGGTTCCCAAGCCCCACTCGGGAGCTGCTTATGATTTCATCCTAACTCAGGGCTTATATAAGAAAAGACAAGAAATTAATGGTGCTGAAATTTCCCAGGAACCGTCCTGGTTCAGCACCCCGTGCACCCCTCTCTCCAGACCTTACTTCCCACCCACGTCCCCCTGCAGGTCACCCTCGCTCTGTCTGTCCCCAAGGACCGGGCGGCCCCGCTCTTTGAGGCCCTGGACACTGAGCGCCTCGCACCCCGGCGGATGCTCACAGATGCTCAGCAAAGTGCATGGTGGTGGCCCCCCCTTGTTGCACCCTCTACCAGCTCCTTTCCCGCAATGACGGTGCAGACGGGATGAGGGAGAAAAGGGGAATCTGGGAATATAAAGTGTAATCCGCCCTGGCCGAGAGCGTGTCAGTGGGAAGCCATCCAGACATCCTCATTTCCACAGCGCCCTTGCTCTTGGGCATCCAGGTTCCGGGGTGCACTTATCTCCACGCCGCACTTCTTCCTCCCAGGGGCCCTGTCACTGTCCCCCCCACAGGCTCGGCCCACGCTCCATAAATTCATCCGGCATCATGTGATTTCAACATAGTCATGGGTCCTTTCCGTGCCTCCAGTGTCTGCCCGATGAGACGTTCCCTTCTAATCCAACGCGGCCTCTTCCTACCACACAGACGGGAACGTCCAAACACTCCAAAGTTTGATTGAGACACGCAGATGCACAAGCCATATTTCCTCCACACTCGGACGTGGCGAGCAACCGCAGGCATCGGAATGGCGAGCGTTCGGTGCAGGGTCGGCAACGGCAGCCCGGAGGACCCCCGCCCCGGCTCCCCCTGCACGTGCATGTCTGCAGTGCTCCTCCGAGGGGTCTCCTTGGCTTGTGCGGAATGCAAGCTGCACGTGACTGCTATACCCCCAGCAAATGCCCCAGCTGTCCCTCCGTCGGGGGCTGACTCTGAGATACGCTCGGCAGGAAAGTGTCCAGTGGGTTGGACATGTCCACACTCTCGTCTCGATCTCCTTCTCCCCTCTGTCCTCTCAGTCAGACTTCTAAGTAGACCACCTGTCATCAAGTCCTTGTCTAACGATGCACTTTTGGAAGAGCCCAGCCTAAGACAATCTCCCTGCCATTTTAAACCCATTTGGCCAAGAACACAAGATGTGCCCCCAAGCCCCCATTTGTGTCTGGAAACAGCAGAAGGATGGAAGGAATTCTAAAGCCAAGGGATCTTGGAGTAAGACCCTCAGGAACAGTGGTCACATGTCATCGAATTTTAAAGCTGTGGTATCTGTCGGAGTCGGCCAAGTTCAGCTCCGCACGTCTCAAGTGGGGCATCTAAAGACGTGAAAGGAGACGCCCATTGCCCAAAGCCACCCCCCAGGTTATGGCAGGACCAGAGCTAAGACTCTGCTCTCTTAATGCTCAAGTTCCGGGCTGGATCCTCTGAACCACATTGCTCTGAAAGGGTTTAACCATGTGGCAAGTCCCTCCCAAGGTCACTGGCTAAGTTCATAACCAAAGAAAGACATGTTCTGACATTTCAACTTTCCCACGAACCTTGCAGAAACTTAAAAGAGAAAGTACCCAGCCCTTTCAAAGCCCATGTGTCCAGATGGCAAAAAGAAGTCAATTCTGAAAGGAATAATCTACACAATTTAGGCCTAGCAGAGGTTTACACTGATGATAATCATTCAAATAATAGCCACATCTCCAGACCTCTTTGTGGTCTTGGTCAGGGGGCCCAGGACTTACTAGCAGAGAACAGAGATTCCCCACATCCAGTTGAGCAGCCCAGTCCTGAAGAAGGGGAGACGGAGCCCGAAATCATCTTGTTCATAGGCCTATATGTCTCACATAGTACTCTGCACAAAACAGCACAGCCATGGGGACATCCAGAAGCTGGAGTGGGAAAAGCCCGGGGCAGGACACGGCTGATGTTCCTAAAAAAGGCTGAGAAATGCCACTTGGAAGGAGCGTGGGCCTGCCCCACGACAGCCCCCTGCCCAACCAGGCCCCCTTGTGGCCTCGCTGCTTGGTCCTGCCCCAGCTGAGGACACGCCAGGACATCACAAAGGGTGCCCTTCTGCAGAACACAGGAGCTGTTTCCAGAGCTGTGAGCCCATCTGCCCTTCAGCAAAAGCGTTATGATTATGCATCGTGAAGGTGAAATGCGAGCAGGCCCCAAAATACCCACTCAGCCTGCGTACACACGCAGCCAAGGTGTGGAAAGTGTGGCTCAGTCTGAGTCTTCTCAAAGATATTTAAAATAGCATATCTTATTAAAGCAGTATATTTTTATCTGACTTGCTGTCTTCTCGGTGTGTCTTCAAATATGTGAAAGACAATAGAGTTTAACTGTTAATTACGTGATTTCTACCAGCGATGTAATTTAAAATGTAAAGTGGAGAGTGGGTTACAGTCCCTGCCCTCTGATCCTGCGACCTCCCTTCCGGGCCCCCTCCTGGGGAAGCGGCAGAGGACAGAGAGTGAGGACGATGCACAAAGAGGTTCCTTCCAGCACAGGGCATGACGTCAGAACACCAGGATAACCAAAACAGCATTAGGAAAAACCTGGCTAAACACACAGGGGTGCCTCTCTTCTATGTGAAGTGGTATTACTAGCCCCGTTGACTGGATGGTATCATGGTTGTAAACGCGTCCCCAAATTCACCCCATCAAGGGGTGAGTCCACGGTGCCTCCCTTGAGCCTGGGGGGGAGGGTGGGACTCTGTGGCCCCTCCATGAATGAAATGAGGTGGAAGTGACCTCGGGGCTGGTTAGAGAAGGCCACGCGGCTTCTTCTGGTCTCACGTGGGACACAGGCTCTGGGAGCTTTGGGCCACCATGCCAAGAGTTGGCGCCCTGGGGAGGGCGCGTGGAGACCCCGGGGGTCCCGCCCATCAGCAAGTCTTCCCCAGCTCCGGCGCCCGACACGTGGGTGAAGAAGGCTTCCCGAGGACCCCAGCCCCAGCCACCACCGGCCTGTGGCCACTGAGAGCCCTCAGTGAGAGCTACAGTCACCACCTCTCTGGGCAAAATTAGTGATCGTCACTGGCTGAAGATGCTTTGGGATGGGTCGTGACACCGCCATGAATAACTGAAACACGGAGGCAGAGGTTCAAAGAGGTTCTGAAGCCTACTCAAGGTCAAATGACTAATAAAAAGGAAGCCTGAGCTGGATCCGAACCTCGGTCTTCGGTGTGGGGACTGGGACATGAATATGGTCTATTCTGCTCGGCATAAGCCGTTCGTACTCCTCAGCAGACAGAAGAGGGATGTCAGCCCACGGCCCAACTCTCCCTGGTTCCCAGCACGTCAATATTTGGGGCTGGCAGGTGCACAGAGCCCTGGACATCACTGAGTGCTGTGCACCGCAGGGGACATGGGCTGGCTGGGACACCGCCATGTGTTCTTCCTCTGGGCTCAGTTTACCCATGTGCTCTGTGGGAAAGGTGTCCCTGGTATCCGGGTACTTGGCCCTATGTCGGCATAAGGGCTCAGCCACTGCAACGCCTGGCATTTGGTCAGAAGTGCTCGCACTACCACCACTGACTCCATGCACAGAGCCTGCACCCGGTGTGCCCGCCCGGCCCAATGCACTCCCCTCCTCCCCCTGCATTCCCTTCCCTGGCCTGCGCTCCCCTCTCTTGCCATGCAGAGGGCTGAGTTTGCAGCCCTTGGCTTGAGGTGTGGAGATGCTCTTCAGTAGGAAATTCATCTGTCTCCTTGACCCAGCAAGCTCTCCACTGATTTGGCCAAGGAACTAAGGGTCCCCTTGCCCTGCCCCTGTGTAAGGCCTAAGGCAGCCCTGTCATTCCTAAGGAGGCACAATTTAGGAAAAGCTGGCTATGAGACCGCTCCAGGGTCGTCTAATTCTGCTATGGGCACCTGGTTGTCAGCTGACTGTAACCTTGGGGAGCTTACGTCCTCCTGCAGATGCCTCGGGTCTTCCCAGAACCTCCGGCGCCCCATCCCCGGGCTCCAGCTCAGTTGTGATGGCCAGGGAGAGGCTATGACGTCGGCTGGCCCCGCTGTGTCTCCTGCACAAGCATCTGGTGCCTCGTGGCCCTCGGGTGATGGCGTGTGCCACCGTCCTAGTGGTCTGAGCACCATCATCCCGTCAGTGTTGGACTAGCGTGCGCCGTGTCGTTCAACGACCTGTGAGAGTCAGAGAGCAGGACCGCACCTGCAGGGGGGCTAGAATTCATGGCCCTTCTTCCTGGAAAGTGTCGGTCCTGAAACAGGAAGTGAAGGCTCCACAGTGGGCTGAACTGTGGCCTCAAAAACAAAGATCCATCCAGGTCCAAACCCTTGGAGTCTGTGAATGTGACCTCCATTGGAAATAGGGTCCAAACCCAACGACTGGGTCCACATCAGAGCAAGAAGAGGACCGACCATTTGCCATAAGGAGACATGCGGGGGGGCGGCGGGTGGAATGGAGGAAACGAGGGAGGGGCCTGAGGAGTGAAGGGGAAACGGAGTTCCTGCCCCGGGAGACCGGGGGCTGTGGGAGCAGGGGTGGGGGGCTCTGCAGTGGTGAGCCCTGCAGGACGGGGCCCAGCGCCTGTCCCCGGCGCCAGAGGCAGCGAGGAGCAGAGGGAAGAGGGGCCCCAGGGCGCGGCCGGGACCAAGGCTGCCCTCTGCACCTGCCCACGACCTGCACCCTGAGGACCTGCAGAAATAGGGTCGCGGGACTCCTTCGGCAGGGGGGTGTTTCCAACATCAAGGCAGCAGAGTTTGGTCGTATTCTAATTTGAGTGGTTAAGGGGAATGTGACCTGACTCCGTAATCACAGGGCCGTGAGGCCCGAGACATTGGAGACAGGTGAATATGCCTGCAGAGTGTCCCCAAATAGCCAAGAAGTTAGCACCCCCAAAATAGCAGTGTGAGCAAGGAGAGGGCAGAGCCTTGCTCTGGGGTGGTCACTGCCCCCTTGCCTCCTTCTCCTCGGGCAGGACCAGCCCGCAGTCCGCGTTTCCCGTGGGCCCCTTCCTGGTCTGTCTCCACCGCCCTGAGGGTGTGTGGCTACCGGGGCCTGCAGTCACGCCCATGGCCAGCCCGGCAGAGCCCCTCAGAGGGCATATACTCCCGGAGGGGACATGCTCTGGAAAGGGAGCCGCCCTTATCTTTTTTAAAACAAGGTCATGACGTTTATTCATTCATTCACTCATTCAATCAGCAGCCTTGGCTAACGGACGGAGCACCTATGGGTGACACCATACGGTGTTATAAAGCCCAGGAAGGTGTGGGAGCGCAAGGTTCGACTCTTGAACAGGGACAGTTGGTCTGGGAGAAGGTGACCATGTAATTCATTGCCCAACCCAGGACACATTTGAGGGTGGTGAATTCCCCGGGGCAACAGGGGCGAACCAGAACGGACCCAGCAAGTGGGGACGTCTGGGCACCCTCGCTCTGAAGATGGCCTAGGGGTCCCTGTTTGCAAGGTAAGGTCCTGAGTTTCAGGCAGTGGGCAGCATGAGGGATTACGGAGCGTTTTGTGTGTTTGGGGAGACGTGCTAACAGGGTTTGGAGGGAAGATGGGACCCAGGACTGGAAATATCCGTTGGGACTCCGTCGTTAGAGGCTCTCAGATGCCAAGCCGAAGAGCTCTGCTTTCATTCCTCCGGAATTAGGTAAATGCTAGAAAAATCATAGCTGTCACATCAACAGGACAAAAACAGGACATAGAAGAAAAGGGTACAAAGGAGGGAAAAGTCTATAATCATATCAGTCGAGGGCAAAAAGTTACTTTCTAAAATCCGGCATCTCCACTAACAAAAAAGTACTCTGTGAACTGAGATTAGAATACTTTCTTAATATAATAACGATATATCTACCCCAAAACATCAATCCACTTTAAACCTAAAGAACATGGCAGTTAGAAAATATGATGGGAAAATATCCCACACACGTTTTATGCAAATATAAGTATATAGATATATATGCACGAACATAGATGGACACGTGTACATATATATTTTATATATTTGAAAATAAATTTAATAAGAAATACATAACCTACAAGAAAAGATGCTAACAATCATTGAGAAACACAGAAGATTTAATAATTAGAACTACAGAGCATTTTCTTGAGGCTAATATTATAAAGAAGTCCAAGGCCAACAAAAATCATAACTAAATTCTACAACAGTTTTTTTATTTGAAATTTTGGGGAACAGTAAATGCATGGGGGAGGAAACGAGACTATCCTGAAACAGAAAAGCAGGGGGAGGGACCTGGCCTGCAGAGTCTCGGCATCCCCGTCCGGCCGCGGCCCTCAGCCTCTGGAGCGCCGAGCCAGAAACCACGAGCGCCGGGCACGCCTGGCTGGCCGGACGGATCCATGACCAAGCAGAAACACCCGTTTTCTGGTAAACTTCAGTGGAGTGTGTAGAAGCCCGATAATTACCAGAATGGCCTGCAACAACCCTCTGCCTCCAGGCAGGCAACAAATGGGGCAGCCTGTCTGTTCCCCCTGGAGAAGCTTCCAGAACGGTCGGTGCTGGAAGGGGCTGCTGGTCCAACACCCCTGTCCCCGACTCCGCCCCTCCGCTTCCCTGCCCCTGGGGAGGTAGAGGGGAACGTGCCACCAGCACCGCCAGGGGCTGCCCAGGGAGTGACATAGGCCAGTTGCAGCCCCAAACACAGCAGGGCCTGGTGTGACCTTTGGGCCACCTTCCCCGGCAGCCGAGGAGGTGCTCTGTGGAATGAGGAGCCTCCCGCGCTGGCCGCACAGGGCAGGTCTCCAGCCAAGCGGCACTGGATGCGCAGCGTGGCTGAAAACCCCACCTGTGCTGTGATACTGGGATGAAGTTGTCACCAGGATAACCCAGCCTCTGCAGACTCAGACGACCGGTCACCTCCACATCCCCGCTCCAAGCCGTGGTTCTTGGCTCGGCCACGCGGCTCGCCTGGGAGCTTTGGAGCACGCCCGTTCCCAGGCCGGCGTCCCCCAAGGGCTTCTGATCTCCGAGTGAGGACGCTGTGCAGCCCCCGGGAGCACCGCGGCTTCCAGTTAAGAGGCCAAGGGTTCTGTAAGACAAGCTCACGCGGGGCCCGCGGCTGGGTGGGCGCCGGCTCTGCAGACCCCGTTAGGCCCGCAGCCTGCTTGGCACTGTGGGGGTTCGTGCTGCCCCGAGCCGGCACACGGTCGCTGCTCTTGAGGAGCTGCGTGGGCCCGACGTCCCGAGGCTGAGAGCCAGGGAGAGCCCATCCGCGCCCTGTGGCAGAGGCGCGTCTACAAATTGGCGGCAGGGCCTGGCACGGGGAAATCCAGCCTGGACCATCCAGCCAGGGTTCTCTGGCACAGAAAGCTCTTCAGGCCCGAGACCCTCTTGACTTCGGGCCGCAGGCCGCTCCTGTTCGGCTGCGTGCTGCGTCGTCTCCCTGGTGGGGTCAGGAGAGAGGCGGGGACTCTGGGGGGGGTCTCCCAGGCAGGACGTGAGCCATCCCGCAGTGCGGGCATCCCAGGACGTCAGACTGACTGCACTCTCACGGTGGTGTCAGGGGGGCCCACCGGCCAGGCCGGCATCGGTGGGGAGCGCTTCGAAAGTCTCAGCAGCGAGTACCGACGGTCTCTGCACCTCCTTGGAGAATGAGGGGTCCTTGTCGTAATAAATACATCTCCCCTTCAGCTTCTCTCCCCAGGTCTGCTGTGGCCTGAGGGGCGTCAGTGGACGCAGAGCCCAGGGCAGGGACAGAGGTCAGCAGGGAAGAGCAGAAGCCAGGACCCCAACTGGCCCAACACACCCTCCCTGGGAACGTCCAGAGAGAAGCAAAATAGCAAAGCAAGTTCCCAACGAGGGCTGAAGCCCGCACACCTGCAGACGGAGCTCAGAGCCGTGGTCATTTGCGGCCTGGTCACATGCAGCCCCAGGATAAAGGCAGCCTCTCGCTCAAGGGCTCAGGTCAGGAGGACTCGGGACCTGCAGGGCTGGCCCTGTCCGGGGGCGGCCATGGACTTCCTGGACTGGAGGGCGCCTGTCTGATGGTGAAGGCCTGTGGAACCTGCAGGCTCAGGAGGGGTGGTGAGGAGCACAGCAGCTCTGGGGGGACTTAAGCTAGAAGCCAGGAGCCAGGGTCCAGCCAGCTTCAGGGCAGACCATTCCCAGAGAGCAAGCAGGAAACAAGGCAAGCCCTTCCTGCAACGATGGACAAACACGCAGACCTGGGGGCAAAGCCTGGGTCTGGCTCTGTGTTCCAGAAGGATCCGGGCCGCCCCTCACCTGCAACAGCAGGTGGCAAACTTTAGATGCGGGGACAGAGGCCGACACAAGGTCCCACCTGCTGGTGCCCCAAGGTGGGCTCACCAGCGTCGGGACTGTCGGCAGGGCTCCTCACCCCGGGGACGCCACCCAGGAGGCACTCCAGGTGTGTTCAGGGTCTGGGAGGCCCACAGGGAGTACGCGGTGGTGACAGGGGGTTCCCACCCAGCCCCCAGTGCCATCTCCCTCTGCAGACCCTCCTTGCACGGCCTCATCACCCACCACTCTGGCCACAGGGCTGCCCCACACGTCCGCGAATGCCGGCCCACACCTGCTCCCGTCCCTTTCTGGGCTGACGGCAGACGCCAACTTCCCCCCATGCCTGCCCGAGGTCCCGACGCACACTTCTGCTCCCAGAACGAGAACGTGGACATCTCGTCCAGGGCAGCCTTCACACATCGGAGCGGAGTTCACGGCTGCAACAGAGACCGCGTTAAACCCGTTCCTCACTGGCCTTCTGTGGAAGAGGTTTGCTGACCCCATGTAGAGGCAAGGCATGCTCAAATGTGTGTTCTCTCCCGGAATAATAAAATTGCCATTAAACTCTAGAGTGTATGTTCCTATTCATAAAAAGAACTGTCAATAGTCGGAGAGGCGTTATTTGAAGTAAATCGGAGAATGGAGATACTAGGTATCGTGGGAGACGCATATGCAGACGCTATGCCTAGTTAACCCCACCTTGCTGTGAAACCTTGCAGAAATTCTCTCCCTACAGCCAGCAGCTCCCCGGGCTGGGTTCCTCCGGTCTCCGGACTTCAAGACCACAAGGCGTCTGTGCGGGGGACACAGCCCTCCACTGGCCTGCAGCACGGGGCCCCGGGGCGGGGCGTCACCAAGAGCCCGTCCAGCTGGGCACCTGCACCACTCAGCATGCTTCCCTCGCCCGGCTCAGGGAGGGAGCAATGGAGAAAGAACCCAGCCCCCGCCCCACGTCCCCTTCTTCTCCATCCGCCTGAGAACCCATGAGTCCCGCCTTCAGAACGCACTCTCCACACGAAGCGTGTGACCGAACGCTCCCCGTGTTTCCCATCGGTGATGTCCCCGTGCTTCTGGGACGCAGACCACCTGCTCTGTATGCCAGCCACGCCGGCACTGTCTGCAGCCTCGCACGCGTGTGATCGGGAGCCTGGGGTAGGATCAGGGGTCCGTTCCTTCGCGGTTCGCAAACGCACGTGTGGCCAGGAACCATTACGAGACCACGGCCGGTTCTCCCCGGAGAAGCAGGTCAAAGCTGCACCACAGGAAGGGGAGGTGACCGGGAAGGAAAAGACCTCTCTGCCCGCGGCCTGCGCCCTCTGGTTCGTGACCAGCCCTGTGCTTTCCCCCAGTGGCCCTACTCTGTGTGCTCTGCTCCCTCCAGGGAACCGCGAGTATAGGAAGGAGTAAACCTCTCCCGGGTTTTCCCGGTCTGCCGCAGGCCTCACCGCTCCACACCCAAGGTGAGGTGGGCGTGTAACGGTGGAGACCAAGATCCGGGTCATTGAGCTCATTGACTGAAGTACACAGAAGCCAAGAGACAGTTCAAGAAAGGAAAGGATGTCCCTGGAAAGAGGTCATCAAAGACTCGGTCCCTCCCCTTGATTTTATAGGCTCAGGATATCTGTTTGGGATTTGCTGGAGTTACTTCTCATCCAGGCTCCGGGGGGCACACAGGATGACGACCTTATGAACACGTTGGAGTGACGTATAATGACGCTTCCAGGCGGACTGGAAGCCCGCTCAACAAGTCTAACCGAAGACGACCGCTCACAGGCGCCTGTCACCGGACGGAGGTCGGAGCCATGATGTGGACGTGGACCGAGACTTGGATGAAGGTGTGGAGGGCAAGCTCATCTAGCCGGCACACCCCACGGCGTCCAGCGCGGTGTTGAACAGGGGGATGATGCAGTCGGATCCACGAGCCTCGCCTGGATAGCGGCTGAGCCCGGGGATGAAGCGCACAGGCTCTGAGCAGATCAGATCCCAGCCCCAGCACTGACGGCAGTTATCTGCAGAGGCCTGCTTGGGCTCCAGCCATCCCTCAAATCTCCCTCGTGACATCAGCGGGTGGGGGCAGGGACAGGTCGTCTCTGACCTGGTCAGTGGTCAGTGGTGGGAAGCGGAAAGACGGGACATGCCTCGAGGCACATGCCTCGGGTCCCTCAGCCTCGTTCACAAGGGGAAGCATGACATCTGACAGTTTCCCAAAATTCCAGGAAGCCCCAGATGCAGAAGGCTGGCCGGGGACAGCAAGCGGGGTGAGCAGCCTGTGGGCGGGAGCACAGATGGGCCAGGCCTCGGGGCTGGGCCGGCACCTGCCCAGGCTGGGAGGGGCAGCATGCAGGCCCCGGAGGCACAGAGGAAAGGTGTGGACTTCCGCGTGGGCGGACTCCCAGACCCAGCCACGTGGCAGAGCGGGTGTGGTGCGGGGAGTGTCCAGGTCGGACGCCCGGTCACTGTCCACCCCTGGGAAACGAGACATCCAAACAGCAGGGTCAGTGCGCTACATCAGGCTGGTGGATTGAGGAGGAGGCCATCCTGGGGCTGGGGCCACGCCTGAGATCCTCACAATGTGAGGGTTGGATGAACTAATTCCTGTAGCGTACTCAGCACGGAGCCTGCCCCAGAGCAAAGCACCACGGCTGATGCCTCCCGCTTCCTCCTCCAGCCCCCGCTTGGCTCTGCAGAAGGGGCCAGAGTGGGGCCCTCAGGGGGGAGTAGTCCTCTGGGGGAGCTCGGGTCCAGAGCCCACCACCACTGCCTAGAGGGGGCGAGACAGGGGGACTTGGTTGTGTAGTCCTGTCCGGTGTCAGCCCCCGACTTGGAAGTTGCGGGGGACCGTGGCTGTCCCACCAGGGGCCAGCGAGCCCAGACGGCACCCACAGCTGGGGGAGGTCTGCAGACTTCCAGAGCCCAGCTTCCAACCTGGGGCCCCTGGGGACTGAACTGCCTTTCCTTACTTGCTGGCGTTTACCTCGGGGGGAGAGGGATTGCTTTTCATTTGTCTTTGGCTTCCTCAGTATTTCTCCACATCACTGGCAAACTGGATGCATTTGCCAAACGTGGATCTTCTGGGTTGTTTAAATGTGCACACACTCCGGAGCGGAAGCTCCTAGAATTCCTGAGCCCCAGGTGCCCCTGGGGTTCAGCTAGAGCAGGGGCTCCCAGGAGACCTCTTTAAGAAAGCAGTTAAAGCTGGAGACCTTTGCCCCCAAAAAACTGCCCCCCCACACACACGCACAATTTCCTTAAAATTTCAGGGGCTTCACAACATGCCCCGCACGGATCCCTAGACCTCGCCCTCAGGTTGCAGATGGGGAGCTGACATCTGGAGGGGAAGATCACGCAGGGGTTAGTGGCAGACCGGGGAGGGGGGTGCATTTCTCACCATGCCTGTTAACACCTGTATCCAGAGAGGTGTCGCCCTAGCCGGAAGGCGGGGTCACCTGCAACAGCTCACCTTCGCCCGCCCCTGGCAGCTGCCATAGCCCCGTCTCACCACGAGGTGGCGCCTGCGCCATGTGTTACTGGAGTTACCGCCAAAACCCCCTCCAGACTGGGGTGAGCCAACTACCTGCCCCTCCTAAGGGCAGAGGGGAAACTGAGGCCAAGGGGCAGCGTTAGGCTCCCTGAGTGTTCCTGAGTTATCGTCCTCCTGTATGACAGCCCCCTTCCCATCCCAAAGGCACCTACTTCAGACCAGAATGCGTTTCCACCCTCGAACGTTGCGTCTCACGGCTGCTCCCCAGGGTCGGCTCAAGGGTCAGAGCCGCCCCCACCCCACAGAGCGAGTGTCGGGCGTGGGCCTCTGAGCCCCTCACCTCATGCTTCTACCAGACCAGCCCCATTTTACCTGTCCACGTACTGGCCTTTCCCTGGGCATGGTTCATCCGCACAAAGGGCTCTGTGATGGAAGGCAGTTTGAGAACCGCTGTCCACGGGGACGTCACCAGCGGTGCCTCTGGCCCAGGACCTCCACGGCGCCCCTCCAGGAACACGCGGACGTTTCCAAACTGGCAAAGACACGTGTCCTCTGACCACCTGGAGAAATTCTGGGGAGGCACCCAGCCAACAGGGGCAGGCCTCCTGACTCCAGGAGAGTGCTCATTCAACAGACCAGCTATGCACGTTACCTGAGCACCCGCCCCGCACCTGCTCGCTAGCTGAGCACCTGCTTTGACGCTCTGCTTGCTGAGCATAATCTCATGTCTGCTCTTTGATTAGCTTCTCCCAGCATTCAGCACTATGTGCAAGGATTATCTCCTCACTTGACAGAAGAGGAAACAGCCCCAAATTATGTTTAAGAAGAAAAATGAGCCAGATGTTCTCAGGGATGAAATTATCCCGGACTCCCAGTCTCTCCAGAGGAACCCTAGAAATGGAAGGCAGAAGGGCAGTTACCCCCTTGCCCACCCCCAGGCTCATCCTGTGGCCCCTTCACTGTCCCTGCCCCTCGGGGACAGCCCTCCATCCCCCACACACACTCAGTCCGTCCCTCCCTGGCCATCCCCAGCCTGTCTCTTCCTGACACCAGTTGGCAACACACGGACCCCAGAAGCCTGCTGCCTGGGTTGGGCAGAACGCAGGCAAGCCCCTCCTCACCTCTCCACGCCGCAGGTCCGCCAGCAGGCGTGTCCATGCCCGGGGCTGAAGACTTTCCCTGCGGTCAAAGCGAAAGGCCCAGGAAGGCACACAGCTTAAACAAAAGTCAGGCATTTGAATCTCACGGCGAGTGAGTACCCAGCCTTTCCCAGAGAGCAAGGGGAGAAGAGAGAACTCATACAGACGCTCCTGGGAAGACAGGGAGGGCGGCGGGGGCCTGCGCGGCGCGGACACTGAGCAGCGGGGACTCTCACCGCGCACTCGAGGGGCTCTCTTACTCCAGACTCACATCTCCAAGCTCAGGGCCAGGCCCCGCGCCGCGTGAGGCTGGCGAGATCCATGAGAGGCTCTTCTCCCCTCGGGGAGGGCGGAAGCACATAAACACGGCACCCCGTGAGGGGCACGGACAGCAGCGCCTCGGTGGTCCTGTGGGGACGCACAGCAGACGGCAGTTCCCTCTCCTGGGGGGTCGGCGAGGGCTCTCCAAGGAGGTGAGATTGGCCTGGAATCCCTTCTCGTGGGACCTGATGCTCCTCCAGGGGTGTGTGCTCCTGCAGGGGAGGGTGGAGCTTCTCTAAGTAAAAGGATATGAAGCCAAAATCAAGGACAAAAATCTAACATTGATTCAGAATGAGAAAAGACATCACAACAAATTACAACATTTCAAAGCTGGAGAATATTACCAACTTCACAAAAATCAGAAAAAGAACATAATATTTCTATCAATAGAATGCTTGACTTATACCTAAAATAGTTTATTTTTTGCATGCCCAATCTTTGATGGTCTCTGCAAATGACAATGAGTTGGTGGGCAATGTAAAAAAAATTTTTTGGTAGAGAGAATATAAAGATAAACCAATCTTTCCTCTACCGTGAGGATCAGAAAAAAAGAATTGTGGTTGTGATAATGTCACGTCCTATTATTTTAAAGACAAGTAAATTTTTATGATTGCTACTGATTTGGGAAAACCTCTGTCAATGATCTCTCATATGTGAACTGTAAGATTTCAAGGCATTTCAAAGTGTTTCTTGCAAGCATTTGTCTTCAATGCTCCTTAAACCAAAGGCGCACATTGATGCTGTCTTTGTTAATATCCACATTTATTCCAAATTATCAGGAGACTTAAATCTTTTCCAAATAGGTTCACACAATTGCTCCTCCTCATTCACTGGATGATCATACCATCCAAGAACCAACTCATTATCTGTATTGAAAACGTAGCTCTTCTTTGAAATGGATTGCATAATTCACCCCTCATTTGCAGATTAGATCCTGTTCATTTTGCTGCCCATCCTTAAAGCTTTTGTTCTCTATTCCATTTATTTTTATTTGAATATCTTCTCCTTGTTTTCATTAATAAACTGAAAGGCAACAGAAGAAAGACACCTTTGTACGTGTCCAAACCAGTAGTCTGTGAATTCTCATTTGTTTGTGGAAACATTCCCAAATGTCTCTCCAGGCTGCAGTTAAAATGGTGTACTGGGGCTTTATTAACTTTTTAAATAAACTTTCAGATCTTGTATCAGTGTTTGAGCTCCTCCTCCAACTCAACATAGATGTTTATAGTCCTTAAAACGCCGTGAGACCACATGGCAAGGCTTGGACCTGCATTCTGGGGCTCTGGTCAGGTGGACGTGAGTTGGGGGTCCTGCAGTCGTGCCAGTGAGGTTCGCCGTCAGTCTGAGGAGGTTAAGTCTTCGGGAGCTGGCTCCATGGCGGGGGGACTTCCAGGAACGTCCCCGCTGCCCCTCACTGTCATGACCCTCAGGGGCAGGGCCAGGGGCCCTACCACAGTAGGGATGTGTCAGGTGCGTCTCCAGTGCCACGGGCGCGAGAGTCAGTGTGACCGAAGGACACCAGGGCGGGAAGAGCCAGCAGGCTTAGCCAAGTGCAGACAAAATATCTTACTTTGGTGAATTTCTAAAAACTCCATTGTCATATAAACACATTGCTAGGGCCTCTTGCAGGGGGTGGTGCTCCAAAGGGGCGGTGCAGGAGAGACCCTGAGGCTGATGTGCTTTAGCTTCCTGTAAATCCACCTCGGAGGATGAGAAGGGGGCTGTCAGACGGAAAGGAAGGAGAACCCCAGGCAAAGGCAACAAGCCGAGCAAAGGCAAGGTGGCCGATCCTTCAAACATGAGCAGGAGTACGCCCAGGGCTGCTCGGGAGACAAGGCTGCTGAGAGAGACACGGGTCAGATCACCGAAGGCCTGAGCTCCCGCCTGAGGAGGTTAGACCACGCCCGGCTTGGGTGGCAAGCATGGTGACCCCATGTTATACATACCTCCCTTCCATTCTTAAGGGGCTTTTTCCCATCTTTTCTTTCCTTTGTAACTAAGGACATTTTTTTAAGCATGGGAGCAGGGCCTGAAGATACCTGCCCTTTGACCACAGGATTGCAGAAGTGTGCCGAGGACAGCGCCCTCTCCGAAGACACGGCCAGCGTGCCCCGCTCGGGCAGCACCGCGAGAGTCCAAGCAGCGCCCAGCCCCCGGGGCCACAAGCATCCTCCCCACCATCTGCACCATCCTATCCGTTGTCACAGGACGCCCGGTCTGCGGAGCCGTGTCGGAGGAGGTCTGAGCCCGGGCCCCCAGAGGGCCACCGGCCACCGTGGGCCGTGGAGCGGCCGTCTTCCCCCACCCCCACCCCCACCGGGGCCCTTGGCCTCCGAATACCGTGCAGTCCACCACATGCCCCGAGCCCCGCGTGCGGCCCCCTCAGCTCCTAGAAACCGGGGGTGTCCTCGGCATCACAGAAGGTGGGTGGTGACAAAATACATCAAACCATGGGACCGTTCGACCCATGCATTCCAAATTCTGTGAGGCCCCACACAGAGCTGTGGAGTCTGTCCGGCAGGGTCCCCGCTGCGGCCCCCAGCCTGAGAGACACCGTGTCCCAGAGGCCGAGGCGGGAAGGGACACGGGGAGGGCTGGCGTTCCCCTGGGAAGCACACACCCAGAGCTGCTCGCCGCACACAAGCTCAGCTGTCCCGGACCCGTTCCAGAAGCTTCCATCCCCCCACCATGAGAGGTATAGAGGAGGGGCACGGTGACTAACTTCCCGGGGACATCTCCAGCTGATGGGTCGGGATGGGGACTGATAGGGTCAGACCACGGCGTCCCGTGTAGAGTCCCAGATGCCTTGGTCTCTGGGGGTGTGGGATCCACCCCAAGTCGGCCATCTCTCTAACGGTGGCATCCACACGGATGCCCTGGAGTCTCACACGGCAGGTCTGGGGCGTCGGCCCCGAAATGGCTTCATCTAGACAGCATCCCTCGGCCGCACTGGATCAGCACCTGCCTTCCTGCATCCTCAGCCCCGCTACACCCCGCACTGGCAGAAGCAGGCCACCCGAAGGCTCCAGAAGGTGGCCACAATCACCCAACAAGAGAGGCTGGCCCGCCGACGTGCACTGGTCCCAGCCAGCGTTCTGGACCGGGCTTCCTGGGGCTTCCCCAGACTTTGCCTCCCGCGAGCTGTGAGTCTTAGGGAACCTCTCTGGGCCTCAGTGTCCTCACTAGAGCAAGGGGGTTACTCAACAGGGTCCTAGTGAGACTGAAGGAGAGGTCTGTAAAGCACAGTGTTAGGTGTCAAGACCAATGTTACGACTGATCCTGAGGATCAGGAGCTGCAGCAAACCTCCGTCTGCCACCAGATGGTTCCGCGGCTGCAGGGGACCCCGCATCCCCTCCCCAGCCCTCCATCCACCAACCGGCGAGTGGACGGAGACAACAAGCCCTCCTGCCTCCAGCCTTCCTTTGTCACCCAAACAGTGAAGCCCAGGAAGCCAGGCAAGCAACGTGTCCAATGTTCACTGAGCATGTAAACACGGCGGTCTGCGCCGGGGGCCTGGGGCTACCGTGGCCGTGCGCCTCAAACCAGGGTGCGCTGAACAGTAGGAACATGCTCTCAGTCTGGAGGCCGGAGGTCTGAGAGCAGGTGTCAGGGGTCGTGCTCCCTCTGAGAGCTCTGGGGAGACCCCTTCCTTCCCTCTCCAGCTTCCGGTGGCTCCAGGCTGCCCCCAGCTTGCAGCCCTGTCCCTCCAGACTCTCTGTCTTCCCGCAGACTTCTCCCTGGGGGGGGGTCTCTCTGCCTCTCCCCTCCTTGTAAGGACATCTCACTGGATCAAAAGTCTTCTCTAAATCTAGGGGGTCTCCCTTCGAGATCTTTAACAGAAGACACCTGCAAAAACCCCATTTCCATATCAGGTCACACTCTGAGGTTCCAGGTGGACACAGGTTTTAGGAGGGTCCTATTCAACCCCCTGCGGGACAGCCTTCAAACCTGACGACTCTGTTCACCCCCCGCAAGTCACCAAAGCCATCCTGAGCCCAGCACTCGGCCACCTTGCCGTGGATGACCTCCGTGCATGCCTGGGGGGTGCGGGGGACAGAGGGGCACCGGCAGTGAAGAGCAGGCCCCCCTTCCCAGCCTTACCCCCCATAGCCAAAGGGCCACACCCGGAGGCCTATGGCCTGGCTCATGAGGAGTCTGGAAGACATCTCTCATGAGCAAGCTGCGGCACTGGGGCATGTAGCTGGAGGGGTAAAGTCTGGGGTGTTGGGCAGTGAGGCTATGGGGTTACCGTCCGCAGATGCCTAAAGATGCAGGATGGGTGGGACCCTGTGGGTGCCACAGAAGCAGGATCCACAGGGGCACCGCGCTTGGCACCAGACAAAGAGCCTTCCAAAGATGTGGCATCCCTCCTTACCATCTGCCTGCCCCTAGAGGGTGGCTGCTGCCAAAGGCCCACGCTCAGCCCCACTCCCACTGAGCAGCCAGGGGTCCACCACAGGGTCTGGATGCAGCAGATATGTCTGGAGGCTCCCCTCCTCCTCTTTCCTGAGCTCCGGGTCTGATGGTCACTGTGTGCAGGAGATAGATCTCACCACCCACGGTCACAAGAACTGAGAGCACCATGCGGTCCATTCACCTCTCCCTCCATGGCCTTTACCACCCCGTCTAGACTGGCCCTCCTCCTCCGCCGAGAGCCGGGCTTCTCAGCCTCGGCGCGGTGAACACTGCGGGGCCAGGAAATTCCGTGTTGTGGGCGTCTGTCCTGGGAGCAGGGGCATGTTTGCCAGCCTCCACCATGAGATGCCAGGAGCACCCCACAACCCCAACACCCCGCGTCATGATAACCAAAAATGTCTCGAGATATGCCCACACGTCCGCTGGTCCAGAGCTGCTGGCAGGGAGGCACCAGCAGGCCATGGGCCCAGCAAAGCAGCGCCCGCACTGCCGCTCCTTCCTCACCGCCGCACCGTCCGTCCCACCTGCTCTGTTCTGCATTCTCTCTGCCCCCTTCCCGAACCAAGCCCGACCTCTCCAGCTCCGATATCGACGTCGGGGCTCAGTGCTTGCCCTCCCCCGGACCCTCAGAACAGTCCCCTAAGCATATTCCCTCCGAGGTCAGCCAGGCTGGCTTGCATCCGACCCATTGACCAGCAGAAACCTGCCCGTAGGGCTCTGCTTCTCAAAATGCTCAACTGGCTTCTCATTCCAACCAGGTGGAGTTAAAGATGAACCAGTCCTATCCACTAGAGCTTTCTGAGATGATCGCAAGGCCGAGTGTGGTCTGTGCTGTCCAGTATGGTGGCCACCAGCCACGTGTGACCCCTGGACACTTGACGTGGGCTCGTGGGACTGAGGAGCTGAATGTTTAATCTTACTTACAGGGAATTAATGAATGGGACAGTGCAAGTCTATATACTGAACGCGGCTTGCATTTCCTTGGATGATCTCCTAGATCACCAGGTGTCGACGTGGTGTTAGAATCAACAGGAAATCATTTAAAAATCCCGTCATCCAGGCAGTCAGAATCTCGGAGGTGGCCCCCAGCCTCAGCACTCTGACAGCACCTCAGTGACACCACATGCATGTGGTGTTGGGAACCACACACAGGGCCCTGCTTACCTCCCCGCCCCACCCCCCCGCACACCCTCCCAGCCCCAAACCACTCAGCCACGTGCCTGAGAATCCGATGCCATCTCACCCTCTGCGCCCTGACCCACATCTTGGCCCCTCTGCCCAGAAGGCTCTCAGCCACCCCATTTAAGAGGCACCCAAATTCGTGGGTGAGAAGCCTGGGTGGTGGTCTCACAAAGCCATATATGGGATGAGGGGAAAGAGCAGGTTTGCATGGGGAGCGGTGCTGGGCTGGGAAGAGTTGAGCCCCCCTCCAGAAAAGCCAGGTGGGGTCTCTGAGCCTTTGTCCCCCCCCCCACGGGCCAGGCTGTGTGCTGAGGAACGGCTCATCGCGGGGCGTTGGCTCGCTGCGTTGGCTCTGGGTAACGTCATGGTTCCCTCCACTCAGCCACCAACCTCCTCACCTGCTCTTCAGATCTGCAAGATAAGGACAGTGATTGTCTCTACCTCTGCAGGTTGTCAAGTGAATTGACACCTAGAAAGCTCTTAGAACAGCACCTGGCACGTGATAAGCACTCAATAAATGTTATAATTACGCATCATATTATTAATAAAAATTCCATCGTGGACAGAGTGCAGACCCTGTTGTCTCATTCTATCTCCCCCCCCCCACCTCCCAGAGCATCTGATGTGAGCCCTGTCATTTCATCCCCATTTTACAGGTGAGGGCTTTGAGGCTCGGACTTGCCCCGAGGTCGTACCACCAACAGGTGATGGTGCTGGAGCCGAACTCGGGAAGGCTGGCTCCAGAGCCCCCTCTCCCTCCCACCTGCTGACTCTTCCGGAGCACTGCCCGCTGGGATTTCTCTCCCCATCTTACAGATGGAGACGCAGGCTCAGAGACGTGCGGCGAACTGCCTAAAACGGCCCAGCGAGAGAGAGGTAGGTAGGTCAGGGCTCGGGATCAAGGCCCACCCCACGTGGCTGCTCTTCTGCTGACGGAGGGCCCCCTGCATCTTCACAAAGCCGAGGGTTTTGTGAATACAGCTTACCCAAGGGAGAAAGGTTTCTGACTTTGTCACCCAACCCTGTTGCCACGGTCTCTGTGCTCTTGGCAATTCATTACCGCTATTAATTTCCACTACCGCCTGGATCATTGGATTTCTTCTTTTATGTCTGTTGGCCACGGGTCCAAGCTGTGGTTTGGAGAAGAGACAGCTGACCGCCCAGCTCAGTGTCTGAGGAACCAGCCCAAGGCCAGGCCCTGGCACAGCAGGCACGCCCGGGGTGGATTTGATGAAGGTCTGCCACAAAGAGCCAGCCGTTGGCCACTTCAAACACTTAGTGCCCTGGCATGTGGCAGAGCTCTGGACGGGGGTTAGGGGCCTGGTCCAGTCTCCACTGCTGATGACTCTGTGTTCCAACACCTGCAGGGTTAGTGAGTTCCTGGCCCGCCTCGGGATTGGATACCTGCTCCCACCAGCTCTGGGGCGGCGGGGGGGGGGGGGGGGGGGAGGGGGGCAGGGAAGGCATCTGCACGTGCTTTTCACCTGCACAGAGGGCTCACCCCGAGACTCTGCGTCAGCACGCCCTGAGAAGCAGGTGCTCTGTTGGGCCCTGTGCACGAGCCTGAGGACAGCCCAGGAACAGCCCCCAGGCTAAGTGTGGTTGTCAGGCTCAGCGCTCCAGGGGAAATGTGGCCTCCACACACACCCCCCACCTCCTAGTGTGGCTGGGTGAGCTCGGCCACAGGGGCCAGTGGGGCAAAGTGCCTTCCTAGGCCCAGATTCCCCGAGTCGGAAGAGCTGAAGAAGGCACAGGAAGGGCTAAGCCGTTCGGCCTCAGGCTGGCCCCGAGTGAGGGAAAACCCAACACCTAAGACAGTGCCAGGTCAGTGGCCACTGTGTCCTCGCCCACCCCAGAGGCCCGGGGGCTCAGGTCAGCGTGGGGTTTGGGGGAGGGGCGCACGGGGCCAGGGCAACCACAGCCAGGAGGCCAAGGAGGGAAAGCGGGGAGCATCCCGGGCAGAGAGGTCGCCTGCTCCCCCAGCATGGTGTCGGGGGCACAGAGACACCTCCGCCTGGCTCCAGAAGGGATTGCTGGGGCATCCGGCAGGCAGAGGGGCTGGGGGCGCCTGGGGTGCCAGAGCTGCTGTAATCCCAGACCCAAACCAAAACGGGGGATCCGAAAGCTGAACCCCAGGCCCGTGAGCAGATCCAGGCGGGGCCTGGGGCTCCAGGCTCTGAGGTCAGTGTGGCCTCAGGAGTGACCCAGTTAGGGGCAGCCAGACTGCATCCAGTGGTCTGTTGTGCCCGGCTGGCTCAGAAACGCAGCCTCCTCTAGGAGCTGGGGGACAGGCTGCCCCGTTGCCTTCCCTCCCTGCACAAGACAGAAGGGTCGGCAGGGATGCGCCCAACAGAAACGCCTCCAAGCCCCCATGGATGTGTGTGCACCTTGCATGGAGGTGGTCAGCTTAGCTCTGGGACCCAGAGAGGAGAAGGAACCCACCCAGGGTCATCCAGCCGATAAGTGGCAAGTTAGCTCCGGACGCCACAACCCCTGTGACATCACTCTGCTCTCTCTCACGCCCTCACGTCCCTCTGACTGCCTCGCACACAGCCCTTCCCCACCATACTGTTCATGACTTGTCTTCTGAGCATTATTATTAAAAGTCATCCCTTGGGGCACCCTACGTGCTTGACCTCAAGAATGGAGTCCTCTTGCAATTCTGGGAGGTGCTTGGAATCCCTCTCTTCCAGATGAGGAAACTGAGGCTGACAGGTAAGGTAACTTAGCTAACTGGCGGCAGAGCCGGGATTCAAACCCCTGGCTGAGACGCCGCCCCTCGCAGCCCCAGGACGAGTCAGCACCTCCCCACACCTTCCCCCGCCAGTGACAGCCTGTGGCTGTCTGTCCTCCGGCCTCAGCCTGGCAGGGCACACAACCAGAACGTAGGCTTTCAATCTCCGCTTGTAAAATTTGCTAACTTCTGCCATAAAGTGCGAATGCCCCGATGCCCACCGGAGGGAACTCTGAAAATCTAGGGGGGGAATGGCGTTGTCCCCCTGAAACGAACCAACACTGGCTAGACCGCTCTCAGGTCCAAGGTGAGGCAGTCCTCTGAAGCAGGAAGCATCACCTCCCACGAGACCATTCCCTGGGTTTCCTCTCGAGTGGGGACCCAGGGTCCCTGCTGCAGAGCATCTTCCCCCAAAGAGGCTCTGTATACAGCAGGTACTTAGGGCTTTGTGAAGCCCGCATCCAGCCTGGCCTTCACCAGGCGACAGGTCTGCAGAGAGTCTCAGTATCTCCCCTCACCAGTGGGAGGGAAAGAAAGGCCCCCTTTGTGGAACGGGAGCAGGCATGAGCTAGCTGATGTGCCCCAGGGCCCCGGGGCAGAGGCTGTACTCCCTTGTTTGGGAAATGAGAAGAAGAATAACAGGAGACCTTCATTCCTAGGGGGAGTTCGAAGATCAGCCCCATCTAAACAGTCAAAGAAACACGATGGAAGCGAGCCTCCTCCGAAAAAGTGTTTTCAACATTGGTCTTTTTAAATCTTGAAAACATATATCCGGTTCCAAAGCAACGCTTCTTGTTTATATTTTAAATATTTTGAACATAAAATACGGAGGAGCACTCACTCAAAGCAAAATTAAACACCTCTGCTAATCCCGCCACTTGATTTGGTCTATGAAGCGCATGCCTCGGCACGCCCCAGCCACCCCCCAGCGGTAACATCTACTAAACTCCCAGGGTCTTCCCTCCAGACCTTCATCTGTGTTCAAACAAACACACATTGACATGGGCCCTAGATCAATAAGGTCAAAGCATCCCAAGTGTTTCCTTTATGTGAGAATAGCAACAGTAAGCATGTTAAATAAGAAACAAACTGTAAAGTTTTAAAATAGGAATGTAGAGAAAGAGCCCCCTGTCAGCAGCTGGACTCTGCAGAGCTGCGTCCCGCCTGCGCCCCGGGGGCGGCCAGGGGCGGCGGGGAGCGGCCGTGACTCAGTCTGACTGCTGACCCAGTCAGCCCGGGGAAGGCAGGCAGGAAATGTCAGGAGCACATCAGGGGGACGGGGCTCATCGATGTGGCATCAGCACCTGCCTCTGGGGAGCTCCGAGAAGTGCTCTGAACGGAGCTGACAGGTCCATGCGTTGCCAGTTCTGACCACATCTCCCAGAACGGGCGGCCCCACCCACAGCTGCCTGGGACACTCGCCCAGCTCTACACGGGATCCTGCAGGTGCAACGGGACACGGCACCTTCGCTGAACAATCATCATCGATGCCAACCACTGAGCATCAACGGAATGCCAGGCACTGCTTAACAGTGTCCCATTTAACCCCCACAACACCCCTGTAAGGTGCCTATCACCGACCCCACTCAGAGACCGGGAACTGAGGCTGGGAGGAGTGAAGGCACCTGCCCAAGATCATCTCAACAGGGAGAAAGTCTGCATTCTGCTCCCACTCCCCGCGGTCAGACGGCACAGCGTGTCTTTTCACACCACTCTGTAAAAAAAGTACCTCCCCACTTGACAGATGGGAAAACTGAGGCCCGGGGGGGTCAAAATCCACATCCTCCCCTTCCTTCCTCCTGAATCCCAGTGTGGGGGTGGTGCTGAGGAAATTCAGAGAAGGATAGGTTGCATAACATCCCTCGTTCTCCGCCAAAAGCTGCAAACGCCCACCTTCCCCATTCACGAATCTGGGCAGTGAGTGGTGGGAGTCAGGGGAGGATATTTAAAAAAAAAAAAAAAGTGTCTTCAGTCAGGGAATTTCACAGTATAATTACATAGTGAGGACACCAAATTAGCAGAAAGAGGGACTACCAGCTGCAACAGCCTACATCCCCACACGCACAGCCAGCTCACAGCCTCCCGCGGAACTCTGCCTCTGGATCCTGGATACACACCGCTCTCCCACTCACGGAAACGTGCTGCCGGAAGAGTCCTCAGAGGCCAGGGACCCCTGCGCCCACACCTCACAGTCAGGACACTGAGGCCCCAGAGGAGAAGTTCTGCATTTGAGGTCACACAACCACGGGCACAGGTGTGTCCCCCAGCTCTAGCCCCGTGCCTCCAGACCCACCCAGCCTCTCCGAAGCCCAGAGACGGAAATAGACCATGCTCGGGCTTCCAGAGTCCAAAATAAAGGCATGCACAGCGCTTTGCATTGTTGCCATGGTTATAGAGAAGAAGGCTCTGTTAAAGCACAGCAAATTAGCTAATAATGGGAGAGGAACTCCCAACAGTGGCACGTTCCACATGAGCAAATTGCTTTGCTAATTTGGTGGCAAGCTGGACCCTGGTGGCAGGGCAAGTGCCGGTAGTAAGTGGGGGTGGGGGCTAAGTAATTATGGTGCTGGTGAGAGCAGGCACCGCGTGCTCTTCCCAGGCCGCCCCCACCCCTCCTGAGTCCCGCCATCACCAAACACAGTGTGGAAAATGGAAGGCTCACAACTGTTTCAGCCTTGCTTCTCGGGCCAGCAGGGAAGGGGGTGAGGTCTCTCCAGGACCCACAGGGCGGTGGCTCCTGGCCCTTCGTGGGATGGGTGGTCAGGTCTGGGTAAGTCTTGGGTGAAGGTAAAGACAAGCCTCCCGTGAGACGCTGGGTGATCGGTTACTTGGGGTATTTACTCTGTGTCCTCAGGCTCCCGAGTTACCTGGTTCCTGCCCTTGCTGGGGCAGTTGCTTCTGCTCTCTACAACAGCCCCCTGCAACGGGACTTCGCAGCCCCTCCCAGTAGGAGGAGGAGAGCATCTCCCCTCGAATGCGTTGCTGGGCCAGGAGTACTGAAGTCTGTTGTCTCTGACCCACGAGAGACTTGTGTCTCCTGCCAGGGTCCGTGAAACAGTAACAGGCTAACTGCCTTCGAGTAAACTGGGTAAAATAACATCCCACATCTAACACAAACCAGCCATGCTCCTCAGGACCCACTGCAGCCTCTGTTCCCTCGGCCTGAAACGTTTTCCTTTGGCAGTCCACGCGGCTCACTCTCTAACTTCTTCAGATCGGTGTTACTCCTGGTCCTGCAAGGATCAGAGACAGGATTAGCCATGCAAGGTTTTTATTAGGGGAAATGTCTTCATGAAAGGGAGTAAGGAGGAGCAGGCGGAGGCCACGGTGACCAAAGTCTGACCCCACAGAAGGAGAGCAGAGAGAAGACATCGAGCAAATCTCCTGGAGTTTGGGCAGGCTAAGGAGGTTTTAGCAAAATCCTAGAGCCAAAACTTGCTGACGAGGGGTCCCAGTCTCCCAGGAGAGGTCAGAAGGCGGCGGTAAGCTGCTTGTGGGAGATGACTTCCTAAGGGACCACTCCCCCTCTAGCGCCCCACCATCCTCCCCTGCTTTGTGCCTTTTTGATTCTACTTGCCATTCACTGAGTATAGAGCTACTTGCCTACTTATCAATTTTCCTATCCTTGCCACCAAAAGGTAAGCTTCATGGTGTGGAAATCCTTTTCCCGCAGAAATGAAGAGCTTTAATAGTCAGACCATCCAGAAGAAATGTCACGGCCAATTTGGTAAGAACCAAGAGGAAGTGAAATAGACATGGGGGGAGGAAGGGGCGAACAGAGAAGGGGAAGCCAAAAGGCACGGGGCCTGCTGGTGGGGGGCGTCGGGAGGGACTCAAGCACCCCAGAGACCTGTCATCACAAAGGGACTCGGGAACGGTCCACACCAGCTCCGGGCTCTCCAGAAGCCCGAGGGGGCAAGGCGTGGGAATTATTGTCACGCTGTATCCTCAGGACGTGGAATAGCGTCTGGCACTCACAAAAACCTTTAGATGAATGATGGATGAATGAACGAAAGAAGAATGTTTCCTGATAGGTCCTGAAGGGCCACTTTCAATTTCTTTCCCATGTTATGGATTAAATGTCTGTGCCCACCCCCCATATTCATATGTCAAAGCTCCCGAATGTGATGGTATGTGGAGGTGCGGTAGGGAGAGTGAGATGAGGTCATGAAGCCGGGGACCGCACGCTGGCAACGGCGCCCTTAGGGAAGGGACACGGAGAACTTACTTCTCTGCACACAGCAGAGGAAAGGCCATGTGAGCGCACCGCGACAGGTGCTCATCTGCAAGCCAGGAGCGGAGCCTCCCTAGAAACCGAATCAGCCAGCACCTTGCGCTTGGACTTCCCAGCCTCCAGAACTGTGGGAAGTAACTGTTTACGGTTGAAGCCGCCCAGCCTGGGGTGTTTTGTTACGGCAGCCCGGCATGACTAAGACACGGCAAGCCCATCGTCAGGCCACTCTGAAGAATGCTCTGGAGGACACGTATTTATTCTCCGTGAGTCCGTGTGCCAACAGGAAGTGGGACTGCCGTTCTGGCGGCTGTTGCTAATTCTCAAGGAGACGGGAAGTTGCCTGGTTGTGGCTGGCGGTGGCAGGTGCACAGGAGGGAGGGAAGGCGGACAATAGCCTTTAGTCAAACCGCTAACATCCCATCCACTTCAATTTCGTCTCAGAAATTCCCGGATGCTCTCACACCTCAGAGCCCTGATGACAGAAGAAAGCAGCCTGGCCCCGCAGTCCAATCAGCCCCTGAGCTCTGGGGCAGTTTCCCTACCTTGTCGCTATGGCAACAGAAGGCAGCTGCAGGTGCCCCTGTCCCTGACACCCAGGCTGCACTCCCATCGCATCTGAACACGGCTGTCGGATTGTGGACGGAGGACAAAAACACAGGAAGGCCCTGTGGAGCCCCAGGGGACCGCAGGTGACATCCAGCAAACAAGGCTGCTGACTTGCCCTGCGGGACGCCAGCCCGCAGGGTGTGTGCATGAGCCCGGTGCCGCCCTCTCCTGGTGCTAGGGACGGCGGGGAACGCCAGAGCTCATGACTTCCACATGGGCCAGCACTGGGGTGTTCAGATTCAAGCAGGATGCTTCCTGCAGACGCCACCCACCACCCTGCTTCCACCAGAAACTCGGGACTAGCCTTACACCGGAGGCCCATCTCCCAGACCAGGTACTTGTCTACCTCTAAATCAAAGGTGGGAGTCAGGGCTGTCCTGCGCCCCTGTCTGCCGGCCCATGGGCCACCCCTCGTGACCCACGCTGGCCCCAGCACCGTGGCATCTCCGGGAGCCCAAAGGTGGGCCATGATGCCTCACTCCCAGACTGCCCCACACAGCCTCCAGGCTCTGTGGTCGCTCTCCGAGCTGAGGCCTTGGGTGGGCTCTTCTCCCTCCTGCCCCCCTCCAGCCCCCTCCCACCCTGTGGCCCCTGTCCTGGGCTGGTCCGCTTTCTCCTCTCCATTTGGACTGTTGGCAGCCGCCTCCCCAATCAGCCCCGGGTGCTAGATGTTTCTCCTGATGGTCCAGGACGGTTTGGGCTTAAGGTCTCCCACCTTGTTGTGAACACGACCTCTTCTGGACTCCTGGCCGACTCTCCCCCGGCAAGACCCACAGCCGATTCCTTAGAGCAGGTCCCCAAGAGTGGGGGTGATGGAAGGGGAGGCAGAGGAGCCTCAACGTGGTCTGCTCCCATTCTCCTGGCTTCCCCATCTCTGCCACCACGGCCTGCAGCCCGAACCCTCCCTCCTCCGGGCCAACACAACCAGCCCCACACACGTTAACCCTGGCAAACAAACCCTCGCAGAACCGGCTGTCCCCCGTGCCAGGTGTGTCCACGTGGCAGCTCCGCCCGCCGGCAGAGGCGGTCCTAGGATGGGCAGCAGCCGGACTACTTGTGGCTGCGAGTAACAGAAACCCCGCCCAGAACATGTCCCCCGCTGGTGACCTCAGGTAGAAGCCGGGACGGGTAGGGAAATTCCAGGTGGGATCAGCTCAGCGGTTCAGCATTATCTTGGGCCCAGGTTCTTCCTGCTCTCTTTCTGCCATCACCAGCTCGCGGGGCATAGGGTCCTGCCCCGGTTGCAGACGTCGCACGCACACCTGCACGCACACCGCGGCGAACCGGTGTCCTCGTCTGCCACCCTCCAGAGCCAGAATTCCCCGGGCAATCTTCCCGCCACATCTCATTGGCCGGAACTGGGCCCACGCCCGTTCCTAAGCCAATCACTGGAAAGGGGCGTAGACTTACGTGATTGGCTAACGTAATGAGGAGTCACGCCCCTGGGGCGGGAGCAGAGTCCTGTTCACCTGCTCCTGAGCCATGCTGGGGTCTGCAAGCAAGGAAGGGGGCTATGGCTGTGCGCAGGCCATCACCGGCTCTGCCTCCGTATTTGTGCTTAAAAGGCTCCAAACACGTGTGGCCAGCTACCCCCCAAGAACAGGCCAGGGCTGAGGGCTGGGGTCGGGGAGCAGGAGACGGGAAGAAAAGGAACAGTGACCAGCAGGCACTGAAGACGTTATGTTGAACCAAGAAATGATGAAAGAATAACGGCACTGGGTGTGGAAATGAAAAAGAGAAGACACATGCAGGAGAAATTTTAGCCTTAGAATCGGCGAGTCTTGGTCACTGCTTGGATGCAGAGGATGTGGGGCCAGGGGCCGAATCATGACTTGGAGTGTGCCAAGCCAGGGTGCTTTTGAGGGTGGGGGAGCCATTGAGGTAGATGGGACTGGACGTGTTTATTCTGGATGACTGAGAAGGGGAACCTGCGTGCATATGGGACTGGACGGTCCGCAAGGCCTTTTCCTGCGTAGTGGTCTGGTTTGTTCCTCACAGCGACCCAGCAAGGCAGGCGAAGCGGGGCAGGTAATGGGATTCCCATTTTACTGATGAAGACGCTGGCACCTGCTGGTATCATGGGCCTCAGGTCCTCAGGGTGACAGAGCCTGGAGCTGGGACAAATCTGGGCCCCAGGACTGGGGGAAGTCAGGCTGATCTAGGCTGGGATCTCCTTGACTTCTGTGCTCAGTCTTTGCCCAGACTGCACCTGCCTCCATCCTGGGACTTCAAAAGTTGGGATTTCTCCTCCCTCTGTGGTTGTTATCCAGAGGTCTCTTTATTGGTCAGTTTCAGAGAACCTGACTTCCTTGTGCCATATTTACCAATATTTTTGAAGCAGACTAATGAGAAATTTTTATTATTGTCTCAGAGTGGGGAAGGACTTTCTAAGTATGGCAAACCCAGCAGCTGTGAAAGAAAGAAAAAGAGAAGGGAGGGAGGGAGAGGAGGGGAGGGAAGGGGGAGGGGAGGGGAGGGAGGGAGGGAGGGAGGGAGGGCAAAACTAATAAACTGAACCCTGTAGAAGTAAATACTGCAAAACCACCATAAAATCAAAATGCAGTCTAGGAAAAATACAGTATTTGTAATCCATATCACAAAGGGCCAATTATTCTAATAAAGAGCTCTACAGATCAATCTGGGGGAAGAAAAGACCAGCAAACAGATAAGAAAGTAGGCAAAAGAATATGAACAGACAGATTTTGGAAAAGAAAATGCAAATGTTTCTTTTTTTTAAGATTTTATTTATTTATTTATTTGACAGAGAAAGAGACAGCGAGAGAGGGAACACAAGCAGGGGGAGAGGGCGAAGCAGGCTTCCCACAGAGCAGGGAGCCCGATGCGGGCCTCGATCCCGGGACTCCAGGATCATGACCTGAGCCGAAGGCAGTCGCTTAACCAACTGAGCCACCCAGGCGCCCACAATATTGTTTGTAACAGCAAAAGATGGAACACTATCTAGAAGTCCATCAGTTGGACCGCTCCTGGTTATTCAGTGACAGTACATCTATCTAAAAAAAGAAAGAGCTTTGTACTAATGCAGAACCTCCAAGACATATTAATGAAATACAAGGTGCAAAACAGTATATATAGCATAATGCCATTCATGCAAGCTATAAGTAGATCTGAAGTGGTATTTGCACATAGACTTATAGAACTTCTCTGGAAGATTAACAAGAAACCGGTAACAAGGTTGTCTCTGGGGCAGGAAACTGAGTAATTGGGAACAGGGAAGCAAGAGAAGACTTTTTACCATAAATTCTTCATGGTTTTAGAATTTGCCATATGAATGTACTATCCATTAATAAATAGGCTATAAGAAAAATTGGAATGAGAAAGTGTGCTGAAAGGATGAACACTTTAATTCGCATGTGCTGGGTTAGAGTGTTTGCAGTGGACAAGCTATTAGCATTCTGTGCTGCAAGACAAAGATCACAAACAGCAGCTTAAAACAAAACAGTCACCATGGGTCAGGGGTCGAGACGTGGCTTAGCTGGGTCCTTTGCTCAGGGTCTACCAACAAGGCTACCATCAAGGGGTTGGCTGGGCTGCATTCTTATCTGGAGGCTTGACTGGGGAAGAATCCAATTCCAAGTTCATTCAGGATGCTGGCGGAATTCACGTCCTTGCAGCCGTGTGACTGAGAATACTGGCCTCAGCTAGGGGCCACTCTAAGTTTCTAGAGGGGAAGGTTTTTTGAAAACCAATCATGGAAAAAAGCATACAGAGTGAGGAGCTAACCCTCAAGGCAAATCTGACCTCATCCCTCCCCTGGATGGATTCCTGTGCCTCCTTGGTGGTGCCCCAACTCCCCGTATGTGATTCCAGGAACCCCATCCTCACAGGGCCCCGTGCCACCAACAGGCTCACTACCTGTCACTCCCCGCCTCCAGGTCTACCTACCAGCCAGCCGAACAACCCTCGCTGCTCCTGGGAGAGACCATTTGCACGCCCCCTCCTTGAGAGATGACGGTCACCCTACGCCCTCCACTTCCCTTCACAGGCTTTTATTCACCTTGTAAGCTCAGTCTAGCTGTCAGCTCTTCTGTGAAGCCCCTACCAGCCCCGGGGCTAGTCTCACCCCCTGTCCTGGTCTATCTGAGCACTTGGAACAACATAACCAGCTTCCACCCAGTGTTGAGCACCCACTGTGGCCCCAGGTCTTTGCCTCAGCTCTAGCTTCTGTTAAAATCGATCCTGGATCATGATCCCAAGGTCCTGGGATTGAGCCCCACATCGGGCTCCTTGCTCAGTGGGGAACCTGCTTCTCACTCTCCCTCTGCCCCTCCCCCTCCACTCGTGCTCTGTCTCTTGCTTTCTCTCTCTCTCTCTCTCAAATAAATAAATAAGATCTTTAAAAAAAAATCCATCCTAGAAAACTGGATTACAATCCATTTTAAAAAAAGAGAGAGAGAGAAGTAGAGACACAGCTGGGGACGGACCCAGGATTCAAACCCACAACTCGCCCCTTCCCATGGCTGCAGTTACATTGTATCAGGATGCCTCCCCCTCTAGGCCCCAGTATCTGAAACTCTTCTAGACTTTGGCCCTTAGCAAGAAATGCATTTTACCTTACAATCTAGTCCTTACCTACACACACAAACATTCCAGAAAACAATACCCTTTCTACTTTCAGCGCCCTCTGGTCTTTTCTATTTTATTTCGTTCTCTTCAATGCTGGTCACGATCCACCAAACTGATTTCATGGTCCACGAATGGTGGCAACTCGGGGTGTTAAACACTGCTCTGGGTTGACAGGCCTCGCACAGAGCCCTGCACACAGTAGGTGCTCCGTAAACCCCCAGCCTGACTTCCAGGGAGTCAGGGCTCTGCCCCGGCCTCGGGAAATAACTGATTCCCTGAACCAGTAGAAAAGGACCCTGGGGCCCCACAGCCCCAGTGGTGAATCCCATCCCCCCGAGTTAAATTCAGAAGGCAGCAGGAGCTCGGATGAAAAGCTGGAATCGACCCAGCCTGGAAGATCGTTGTCAGCAGGTCCAAAGCAGCAGCTGTACCAGGGGGCCCCTGGCCCCCCAGTCGGGGTCAGGCACCTGGCATGGTGGCCTCACAGCCCTGGCATGGGGATGGAGAGGGGGTGGCCAGGGACGAGGGTCACTGTCAGTGTCCTGTGTCTCCCCCCAGGCGGTGGCACCGGCCAGCCGGGCAGTGACAGGCAGGTGAGTCTCATCGGCCCTGGATTCCACCTCTGACTAAACACGGACTGAGCTCACTAAGAAGCCAGATGCTAAATTTAGCACCAGATTCTGGGAAACTGGTGCACTGGCCCCCACCCCCCGCAGAGCAGTGGGCTACAAGGTTCTGCTCCATTCCCCCTGCTCCGCCTGGGCTGTCCTCATGCCCAGGAGCCCACTGCTGACTCAGCCGGGGCCAGGGGCTGGCAGGACCAGTGTCTGAAACACCCTCCTCTGAAAGCCGTGGCCCTGCTGGTGGAGGGAAATGGGACGGGGCGGGGGGGGCACCCCTCCCGGGGCTGTCCATTCCCTAGGCCTGCCTAGCGCCCCCCTCAGCCTCATCAGCGCCCTGACTCTGCAGCCCTCCTGGGCAGAGCCGAGTCCCACCTGGCCCTATGTAGGGCTCCTTCGGCTGTCACCCTGTTCCATCTTGGTGCCCTTGGGCTGACAGGGGTCCTGGGACTGGGCAATCATGACCCCTTCCCCATCATCCAGCTGAGAAGGCTTTTCACCCAAGGATGAGTGCCGTGCATCAGCACAGTTCTTGAATCACAGATCATAACTGGGCTCCCCAAGCCCTTGGATCACCTCCTTGAATCCTTGCAAAAACAATGTGAAGTAGGTACTACCCATTTTTAACCCATTTTGCATATCAGAACACTGAGGCTTGCAGAGGTTAACTCACTTACCGGACATTGTGTGTCTGCGTCTGCACAATACCAGACCCCTGCTCTTGAAGGGCTCCACGCTGCACCCTGTACATCTGGGCTCAAGGACCTCCCCTACACCTCGCTGGATCTGAAGCTGTTGCTACCACCGGCCTCCCACAGTCTGTGCAGTAGAGCCTGGGTTAGGATGAGCTCCAGGGCCAGACTCTCAGAGCGACCCTTGCTGGCTGTGTGGCCCTAGGCATGGCCATCAGCCTCCCTGAGGCTCCATTTCCCCATCTGTAGGGAAGAAGGGAGGCTTTGTGATGTGTCAACTTGGCTATAAGCTGCACAGCATTTCCCAGGATCCTCTTCCTGTGTTTCTAGTTAGGGTGGGCCACAGGAGAGAGGTCCCAGCTGGGTCTTGCTGCCCCCTACTTTCCTTCCTTCCAGCTCCCTCCCCAGCAGCCTGCTCTGTGGGATTCAAGGCCCAGCACCAGATGCAAATAAACAGCCTTCCAGAGACGGCTTAATCTGCCCCACATTGTGAAGGTTAAACCCTGTAAGATAGATGATTAGATAGACAGATATAGACAGGTCGATGGATGATGGGTAGAAGACTGAATGGTGGATGGGTGAGTGGGCGGGTGGATAGATAAATCAATAGATAGATGATAGATGGATAGATAGAGAGACAGACGGATGGATGGATGGATGGATGATGGGTAGAAGACTGAATGGATAAATGGGTGGATGGATAGATAAATTGATAGATCGGTGATGGATGGATGGATGGGTGATGGGTAGAAGACTGAATGGACAAATGGGTGGATGGGTGGGTGGATTAATAAATCGATAGATGGATGATAGATGGATGGATGGGTGGATGGATGGATGGACAGACGTCAACAGATACCAAGTAGGAACAGTGTTTGCCGCATCAAGGTGCGAGCACTGAGTGACACATGCGTGTGCACAGGGCCTGGTACAGAGGAAGCAGTCAGGACATATTAGACGCCATTGATGTTATTCCACACGAGGTCACGAATTGCTCATGTGTAAATGGTGGTAGCCGCCTCTGTGATCCTCAGAACCACACGTTGCAGGCGAAAACGAATCTAGGGTGAGAGTGACTTTCTCTGGTGGGGGTGTTGATTGGGAGCGAGCATGAGGGAGTCTGCCGGGGTGCTGGCCCTGTTCTAGGTTTCCATGTAGGTGGTGGTTACATGGGTATATACATATGTGAGGCTTCATTGAACTGCACACATAGGATATGTACACCTTACTGCAATATGTTATAATCCAGCAAAACATTACATTTTTTTTAATGTGACAAGAGAACCAGAAAAGCTATCGCATGTCCCCTCTGCCATCCGTTTGGTATAGGACCTCAGGTAACTTCTTTGGAGTTACTACAGTTACTACATCCATAAAATGGGGGAACCTTGCCCAAGATCAGGGAACTGGTGCACATGACCTCCTCATCCCCAAATTCTCCAGACCTTTGTTTCATAACCAACAAGGAAAAAGAAGTAGCTACCGACAATGTCTATCAGGGACCAAGATATGGTCTAGTCTAAAGGACTGGTGCCCCCTGTATGGAGAGCCTGGTGCTTGCATCTCCAGGCTCTGTCCTTTGGGCAACGATGACTGTGGGTTTGGGTCTACAGCAGGTGTACCCGTGAAAGCACTTGAGCAGGGTTGGAATGCTGGAGATGAGTGGGAGCTGTCAGAGCTGCAAGGGAAGGGGTGTGCCCAGGATCTGCCTTAGCATTTGGGACAAGGAAGGATGAGAATGCCCACGACTTGTAGACTCACTAGATGTCAGGCCGAGCACCAAGTGCTCCCTGCACCATCTCATTTCACCCAACAGTGGGATAACCCACAGGCACTGAAAATGAGGTACACGTATGAGTTGGGAGAGCTTGTGTATTTTTTCCCACTTGTTTGCATTTTCTAATTTTTTACTATATACAGCAAAAAAATACTACAGAAATTTTAAACTGCACGATTTTCAAAGCTATTCTCCTCTCCGTGGGAAGGTGCAACCATGTTCTGAATTCGGGGCTCCGTTAAGCATAACCCTACAGCCCTAAATGAATGCAAAGGTAGGCAGTTAGTGCACCTGCGGCATCACGTAGGGACGGTGATTGTCCCCATGGCCACGCATTTGATTTCAACTTTGATTAACAGAAAACAGGCTTGGCGGCTGGAGGCAGGGAGACTAGTCAGCAGGCTCTGGAAAACAGGAAAAGTAAAAGCGCTCTTAGACCCTGTTGCCGTAGCAACAGCACAGCAAAGCTATTTTGTTGTTAACTCCTGAGAGAAAGGCAGCACAAGAATTAATGTAAAGTTATAGTACAATTTGGACTGCAGGGATTAACCTCCGTCCCTAACACTCCTGTGAGCATCCGCGGCGCATTCCCAGCAAGCTCTAACTACGCCCTCTCTCTTCTAGTCCAGACACTGAACCTGAACCAGCAAGAGTGCAGTATTTGGGAATGGTCCCTACAAGGGTGCTTACAAACCAGATTAGGAATCCCCTGGGGACTTTATTAAAATGCAGAGTCTGCCTCAAAGGCAGGTCTGCGGTGGGGTGCAAGATGCTGCATCTCTGACAAGCTCCCAGTGATGCTCGTGCTGCCGGTCCGCGGACCACACTTTGAGTAGCACAGCCCTCGCCTGGACTGTTGAACCTTGACGAAGAAAGAAATCATGCTTTGTTCTCTGCTGTCTCCTTGGAGTCCAGTGCGATACCTAACATGGGTGGGGTGGGGAAAAGGCGGGAGGAGGCTCAGGACATGCTACACGAATACACAAACACACGGATGACCAGATGAGCGCTGGTCTCATTCACATATTGATACTGGTCATCTCAATTAAAAAGGTAAAACACTAAAACATTAAGGAAGAACAAGGCTTTCTTCTTGTCTGAACTTCTGGTTTTTTACCTACTTTATCTATCGGGGATCATTGTTAATATATCTCTACTTTCTTGGTATAAGTGGGAGCATACTATGAGCATTGATCGATGTCTTGTGGGTTTTTCCTTTATATATATTTTCCCATATATATATATATATATATATGAATGGCATTATTCCCTATCTGCACTTACAGATTCCTTTAAACAACCATATAGCATTCCATTCCAAATTTATATGATTATTCCCCCTCTGCTGGACACGCCTGATTTTACGAGTCTTGTTATTTCAGACTGGGCTACAAGAAACACACTTTTATATCTATGTTTGTGCCCATGAAAGTTATGTGTTGGATAAACGCCTAGATGTGCCAGGTCAGAGACTGGGATTGTGTCTATGATGCTAGAGAATGTTCAGTTGTCCCCAAGAGAAGTTGCACAGATTTTATTCTCACTGACGTTTTAAAACAATGTCAATTTCCCTGCACTTTTAACTACTCTCCATGTTTTAACTTTATCAGTCTAATCAATGAACAAAGAGTACTTGTTTCCATTTGATTCATTAACTAGCAATGAGATTATGCATCTTTCCCCATGTTTCTGTGCATTATATTAACTAGTGAAGTGTTATTTTATTTCGGAAAGTTATCGATTTTTGAATGTTGATTGGAAATCAGGAGCCTCCCTGGATTCTTACTGCTGCTAGTAGTTTTCTCAGTTGATTCCCTGGGTTTTCCAGTTACATAAGCACAGCACTTGAAAAATGATCATTTTGCCTCTTTTTTTATGACTTTTACACCTTCGTGTCTTTTCTTAGTGTTGAGTGATGCAGAAAAACTATCCAATGACAATGGTGACCGTGGGTGTTCGTGATTGTTCTGGACTTCACTCTTGTTGATCGGTTTATGTCATTAAGAATAATGTTACTTCTGGCTCGAGATGTAGTTTTGTCCTATTGAGGAAATACTTGTGCTTTTAGGCTTTTCCTCAATTCCTATTTCATTAAAACTTTTTTTTTAAGTAGGCTCCACACCCAGGACAAAGCCCAGCGTGGGGCTCGAACTCATGGCCATGAGATCAAGACCTGAGCTGAGACTGAGAGTCAGATGCTCGACCCACTGAGGCCCCCCTCCCAGGAGCCCCTAGACCTTTTTTATTTTTATTTTTTAAAAAGATTTTGTTTATTTATTTGAGAAAGAGAGAAAGCACAATTGGGAGAAGGGGCAGAGGGAGAGGGAGAAGCAGACTCCCCACTGAGCAGGGAGCCCAAACTGGGGCTCAATCCCATGACCCTGAGATCATGACCTGAGCCGAAGGCAGACGCTTTACCCACTGAGCCACCCAGGTGCCCTTCCTAAAATTTTTTAAATCAAGAGTGGTAATAAATGGAGTATAAGGAAACATTACTCTGTACTGGACCATCTTTAACTCCTGTAAATAGCCCTGCTTTGTTGTGATTCTTTTCTTTTACTGTGCTGTTAAAGGAAATGTCTTCCTTTTAATAGTTTTTATTTGCTAGCATTTTATTGGGATTTTGTATTGATCTTTGTAAGTCAAGTTCACCTCAACTATTCTTTTTCATGATTCATCAGATTTGAATCCATATCATGCTGGTATAAAGCACAATGTACAAAGTCCTCTGATACCATTCAAGGAGTTTGGGGTTTCTCCTTTTCCTTCAAGTTTTATAGAACTCACACTTTGTTTGAAAGGCACCTGTCGAGTCTGAAAAGCCCAGCAGTGAGGCACGAGTGAGCATCTGTGGACCGAGCGCCAGGAGGCTGCAGGAGAGTCCGCGCCGGTGGACCGGAGGCTCACAGCTCTTTCTCCCTCCTCCATGGCGGTCCGTCGGGTTGGTTTCAGTCTTCTATCTGTAATACAATCAATTTTGGAAATTTACATTTTCCTAGAAAGGAATCCATTTTTTTCATATTTACCTGCATAAAGACAAGTAAACACTCTCTTAAAACTTGTTTAATTTCCTCTGTGTCTATGACTATTTTTCCATTCTCCTTTCTAATTTTGTGTATTTGCGCCTTGTGAGGTTCGCTGGCGCTTTATCTACCTTATGTGTGCATTTTTCTTTCCATTTACCTAGCTCTTGGATTTACGTGCTAGTGTCCTCTTTTCTGAGCTAGTGACCTTTTTCCTCGTTTTCATTAATCCTTCCCTTTCTTCTCCTTATATTTGCTTTTTGTTATTTTTCCAATCTCTTGGGTTGTAATAACTGATTTCCACCCCTTTGTGTTTCTCAATGGAAGGCTCCGAGCACAGCGTTAGCTGTGACCTCCAGATCAGTGCTGTCCAACATAGTACCTACCAGCTATTTAACTTTAAATTTTAATTAATTCCAATGAGACAAAACTAAGAGTTCAGTTCCCCGGTGCGTTAGGCACATTCTAACGGTTCAGTAGCCACATGTGGTCAGCGGGGGCTATGTCGGGCATCCCACACGTGGAACGTTTCCTTCCAGTGGAAACAGAATGTCGTGTGGAGTTGTGACGGTCCTAGTCCTCCACCCACGCATGACACAGATGCACCTGAACTCACTCAAAGCCCTGAAGGGCAAACAGCGGCGCTCAGTCCCTGCACAGCCCTGAGTGTGGCTGGCCTCTGTGATCTGTTTCTTGGCATGTCTCGGCTTCCTCAAATCACATCTCAGCTCTTCTCTCCGCTGGGCTTTCCTCTGCTCTGCTCAGCAAGGCGGTGTGGCTACCAAGTCAGACTTCCCGAATGTGAGTCCTTGCTCCACCGTGAAGACAAGTGACTTATTGCCAAAGCTCTCTCTGTCTCAATCTCCTCCCTTCTCAGACGGGGGCATACTAAAACCTATGTCATAGAGTCGGTGCCTCGATTAAATGAGAGGAAGCATACACAGCACTTAGAACAGGGCCTGGTGCTTAGTAAGTACTCAGCAGATCCCAGCTGATCCAGCAGCGAGCCACATTCTCTCTGGGTGGTGGGCCGTGTGCAGGCTCACGCCATCCAAGCCTCGCAGAAAAGAGACAGTCTTCTCCTCGAGCTAAAAATCTCAGCAAGGACTCTGACAGCCCAATGTGGGGCAAACGCTCATCTTTAAGACAATCACCATGCTCTGGAGCATGCTCACTCTTAACTGCACAGCCCGGGCTCCTGTGCCCCAAATCTGTGGCCAAAATAATACTAGCAACCACAATGAAGAATCCCATCAAAACAACAGAGTTCAAGGTAGAGATGGTTTTCCAAAGAAAAAGAGGATTACTCCATCAGAGGAAGGATATGGAAACCATGCCGAATAGTCAGAAACCATAGCGGCGTCTGCTACATTCCACCCCTTGAATACCCACCGTGTGCACACACATGCACGCACACTTCTTCCCATGCATGTAATTCTTAAATGCCCACCTAACACATGCAACTATCCTACATACATCAAATATATATGTACACGCTTGTGCATTTCTCTCAGTCAGCTCTGGATGTGGCTCCTAATGATCACACAACCTGTGATTAGATGATACATTTAACCACCCCCAAACATACTCAATATGCAGTGGTGGGAGAGGATAATGATACACACACATGCGTGCACATACCTGCTGAAAAAATGGAACAGGGGACACCAGTAAGCAGCCTCCTGTGAAGAGTAGAAGCCACACACTGCTACCTGAGGATTATGAGGACTCCATTCTCCGGTCTGTACCGATGGGTGCCCCAAATTCTGCACACTGAGAAAGCTCCTTTGTCCATTATTCCCCATGGCCATGTGTTAGAGGGGTTTGGGGGAGGACTCCCCTTCTGAAGCATGTATTGTCCTAAAAGTCTATTTCCTGTTGGTATAACTAAGAGGTCCTGGAAGTTTCCTTCGGGTTTGAGCAAATGCAGACCCACTTTGCCAGTTTTAGGGTATTAGACCACATAAACTCGTTTAAAATTCCAATATTCAGCCCGAGAAAAAAAATGTTTTGGTGTCTTCTTTGAGCTGGAATTCCCACAACAGAAATCCTGCTGAGTTACAGTCTTTGAACTCAAACCCCTCTCTTGTCATTTCTGTCACTTAGAAATAATCCTTCTAGAAATTTTGGACTGAACTGACTTTGGGTACATAGACTTTTGGAGCATTCTCATACTGAATCCGAATTTCTTTGGAAATTTTTAAAGAACAACTTAAGTATACTTGAAAATAACACAATGAAAACATTTTCTAAGATATCCAAACCTTAGTTCCCTCATAACCACATGCGAGCAGAAAAGCCCACCCGTTCTCCAGAAGTTCAATGGAGAATAGAGATCTACTTTTTGTACGATATAAGGTGACAGAGGGGCACAATCATAATCACGTTGTCCGACATTTCTGCCACCATAATTCAGAGTCAAAGTCAGCTAGCATTCTGGTTGAAAACCAAATAAAATGCCAAGGTACCAGACTTCAGGGTGCTGTCTAAAACTGCAGTTGGAACTTCATTCGTGCCTATAGATCAGTTTCCCAACCCCACCCTTACTCACATATGGGGGCCTGAATAGAACGAATAAATACATTCATAAATACATAAATTCACCAGGCTTCTGTTGCCTGGATATGCGCTCACTGGACGGAGTAGGCTAGCAGTTACCTGGTTCTCCTCATCAGCACAGACCACTGTGCCAGTCAGGACTCCAGGCTGCAAGCAACAGAGACTGTCCAGCTGATTGCACAACAAAGGGGCTCATTAGGAGCAGGGCACTGCTCTCTGAGTGGTTGAGAAAGCCGAGACTTTAGTCTAAGGTTCTTAGATCAAGGACCAAAACTGTACCACCGAACCCCCCTCCACTGTCCCCCAGGTGCCGGTCCACCATGCAGCCACTCCACCCCAAAAGTCAGATGCCTGGGCACCACCTGCATCAGCAAAGGGAGGTCCACCAGAGGCTTCTCTGCCCCTTGCTCTCTCTCACATTAAAGCCTCAAGGAGACAAGTTTGATCAGTAGATATGAGGTCACGTGCCCACATCCTAGAAGCCAAGCAAGCTGGGAAATGGGTCCCCAAGGTTCTTCCTTGGGGAAAACATGGGACTCGTAAGGCTGGAACATGGCTCAAAAAGTTCTAAGCATACCCATAAGATGTGGTCAACGCCCACTACAATCATCAAAGGATATTTTTCAGCCAAGAAATCCACATGTGGAAATTTACACTGCATATGGCCCAAGTTCCACATCTGTAGGAGTTATAGAGGTCAGCTCCCAGAGTCCTGCAGACTAGCTCGTGGATAAATGCAATTGGGACCAAGAAACCTGCCTCAAACTTCTCCCCCCTCCCCCCGCCAAATCTCATTAAGTCGTCTCTGAATAACCACTGTTGGATGAACTTCATGATGAACAAGTTTGGCTCAGAAGCATTCTCTGCTCTCTACACAACGAGAGGAGACACCTATTCCAGGCAGAGAATGTGGGACTTTTGTCGCGATTCTGGGCCCCCTGTTTCCACTGGGCACACCAGGTTGGTTGTTCTCAATGTGAGTGTTGCTGGACTTAGGATCTGCCAGTTTGGGTTAAATGGGGCATCTTAGAGGCTCCTTTCTTTGCGTCCCTTTCCCCCCTGTAGTTCAGGAGGTGCAAGGGGTGCAGTAAAGCCTCAATTTTGATTCTTGTGCTTCATTTGGCGAGTTGATTTGTCTTTAGCTCCTGGACCGATCATCCAATGCATTCACCAAGATGGTGGCAGATGACAGATCGAGACTTTTCTAGGAGACTCTGGCAGTCATGGGACACCACGGAAGCTGCTGCAAGAGGGAACATTGTCTTCTATCCCAACCCACCCCTGACTACCAGCACCCTCCACTGAAAGGATATTAAGTTGTGGTTGATAACAGGGAACATTTGTCAACCCTCCTACAGAGATAAGATTCAACAAGAAAGAAGGATGTTATTTGAAAAAAGAGTGGGTCTTCATTTGCATACCATGATCCTGAAGGCTCTTCGGGAGCATTCTGATCCAAATTTGAAATGTAGGTTGAAAGAAAACAGGCCAGATCCCGATTCCTCCCTCCCCAACCTCAATCTCATCAAACAAGGAAGAAACTAAGCCAATTTGACCATGTACGCTGGTAGCCTGGACCACACAAGTCTATTTATTTTTCTTTATGTCCTGAAATTAATTTTAAGACACATGTTCAACAAAAGCAGCAACCTCCTGCCTTTCCTCTTCCCACGTTCTGGGCTCCTCCGGCACTTACCTCCCTAGCACAGAGGAGCGGCTTCCACCGTTATTTCCTGATTTCTCCATTTATTGCGTGGTGGAGTTTTCACTGTGCTGGATGAGCATGTGGCTAGCTGAAGCCTCTCCCTTCCTTCCACCCTCCAACGTCCTGCCGTAGTCCCAGCACGAGTAAGAACTCCTTTTTGGGTTACTTGCATACATTTGAGCAATAAGCCAACACTGTGTTTCCTGCTCCGTCAAACACTTTCCCCCTTTTCAAGAGGAGAAGCCCCCTGGCTTCCCTTCAGCTGTTTCTCCTTCCTTCCAGACCTCTACTCCTGCCCGCTGCACTCTCAGGATTGCATTTTAACACTGACCGCATGAGCATTCTGCTCTGTTCCACGCACTAGGTCGCCTTTGCTTTGTCCATAGGATGCAACTAAATGCTGACACTCAGTAAGCTGTGTTTGCTCTCTGGGACTCTGGGACCATCGTTTGCCACATAGCCAGGCAGCAGAGGATTGCTACTAACTCCTTCCCCCTCAGTTATTTGCTTGTCCAGAAGTTTCTAACTAGGCTCTGTTTTCTGTGATCAACATTTCCATTTTTTTCACACGCTCCACAATATAATCTGTTCTATCAAGGTCCTTTTCCCCCCAGGGCACCTCTCTCACAGGCAGCTCTGTGCGTCCCTCTGGCTTTCTCTTCCTGCTTTCCCGGTGGATTCCCATTTCATGCATCCCAGCCCCTCCCATGTCCTGGTTCACTCTTTTTTCCTCTGCTTTGCTGCAGCATGTTCTCAAATAGCCAAGAAAGAAAGAAAGAAACAAAGAAAGAAACAAAGGAAGGAAGGAAGGAAGGAAGGAAGGAAGGAAGGAAGGAAGAAAGAAAGAAAGAAAGAAAGAAAGAAAGAAAGAAAGAAAGAAAGAAAAAGAAAGAAAGAAAGAAAGAAAGAAAGAAAGAAAGAAAGAAAGAAAGAAAGAAAGAAAGAAAAAGAAAGAAAGAAAGAAAGAAAGAAAGAAATTATAATTTTCCCTGAAAGAAAGAAAGAAATGTGGGGGGAGGAAGGAAGGAAGGAAGGAAAAAGTTACCTTTGCAGGAGCTAACATTTCAGAGACCCTACGTGTCTGAAATGTGCTATTCCCACCTTCTCGTTTCACCTTGGCTGGGTACAGAATTCGAAGTTAAAATCTTTTCCCTTAACCGAGAGGAGATATCCCAACCGACCGAGTGTGGAAGCAGACAGGAGCCTCCTGCTGTCTTCTATTACACCAGCCACTGAAGAGACTTCCAATAGCTTGTCTTTCGTTAAAATGTCATTTATATTAACATGTAATGGGTTTACTATTTTTAAATGGATTCATACATTTCAAAAACTTTTGTAATTATTATTTTCCCTCAAAACGTGGAAGGCAGGGCTGTATTGTCATCCAGAATCCAGCGCTGCAGGTGAGAAATCCCCTGCTAATCAAACTCTTGCTCTTCTCGAGGTGACCCGTATCGCGTCCAGAGTCCTCCAAGCTCTCCTCCACGGCGGTGTGTCTGGTGACGGTCTTCTTCCTTCCTTGTCCTTGGCCCTCAGCCTGCCCTTGCATTTCAAAGTTCTGTGGCCTCAGCTCAGGGAAAGAACCCTGTATTTTTTTTTAAAAAAAAAAGATTTACTTATTTATTTGAGAGAGAGAGACTTTTTCATGGTATCCTGTTCTGGGTTCATGAATATGTCTTCTAGAATCTCGGTGAATAATAATTTGGGTGTGTTACTTTTTAAGTTCCCTTTTGTTCCCCCAAATTAATCTATTTTTTTCGGGGTCGTGTTTTCTGTTTATTTGGCCTCTCTCTCTTTCATGCTGAAGGATTTCTTCAAATGTTCGATGATCCTGGATTTCCCTTCGAACGTAAAAACAAAACAGTAAGAAAGCCTAGAGTTTGTCCTGGGTTTGCAGGTGGAGGCAGCCGGCAGTTGGTTGGTGATCCGCAGGGGTGACTCCTGCCTACAGATGGGACGTTCCCGGCTCCAGTCGCTCAATTTCTCTAGAGAGAACCCTGCAGAGTATTTCACCCGAAGGACTGAGTCCTGGATGTGTGTCTGCAGCGTGGGGGGCTGGAGAACGGAGGATGGGCTCTGGGAACTAAAGATGTTCATCCGCTGACACCTAGTGCACCCCATGGCCTCCCCGTCCCGCCTCAGCTTCCCGCGAGCGTGGTGTGTGCAGCTCCGTGACGGGGGGTTTACGCCAGAGACGGCGCTCTGACGGATGGCCGTGTCCACACAGATCTCTGCTTCGCTGAAGGATCCTTTGGCAGTATAATGACGTTTATCAAAGGAAAAAATAGATTCTACCCCACTCCTTCTCTGTATTTTCTTCTTCTCTTTATCCTGTTCGTCCTCCTTCTTTCTCGGAGCCACGAGCTGAGCCGGCCACGAGCACCCCGTGGCATCCGCGTCCTTCCTGCTCGGCCTGAGAGACTGCCAAACACAACGGAGTGCTCACAATCCGTCAGGCGGCGCGGCCTAGCACGGCAACAGCTTCGTCACTTCCAGAGCCGGACATCTCATCGTTCGAGGAGCGTGCTCCGCCAGGTGGTTTGGAAAACAAGTCGTTTCTCAGAAGAAAGGCTAGCTTGGGCAGAAGGGAAGGCTTAAAATTCCCCCACAGTATTACAGCGTCTCGAAGCTCTTTGGCTTCCTAATAAAAGCTTCAGGCAACTTATTTCTCCTGCTTGGCGATGAATTTGGATCCTTCATGTTCAAAACATCGCAAGCCCCTCCGGTCCTTGGGGGGGGGGGGTCCAGCCCAGCGGACATCATCCAGGGGCTCCCCGCTGCCCTCAGGGGCCCAGGGTCTGGCCTGGAGCTGCTTTTTTACATTCAGTTTGACCCTAACTCTCACTGTTAGTGGGATTTAAATCCCAGCAGCGTGGACTAGAGTCCCTGCTTCTGGAACCTTCTCTGTCTCCCATTTGAATGCCAATAGTAGGGCAGCTTGGGGCTCGATGGCCCCTTGGGTAAGGAGGACCTTGTTGGTTTGAGCTTCTGGTTCCAACCTGTTTCCCACGGACTGGGAAAATGTGCTTCCACCAGGAGACATTCAGAAAGTGGGAAGTGGGACTCTGAGATTAGGTTTTGTTTCAAAGATTCAAAATAATTTTATTCCACGTGTATACAAGTCAGAAGGAGCCAGCAGCTTCTTGCAAAAGGGCTCCTTCTGAGGCATCCGAGGGCTTGTGGGCCAGGCTGCCGGGCGCGGGGCTTCACGGGCCAGGTGGGCGGGAAGGAAGCTGGGCTTGGAAATCCATCTCTTTCAAAGTCTCATCAGTCGACATGAAGAGGCAGGAAGCGTTCTCAGGAGGCTTGGAAGTTTCCTGTGTGGACTTGCCTCCCAACCTTTCTCCAGCAGCAGCCATAAGTGGTTACAGGTCACCTGTACACAGGTTTTCTGGAAAAAAACTCTGTCAGGGACACAGACCCACGGCTGTGACACACGGAGGCACAAGCTGCAAACACCTGGGGGGTCGTCCACACAGATGCCCTCCCCCCGGACGTGCAACAGGCCCCCGTGTCCCCAACTTATGTGATGTGTTGTTGAGCTGTGTCTAGGCTGAATCTGGAAAATCGGGTGATTTCTGTTTTTTCTGAAAAGACAAAAACAAAACAAAACCCTACAACATTCTCTGGTCAGGAACTCCTGCGTCTCCCAAGGCTGATGTCAGAAGACCCCTCCCAGAGCTGATCCCGAGCGGGAGCCTCGCCTCCTCGGGTGGGCAGTAAGTGATAGGAGAACTGGATACACCCTCCTTCTCCGGCTGTAATCGCCCAGCGCACCTTCCTCGGAAGCGCTGGACAAAATCTCATCCTGATACCCCTCATGAGAACCGCTGTAAAATGTGTGCTTCTGGTGGGCGTTGGGGAAAATATAATTAAAAACAAATCTCCTCCCAACCCAGAAAACCTCCCCACAAAGGTAGAAGGGAAAGAAACCAATTTTATTATTGAGTAAGCATTAAAGCAGAATATGATGGCATCTCAGGCAACCCACTAAGAGACTGCAGACACAGAAAGAAGCCCCACGCAAAGCCACGTGCACACACCCCCGATGACATCCCCATCCTCAAGAGAAACAATAACCGGTCCTCCAGAACCATCCTTGGCCGTGCTTGGAAGGTGGGTGACCAGTTGTATCATCCAAAGGGAGCACCAACTGCTCACATCCTGCGGCCCGAGGTGGTTTTACACCTTGGAGGTTCCTGCCATCCCCCAGGAACTGGGACAGGAGAGCACCGCCTTTCCAGATGATGACCTCTCAGAGACGTGGTTCCGGATCCTTCACAAAGACAGGCCTGGGTGGGCCCGGAAGTTGGCAAGAGGCTTATCTCACATCTAGAACAGATCTGCCAACATTTCAAAGAGTCAGAGAAACAACTTACAAGTTTTCTAAAGTAAAGACTCTCAGAAAAGGGAAGGAGGGGGGATGCTTTTCTCATTTTGAACGAGAGAATCAAGTCTCTTGTTTTCAGTCTGTATGCATTCACCCTTACATGGGCATGAAGAAACTAGAGGTGAAACTTTGTTTTTAAATGGTTCTTTTAAAACAGTGAATTCTGTGATGCTTCTACGTGGGGAGGGCAGGCGGATTCCTTAAAGAAGAACCTTCAGGGGAGTGAAAGCCACCACCGTTGGTGAGGTAAAGCCACTTCATGCAAAATGGTTTGCACATTTTTAAGTAGCTTCGAAAGTCTGCGATTGCGCCACCACCAGCAGTTGCCATGGGAGCGAAGCTGGTGTTGCCCTAATCCAGTTGGTGATGGATAGTCGGGAGCTGCGGGTGCGGGAGGCCGTGTTCTTTGTGTGGAGTGGCTCGTTCCTGCACCGTAGTAAGGGCGGGCATCGGCTGAGCGGATGCTGTGGAAATCAGGGTGTGAAAGTGGGGCAGACACAACATGAAGTCTGACCAGCCATGAGTCGGAAATCAGGGAAACGTTGCATACTGGGAGGGCTTGGGCTTCTCTCTCCAACGAGGCCTTACTGAGGGCTGGCCTAGGGTTGGACTAGGTTGGCATGGAAGGAGCAGTCACTGTGGGCTGCACAGAAATTTAGTGACCGTACGCACACGATCCGCCCCAGCCCCTCCGGGCATCATGGTGCCATTTTGCGTGAGCACGTGGAGGCTGCGGAGGTAGAAGTCACATTGCAGAGACCCCTCCGGGGTGGTGGCCAGCCACAGTTTGCTCAGAGAGAGAGTGCAGCTCCCAGGAGAACCCCCTCTGAGACACCAGTAGGACACGTTTCTCCACCTCCCGATCCGTGGCTCATGTGCACAGAGGAACCCGTACTGGGTCGCCCGACGGAGGCTTTCCACACCTGGGAAACAGAGCCTCTCACCCGACAGGATCGGCGCTCACAAGGAACAAAGCACGGCTTTCACAAGGGGGCCCCTGGGGGCCACAGTGACAGGGACCCATCCGGCTTCCCAGACCTGTACCCATGTCTGCCCCTGGCGGCACAGCTCCACACACTGCTCATCCGTTCGGGATGCAGAGCACATCCTGGAGCCCGGCACGCCGGACCTGGGGGGCTGGCCCCTTCGCTAAGACTTCCCAGGTCATTGCACGGTTTTCTTGGGCCGGTGGGTACACAGGAAGCCCCAGTGCTGTGTGCCATCATCAGCTGCTCTCTTCCATGAAAGGGTCCCTCGTGTGAGGCCCAACAGTCAGCGGACCAGTGCAGGTGGAGTGCAGACACGAGGCCAACCAGCCTCTGCAGGAGATGAGAATCCACACGGAACGAAATGCTGCCTCACTAGGAGAGAAGCGGGTCTCATTTGATCAGCTGCCCTCACGCAGGGGTGCCTTGCCCAGGGCTCCCTCAGCTCTGCCTGTATCCTGGCTGATCTGTGACAATTCTCAATGTACTGATGACATTCATGATTTGCCATGTGTGCTATAAATATTGCCCCCAGTTTTATTTCGCCTTTAAGCTTTATTCTTGATGGGTTTGTAGATACAGAAGTACCTAAGTTTTGGTTTTGGTGAAATCCATCAGTACTTCCCTTTATGGTTTTTGCCTTTATTGCTGTACTTATAAAGCTTTTCTCATTCCAAGGTTAAATAAAAGTTTCACCAGTTGTCTCTAGTCTACTGATGACTCTCTCTCTCTTTAAACATTCAGATATTTCACGTACCTGGTGTGAGGTAGGGATCTAACTCCCCCCCGCCCAGCAATGATGAAGCAGCACTCCCAGCCTGGTGTTCTGTATTCCCAATCTTTCATCACTGGTTTGAGCCGCTGTTGCCTCCAGATGCCCAGTTCTCCTGGGTTCCTGGTCTGTGTTGAGACTTCCTCTTCTGTTCCAGTCATCTATCCATCCCTGTGCTGGTACTAAACTATTTCAGTTGTCACAGTTGTCATAGCTTAACACACTTTAGTACCTGCTCGGGAACGCTCCCTTCTTTATTAACCAACCCTAAAATGTTCCTGGCTATTCTTGCACATCCTTTGAAAGGAGGCTTCAGTGGGAGTTGGAGGGAGCTATTATGCAGCATCACAGAGAACAAAGGACAGGCTTCTAGGTTCCAGGATCAGCGGGAAGAAAATGAGGGTTAAGACTCGAGGGGACTGTGGTTCAAGCATACAGCGTGTCTTGGTCCAGAACAGGAGATGACCCTGACGCCCCAGGGGGTCAGCCAGCCCTCAGGCGAGCTGCCTCTGACCCAGAGTGAGAGTCTCCACACTCACAGTGAAAGGCATTGACAAAAGCACACCTCGGGTTACTCACTCTGCCAGCACTGTGGAGGGCTCAGGAGCCTCTGGAAAGCTAGGTCTGCCTAAGTCTACAACGACCCGCTCACTGAGGTGACCAGGGAATGGCCACGGGTTCCCAAGCAGGGCTGGTTCCAAATGGGAAGCTGCCAGATCCAAAGGGGAATGAGGACCACGAATGTCAGGGCTGGAAAAACAATGCAAGAATACACTGAAAAGTCCATCCTTTGAATCTGCTGGGCCTTTGGGCAGGGAAGGGATATTCACACCGTAGGAGTTGTAGCTTCCCACAGGAAAGGAGAGTGTCTGTGGACATATCCAACCCCGTCCCGATCAAGTAGGACTTGTAACTGAGACGAGGGGCAAGAGCGATGTTGCTGCAGATCAGGCTGGGCGCAAACAGGGGCAGGGGCCAGTAGACCAGGGTCTGTGGATTCGTGTGCCCCGCGACTCAGTGACCCCTCCAACAAATTGTAACCCTGCTTGGCTGCAGAAACGCACCCGTACAAACCTCAGGGGCGTTTCCTGGAAGTTGTGTTTGTTTTAAGTGGGTACAACAGATTCCTTTTTTTTTTTTAAGATTTTATTTATTTGACAGAGAGTGAGAGAGCACAGGTGGGGGCAGCGGCAGAGGGAGAAGCAGACTGCCCCCTGAACAGGGAGCCCACTGCAAGACTCGACCCCAGGACCCTGAGATCATGACCTGAGCCGTAGGCAGGTGCTTCACCGACAGAGCGCCCCGGGGGCCCCCTGATTCGATTTTTTTAATGTGTTTTTTTTTCATTCACAGGGTATGTTCTGATCAGAAAATAATTTGTTTCTGAAATGATCTTGTGTTTTCAAAGGCTCCACGTTAGCTGTTGCAGCTCTGAACATTTTCATTATTAAAACAAAGAAAGAATTTAAGAAATCTAAATTCAGCTTCTATATATCTCCATATTCACCGGATTTTTTTTTTTTTTGCACCAAATTGAAAGGCCTGTGTGGACATATACTGTGGTTTGTGAACAAAATGCATGGACATTCATTTTATCGGGTCTGCAAGGAGACAGGAACAAGTGTATGGCGTTGGGGGACGTGGCCCGGGGTTGGAGGCCATCGGGGGTCGGTCCCTGGCAGAACTGACAGCTGTGGGGGTTGCATGTCCACAATGTCCTATAGCTGGTACCATCAATAGGTTAGATATTCATCTAGCTACAAAGATAGATCTTGGAAACAGAGTGTCAAGTGAAGAACCAGCAAGAAATGGTGGGATTTATGACAACACCAATAACACCAGTTAAAAAATACACATCCACAAAATAACCATGCACATGACAAGCAGACACACAAAACAACGCTCAGTAAACATATGGGAACACTCTCCTGTCGGGGGGACAGTAACAGGAGCGGGGAACGCAAATCAAAAGGAAATAGAAGAATAAAAGACTATTTTAAAACACATTTCCCATTTCTTTTTCTTTTATGTGTACTTCATATTTAAATTGTGGTTTTTTTCCTCTTCTAAATCAGGAAGAAAGCCTCCCACCCACAATATTCTAGAGAGAGAGATGAATATTCACCATCTAACTTCTGAAATTGACATTTATTTTGTGATTCAAAAAGAAAAGGTGGTGGGAATAAATACATAACTAGGGAATTTAATCCATAAAACTGGGAGAACAAATTAGGTTTTATTAATCACATTTGAACTGGATACACCCATCAGCTTGGGAGATGTATTTACTTGGCAATCTTAATTTGGACGGGGAGAAATTTTAATTAGTGACTTTGCTTATTTTTATGGGAATTAATTTTGTGCCCTGTATCTGGGGTTTGCATTCACCACTGGATGTAAAAACCCGTCGCCCAGACCTGACATTTTCATCTGGTAACGACTTTTGCACCCAGACAGCAATGGGACTCACTGAGAAATCCTCCAGGATGACCAGTCTCTGATCCTGTGTTCTGCTTCTGCTGTTACGCGGCGCTGGGATTTCGGCCACGTCCGTGTGTTTTCTGAACTGGTTCTTAGCAGCCCAGACAAGACTGTTGGCTGCAGCTGGGTCCACACGGGGTTCCTGATGAGGCCTTCCAGCTCCGAGGGGCTGGGGAGGGGTCCTGAGCTGGCCTATTACTCAGAGTTCCCTGGCCTCCCAAGGCCCTGCCCACGGAGTTGGGCACCCCGTTCTTGCTCTTGCGGGAGAAGTCCAAAGTCCGCTGTCAAGCAGGGAACTCGCCATAGTCCTTGCTGAGGCGTCCAGTGGCGTCGGTGGGCAGCTGTGCTGGGTGGCGAGCGGGGCCCGTCCGCAGGGGAATGCCCTTCCCGACGGGAGGGCACAAAACTCTCCCCCACTCCTATCAAGCCCAGACCCCCCACTTCCTCCAACTGGATGTGTCTGGGACTGCCCGAGGAAGGGGCAGACAAACAGTGGTGCTTAGGGCACGAGAGGAAGCAAGGCCCGGGGGGCTGGGTCAGTTATCTGGTGCTGCATCACCACCCAAAACAGAGGCTTCAGACAAGAACCATTTGTCTTTGCTGGAGACGCCAAGGGTCAGGTGGCAGGTGGGGGTTCGTGCTGCCCCTGCATCCGGCTGGGGACTGGGCTCAGTTGGGGGATCCAGGAAGGCCGTGGTCACCCGTCCACTGGCTCGGTGCTCCTCCGTGTGGCCGACCTCTCCCTGCATGTGTGGTTTTCTTCCCGTGACGCTCTCCAGCAGGACGCTGGACGTGGGCTTCCTCTGGGTCCTGAGAGCAAAAGCCCAATGCACAAGCACTCAGCAAGCCTCTGCTCACAGCACACTTGCTCACGTCCCCTTGGCCAGAGTGAGCCACCCGGCCCAGCTCAGAGTCGGTGCAGCGGTGACAACACGGGAACGTCCGTCCTGGGAGGCACGGTGCCTTGGCGGCTACGGAAGGAACAAACTAGCAGAAGCTCCAGTTACAGCTCTTACCACCAGAAGACAGCACTGGGTTGTGACAGGCAGGGGCAGCCCAGGGATGCAAGCAGGGGGAGCCATGTGTCACCCTTGGGGAGTCTGGAGTTGGATCAGCAGCACGGGGCCCAGGACCATCAGTAGTGTGGCCCAGGGACCACGATAACAAGAAGCCTCCAGAGCTGGAAGGGAATAAAGGTATCCTGGACAAGCCCCCGCCCCCCGCCAAACCTCCCGTGAGTTCCGTGTGTCTGGGATAGGATCAGGGCGCCAAGCGGGAGATGGCCACCCAGTCCCCCCGCCGAGGGGGTTCACCCCACCTCCCAGAAGCCGCCAGCAAGACTGGTTGCTCATTTCACGGTTCCCACCCTCCCCGGGCCAGACTTCCTCCCGAATAAACCGTGTACACCCAAATGGGAGGTCCAGGTCTGCCTCTGAGGAAAACCAGGTTAGACACTGAGGGGTAGGGGCCCGCGGACGATGGCAAGAGTCTCTCCCAGGACCTGACCGTGGTGCCCAGGTGTGGCCTCAGCCTCAGACCGGCGGCCACAGCCCCATGGCTCCCCAACCCTGACTGCAAGGCCTGTCTTTGAGGTGGCCACCAGCCATTCCTGACCTGGGAGACAAAGCAGGACCCTCCTGTGCTTGAGGCCGTGCTGGCCCCAGGCCTGGCTTAGAAGAGTCCTCTTCCGACTTCTGAGCCCAGCCCCAAGCAAGCTCATAGCTTCCACTCATCCACGCTCTTGGCAGCCAGCCCTGCTGGGGAGACCAGGCCCGTCCCCCATGTTCCTGCCAGCCCGGCGGCGGGGGCTCAGGGCGCTACTGAGACATCCAGGCAGAGATGTTCAGAGGGCAGCAATATACAGACAGCTCCCTGAGTCCCTCTGAATAAGAACTGGGCCCTCCGTTGTCACCCGGGGCCTAGAGCCGCGTGGTGCCATCTGAGGAAGTCACCCGCGGAACCGGCACGGGTGTGCGCGTGTGGTGTGTGGGCTAAGAGCTGGAAGCAGGCTGTGCGGGCTCCTGCACCCCCCAGCCCCCGCCCACAGAGCAGGTTGACCCCCCCTCCGCTGACCCCCTCCATCCAGCGCCCTGGGGCCGCCCGCCAGGGAAGCCGCTCTTCAGGCGTCTGCTAGGTGGCCTTGCTACCCTCTGGAGGGCGCCCTTCCTCCGCGCACACCGACCCCGCCCCAGGGGCTGGAAGTGGGGCCACCATCCCTCCGTCACCCACCAGCTGTGGGCAGAGTGGCCTGCCAGGCTCCGGACGGGCCAGGGCAGTCAGGGCCAGCGGCTGGTAGGAGCCAGTCCGTCAGCTGTGGGCCCTGGGAGCGCCGGGACGGTGACGGCAGGAGGAACAGCTCTCGCGGCCACGGGGCCTGGTGGGCCTGGGGGGGGCCCGGCGGCGACCACCCCGCTGTCACCGAGGGCCGTGCGTTCAGATGAAGCTCAGGCAGACACACGGACGGGAGCTTGGTGATATTTTCTGGAGCTCTGCTGACCTGAGGGTTCTAGCTCTGAACTTCCTATCCAGTGAGAGGGCTCTGGGTTTCAGTCAAAGTGCGTCTGTCAGCCGCAGTCAGATGTAGTCTCCGCTGAGGCAGGCCTGGGCTCCTCCCCGCTCCTGAAGCCTCTTCCCTGGGACCCTCCCCTGTGCACTCCGGGGGCGCCCGTGTGGAGCCAGAGGGTCAGAGCCCCCCCACCCCAGCGTCCCACTGCAGAGCAGGTGCGACCTTGACCCTGATGTCACCTCCGCCCGAACCTGGCGATGGGGGCTGTGCCTGCCCTCCACCCCCTGGCCTAGGGCCTCCCAAGAGCCATTCCAGACCCGCCTCAGCACACCTGCTCTGCTGCAGGAGTACGACTCCTTCACTCCCTCCCCCAAAACCCGCTCCACACCTGACACCAGCCCCGCACCCGTGCAGAGAGGACACTGTGGCGAGGCAGAGCGGCCCGCAACCCCTGGGGGAGGCCAGGTGTGGATGACTGCCATCCAGGTGCCACTGGGCGTGCGTATGTACACACGATAGACCTACGGGAAGGGACCAGGGAAGGTCAAGGATGGTGTCACAGGACAGGAGACATTGGGTCCAGCCGGGCAGGGGGAGAGGGACACCAGTGCCTCTGTGGCGGTCTCTGCCCCCAACCCAGCCATGTGGTGTCAGAGAGCATCGCCTTGGCTCGGGCCCCTCTCCCCACCTGGGGGGCCCTGCCCTTACTTGCCCTGCTCCTTGCCAGTCCTGGAGGATGTCCTCTGAGAAGCCGCTGCCGAGTCCTGAGGCTATGCCGTGCTCTCCGGCCCCGTATCTTTGTCAGATTGTAGGGAAACACCACGACCAAGTGGGATTTATCCCTGGGCTGCAAGGTTGGTTTAACATCCACAAATCCATCAGTGTGATACATTAACAAAAGAAAGAACAAGAACCATATGATCCTCTCAATTGATGCAGAAAAAGCATTGGACAAAGTACAGCATCCTTTCTTGATCAAAACTCTTCAGAGTGTAGGGATAGAGGGTACATACCTCAATATCATAAAAGCCATCTACGAAAAACCTACAGCGAATATCATTCTCAATGGGGAAAAGCTGAGAGCTTTTCCCCTAAGGTCAGGAACGCGGCAGGGATGTCCACTCTCACCACTGCTATTCGACATAGTATTAGAAGTCCTAGCCACAGCAATCAGACAACAAAAAGAAATCCAAGGCATCCAAATCAGCAAAGAGGAAGTCAAACTCTCACTCTTTGCAGATGATATGATACTTTATGTGGAAAACCCAAAAGACTCCACCCCAAAACTGCTAGAACTCATACAGGAATTCAGTAAAGTAGCAGGCTATAAAATCAATGCACAGAAATCAGTGGCATTCCTATACACCAACAACAAGACAGAAGAGAGACAAATCAAGGAGTCGATCCCATTCACAATTGCACCCAAAACCATAAGATACCTAGGAATAAATCTAACCAAAGAGGCAAAGAATCTGTACTCAGAAAACTATAAAATAGTCATGAAAGAAATTGAGGCAGACACAAAGAAATGGAAAAATGTTCCATGCTCATGGATTGGGAGAACAAATATTGTGAAGATGTCAGTGCTACCTAGAGCAATCGACACATTCAATGCAATCCCTATCAAAATACCATCCAGTTTTTTCAAAGAAATGGAACAAATAATCCTAAAATTTGTATGGAACCAGAAGAGACCCCGAATAGCCAGAGGAATATTGAAAAAGAAAAGCAAAGCTGGCGGCATCACAATTCCAGATTTCCAGCTCTATTACAAAGCTGTCATCATCAAGACAGTATGGTACTGGCACAAAAACAGACACATAGATCAATGGAACAGACTAGAGAGCCCAGACATGAACCCTCTACTCTATGGTCAACTTATCTTTGACAAAGCAGGAAAGAATGTCCAATGGAAAAAAGACAGTCTCTTCAACAAATGGTGTTGGGAAAATTGGACAGCCACATGCAGAAGAATGAAACTGGACCATTTCCTTACACCACACACAAAAATAGACTCCAAATGGTTGAAAGACCTAAACGTGAGACAGGAGTCCATCAAAATCCTAAAGGAGAACACAGACAGCAACCTCTTCGACCTCAACCGCAGTAACTTCTTCCTAGACACATCGCCAAAGGCAAGGGAAGCAAGGGCAAAAATGAACTATTGGGATTTCATCAAGATAAAAAGCTTTTGCACAGCAAAACAAACAGTCCACAAAACCAAAAGACAACCGATAGAAGGAGAAAAGATATTTGCAAATGACGTATCAGATAAAGGGCTAGTATCCAAAATCTATAAAGAACTTACCAAACTCAACACCCAAAGAACAAATAATCCAATCAAGAAATGGGCAGAAGACATGAACAGACATTTTTCCAAAGAATGCATCCAAATGGCCAACAGACACATGAAAAAGTGCTCAACATCGCTCGGCATCAGGGAAATCCAAATCAAAACCTCAATGAGATACCACCTCACACCCGTCAGAATGGCTAAAATTAACAAGTCAGGGAACGACAGATGTTGGCAGGGATGTGGAGAAAGGGGAACCCTCCTACACTGTTGGTGGGAATGCAAGCTGGTGCAACCACTCTGGAAAACAGTATGGAGGTTCCTCAAACAGTTGAAATTAGAGCTACCCTACGATCCAGCAATTGCACTACTGGGTATTTACCCCAAAGATACAAATGTAGGGTTCTGAAGGGGTACGTGCACCCCAATGTTTATAGCAGCAATGTCCACAATAGCCAAACTGTGGAAAGAGCCAAGATGCCCATCGACAGATGAATGGATAAAGAAGCAGTGGTATATATACACAATGGAATATTATGCAGCCATCAAAAGGAATGAGATCTTGCCATTTGCAACGACGTGGATGGAACTGGAGGGTGTTATGCTGAGTGAAGTAAGTCAATCAGAGAAAGACATGTATCATATGACCTCACTGATATGAGGAATTCTTAATCTCAGGAACAAACTGAGGGTTGCTGGAGTGGTCGGGGGGTGGGAGGGATGGGGTGGCTGGGTGATAGACATTGGGGAGGGTATGTGCTATGGTGAGTGCTGTGAATTGTGTAAGACTGTTGAATCACGGATCTGTACTTCTGAAACAAATAATGCAACATATGTTAAGAAAAAAGAAAAAGAAGAAGATAGCAGGAGGGGAAGAATGAAGGGGAGTAAGTCAGAGGGGGAGACGAACCATGAGAGACGATGGACTCTGAGAAACAAACTGAGGGTTCTAGAGGGGAGGGTGGGGGGTGGGGGGATGGGTTAGCCTGGTGATGGGTATTAAAGAGGGCACGTTCTGCGTGGAGCACTGGGTGTTATACACAAACAGTGAATCATGGAACACTACATCTAAAACTAATGATGTAATGTATGGTGATTAACATAACAATAAAAAAATTTAAAGAAGAAAAAAGACTGTAGGGAGCGAAGCAGGTCCCACTCCCCTGTATAACGCAGCACCCGGCCCGCAGTCTGGCGCGCACAGACACCTGAGAAGTACCCCTTCCTCCCCAGCCACTCTGTCCCCTCCCAGTCGTGTTTTCCAAAGGGCTGAGCAGACGCTGCTAAGACTGAGGGAAGCAAACTTACTACAAGAGGTCCTATGTGCTGGGCAGGATCAAAGGAAGGGGCCCAACTACCAAGGGAAGTGAGACATTCTCTGCCTTAGAGACCTTTCCATTCAAGGCCCAGCATGTACAGTGGGGCAGGTTGTTTACTGTACAAAGAAGTTCAACCAAGGGGCAGTTGGGTGGCTCAGTCCGTTAAACATCTGCCTTTAGCTCAGGTCATGATCTCAGGGTCCTGGGATCCAGCCCCATGTCAGGCTTCCTGCTCAGCAGGGAGCCTCCCTCTCCCACCCCTCCCCCTGCTTGTGCTCTCTTTCTCTGTCAAATCAATAAATAAAATCTAAAAAAAAAAGAGATGCTCAACCAAGGGTGCACGAGGGGACTGAAACGCAGCCAACTCTCCTTTGCACGGTGCTGCAGTCACCTGGAGGGGCACATTTTCTTAATTTGCAAAACGTTCTGTGCGGACTAGCCATAGCCCGTGTGCACTCATGGCAGAGCCGTCACCGGTCACCTGGCAGCTGTGAGCCCCAGGAGTCCCCAGGACCTCACCCGAGAGTTCCGCCACAGGCCAATCCTGACAAGACAAAACATCATCTGCTCTGCTGCACCGCTCTGTCTTCCGGAAATTGCACCAAGTTAGCACATCTAGTCCTCAGTGTACCCCACGTTTGCTTTGAGTCACGAGGGAAAGGGTGATTCTTAGCATGTATTATGAGCATCCATTACCTGGGTCAGTACAAGAAACATCCACCAAGCAAGGTGATGTCAGATCAGAAGTCCGCACACAGAAACGCCCATCCTAAGGACCCAGACAGTTACCAAAGGTCATTACAGTTTTAGCTCTGAATTCCCAGGGGAGTCTGGATCGGTAATTCCCCTCCAATCAACCAACCGTCCTCCCAGTATCGATGGCCCTCTACTCCCTGCCAGGCCCTGCGTTAGCCAGGGGTCCCGAGCAGCCCAGATCCCCACCCGGTGAGGTTAGATATGCACCCACCATCAGTCTACGCCAGTGTTTAGCCTTTGACCTCTGGGATCCCAGGTGACTGACCCTTAGTGTCCCAGAGCCCTGAGTTCTCCTCACTAGGACAATGGAGCATCTATAAATATCACAGGGTGCCTGGGGCCCGCGGTGAGGTCTCGGCATTCTGGCCCCTCCAACCACATATGCTGACCCAGCTATGCAAATACACTAATAGGAACAGAGAACCCTGAACGGGATTTGCTGGTGACTTCTCCCCCGCCCTGCCTTCCTTCCATCCATTGGTCAGTCAGTCTTAAGCCTGTGCTTCCCATACTGAGGAGGCAGACAGGGCGGTCGCTCAGTCTGGGCTTCTCTCCCACCCAGGCTCATCTTTTCATCCCCTCTGGACCAAACCCCACGCCTCCTCCAAGAGGAAACGGTCTTCATTTGCTTCGCCACGACTGTGTGCCGGGCACCCTTGCAAGACTGGGGCAAACCAGACGCCTGATCGGCCGACAGCGTGCTGAGGAAGGCGCCCCGCCCACCACTCCCCGAGGGGGGAAGCCCCCACCTGTGCCTCGGGCTGCTCCAGAGGAGCCCAGGGCGCAGCGTGCCAACCAGACGCGGCTAACTCCCCTGCCAGTCCCCACCCCCGCGACAGTTGCATGCTCCGCCCTCCCTCCCTCTGCAACTCCGCAACTCCCCGAGCCCGCGGGTTTGACTGCCCCGTGGACGTGCTGTCGCGCACAGAGGTCTGAGATTCCTGCCCAAGCTCCATTTCCCGCCATCTCTGTGCAATTCCCATGTGACCGTACGCCGCGAGTATCTTTGACACTGTGCCCAAAATAGAAACCCGTCCCCAGCTACCTGGGTAGAGCTTGTCGCTGTCTCTACAACACAACCTTGGTGATGGACTCGCTAAGGATCCTTCTAGTAAACGCAGCCGTCACAGAGGCTGGACGCCCAGCCCCTTCATCCAGATGAGCGGCAGAAGGAGGCGCTTTAATAGCCGGAGGACAGGCAGGGGTCCCCTCGCGCCACGCGGGAAGCAGTCCGCTGCTCGGGCCTGGGCCGCACTCGAGCGTATTATGCTCAGACTCACAGACGCTGTCATTTAGGAACGTTTCCTGAGCCGGGCCCTGTGCTCACAGCCACTCTGCAGAGCGGAGACCAATGTGTCCGTTTTAGCTGTGGGGAAACGGAGCCTGGGCAGGATCCAAAGGCACTCAGGCTCACGGTCCTGGGGCTGGGGTGAGCCCAGGTGTCCAGCTGCCCCCTGCCCAAGCTCCGCCGGCAGCACCACGCTGTCTTTATCTCCGTCAAGGGCAGTTCCCGTCCCCGCCCCGGTTGTTGGCCTCCTTGGGTCCTAGCAGGGCCCAGCAGGTGCCTGACCCCTTTGAGACCCAGGAAAGTCTGTGCCAAGTGTCCCCAGGGCCCCTGCACCCTGCCCCCTGTGTCCATGCTGACCCGGTCCCTGCTTTGATACCTACTTCTTAGTCTGTCCTTTTCCTTGAAGAAACATCAGGAGTCTGGAACCCACAAGCTGGGGTCTGCGGGGGGGCCCCTGCAGACCTCTGTACACCCATCACCACCCCTTGGATCTCCAATGCCCCGTACTTCCATCGCACTGCCCCCAGAATGGTCTCCGGTACTGGGCATGACCTACTCCACCCTTTGGGCACAGGGGCTCAGGCAGCCCTTCTGTCCTGATGAAAGTCCAGGACTCCCCCTTTAGAATATCCTTCCTTTACTGAATATCAAGCCCGCAGGCGTAAAGGCAGGAATCATCACCCCGAGGGTTCTCTGCAAGAAATCACGCTCACCTAGACTGGTACAAGAAGGGTCACCCCCACACTGCAGAGGGGAGGCTGAGGCCCAGAGAGGGAGGGAGCACAGGGTCTGCTATCCATTTGTGATTAGTACCTGGAATGATTTATGGGAGATGATGCTATAGAAATGTGGGGCTAGGGTCCCATGGCTATAGTAGAGCTCACCTACATTTTTCACCACCAGAAAAAGGTACCCCTTTCTTGGACAGACCCTGCTCCTCACCAGTGCAAAGGCTTGGCCGGCAGACTAAGGGCTAGATTTCCGGTCCCACTTGCCCCTTCAGCCCAGCACATTTGTGCAGTGAAGCACCTGAGCAACTGTACAGGGTGGCCCTGCACATATAACACTGAAATTATTTGCTGAAGCATCTGCTTCTTCAACCAGACTTAGGGCTCTTTGAGAGTGGGAGTCCTGCTTTATTAATCTTTGTATCTCTCCCCATCCTGGCAAAAAGCCTGGCAACACAGGGGCTCACTGGAGCCTGTTGAATAAATGAATGTGTGAACACATGATTCACTCTTCCCACTTCACTACTTCCCTTGCATCTATTGGATCCAGAGCTCCTACCCATAACGAACTTAATTTTCTTGAAGTTGTGACGACCGTCCTGGGCCTCGGTTGTACCCATCTGCAGCCTGACAGCACCAATTTCTGCTTGGTGTCCCCCTCACAGGAGAGCTGGGAAGGATCTATAAGCGGCAAAGTGTTCACACCTCCTTGGACAAAGATACAAGCTTTTGCTGGGGTTTGTAGAAGACAGCCCCACGGTGCCCCGTAAATCCGTGAGTCTCCTCTCTCCCTGCACACACACTGCTGGCTGGCTGGAGCTATTCTGGGCTTTTCCTCAGGTGTCACTGGTAACTCAGAACTCAGCAGTGACAAGCTAGCAGATCCACTTACAGAATGCAGCTCCTGAAAACGACTAATGATGCTGTGAAGAGACAGGAGGCAGGAACCAGCAGTATTTGGTCTTCAGTTTAAGGCATAAATATCTGAAAATGAGCAATTCCTTGGAGTCAGCCTCCAAGATGGAACACTTAGTGCCTGGTTACATAAAGAGCTCCCGAAGGCGAGAGGTCGGGCGGTGCGGCAGAGAGGGGAGCAAGGCCCCGTGGGGGTGTGCATGGGGGCAGGGATGAGGGGTGCCCGGGGGGCCGGAGTGGGCACCCCAGCTTCCACTCACTCTGCTGGGACCACAGCACCGTGCCACAGACGTGGCTGGAGGAGAACGTTGCAAAATCCGAAAGGAGAGGCACCCCCCACTTCTCTCCAGAGAGCCAGCCGGCCTCCAGAGATCTGTCCCAGGGCAACGAGGAGAGGCGTGGGTTTTCTCAAGTCTGAGCTCTGGACACAAAGGGCTTGTCGTGCACGGGAAGGGGGCCTGGGAGGCTGGGCAGAGGCTCAGCACCCCACTCCAGCGCAGAGACAGGGAGCCGGTGCGGCGGGAGGTGCACTGGTAACAGCCGGCCGCCTGCTCTCAGCTGTGGGGCTGGGTCCTGACTTGCAGCGTGGACTGATTTCTGTGCTGTGAAGATTTCCTGCGTGGCCGGTTTCAGGCACCACGTAGGAAGTTGGGAAAGGAGGTGCCAACAGCTGGCTCTCACAAGCCGATGTAATACTGCACAGCAGGGGCACGGAAGCGTGCAGCGCCCCGGGTGGAGAGGAGCGGGACCCTCCACTGGGTGGCCCGTGGGTACCAGGGACTGAAACCCAGGCTGCTGCAAACAATCTCAGAGCCTGGCTCGGGGTGGAGGCCGAGGAACCACCCTCCCCCGGACTCAAGCCCTTGGGCTCGAGTGTAAGGCCGAAGTAGTGACCATATGGGACAGAAGAACACAGCTCTGCTGACGTTTCTGGCCTGTGCCAGCCGTCCCTGCTCACCCTAATGAGGAGCTGCTCCCGGCAGTGACTCAACCACAGGGGCTGGGAGCTCATGCCCATTTTTAATTTGATTTACAAAAATAAAATACTGGTTGTTCTTGCACATGCCTGCTGGGATGCAAATTCACACCACTGCGAAGAAGGGCCGATCCTCTGATTTATGGGGGGGGATGGGGGGTGGGGGCTCATCCCTGCAGGTTTCCAGGTCCAGGAGGGGAAAACGACTCAAGCATTCACATGCGCCCCCGTGGAACAGACCACGGGAAGGATGCGAGCACGGCATACATTCCCATGGCACCGCATCTGCAAAAAGCTTCCCCATGTGAGAGCCGTCACTGTCCTCGGGACCTCGCCAGGCTGACTTGAGTCCCATTTCACAGATTTGGATGCGGAGGGTCAGAGAGGCCCAAGGCCATTTGGTCCCTCCGTGCATTCTCCTGCGTATCTTCTGTCTGCCACGCTCCGTGTTCTAGCCCCTACACGGGGATAGGCCCATCCGGGTTTGCCCAGAACTTTCCCAGTTTTAGCACCGAAAGTCCTGTGTCCTGTGAGCCCCTCGGTCTTGCGCAAACAGGCACAGGTGGCTACCCTAATCCCCCTCCTACTGTGGCTGCACAAAGCACTATGGAACTCAGAGGAGGAGAGGAAGTACTCTTGGCCTGGGAGTTGAAATCGGGGAAGGAATCCTAGAGGAGGTTTCCACTGGCTAGGGGTCGAAGGCCGAGTTTGAATATATGGGGAGGTGGAGGGGTGTACAAGTGGGGATGGGGGTGGTTAGCACCTTTCAGGCAAAAATAAACCTAACGTAAACACAGAGGGGGTCTGTGAGTCCATCCTGGGGCCGGGCACTTTGAGTTACAAAGTAGACTTGTGGAACTCCTTGCAAAGATATTAGAGAAAGCTGTTTTGAATTTCAAAAGCCTGGGTAGTGCGCCTGACTGTGGACTTTCAGAATATCAGCAACGAAAGAAGGCCAAGAGAAACAAACAAGCAAACCAAAGCTTTCCAAGAGAAACAAACAAAAAAACCCCAAAACAACCAGATGACAAAGGAAGAAGAACCAGAAGGGTTTCAGTGTTCCCGACAGTAAGTGGCGCACAACGCCTTCAAAATTTTGTAAGAAAATCATTTGCAACCAGGGCGCCTGGTGGCTCAGTCGGTTGAGCGTCTGCCTTCGGCTCAGGTCATGGTCCCGGAGTCCTGGGATCGAGCCCCACGTCGAGCTCTCTGCTCAGTGAGGAGCCTGCTTCTCCATCTCCCTCTGCTGCTCCCCTCCCCACCCCCTGCTAGTGCTTGCTCTCTCTCTCAAATAAATAAATAAAATCTTAAAAAAAAATCATTTCAACCTAAAAGTCTATCCCCAGCCAAATTATCAACGGAGGAATGGCAGATTAAAGGCACTTTCAGACATCCCAAACCTTGAACGTCATATTTCCTACGCACCGTTTCTTTGGGTATTGAATGTAAAACAAGAAAGAGAAAAAGGCAGGATCCAGAAAGTAGGAGTCCAACCCCAAACTGCATCCCTCCCGTGCACAAAGCTGGCCACACTCCCGTCTCCCACCTGCGGCCTTCTGTCACCTTGGGGATGCTCTGTACCGCTCCCACGCTGCTTCCATTCAGCCGAGTGCCCTCGAAGTTGGTCCGGGTCATTGGGTGAATCAACAGCTTGCTGCTTCTCATCACCGAGTAGAACTCCACGGCAGGAACACGTCACCGTCAGCGGTCACCGGCGCCGAGGGACGTGCTGGTCGTCTCCTGCTTGGGGCTCCTGCAACAAAGCTGCTATGAGCATTTTTGGGCAGAGGTTTATGTGGACTTAAGTTTTCATTTCTCGGGGATAAATGCCCAGAAGTGTGGTTTCTGGGTCGTCTGGTGAGCACACACAGAATTTTGTAAGAAACGGCCAGACTCTTCCAGCGTAGCTCCCCCCGTTCCGGGTTCCCACCAGCAATGCAGGAGAGATCTTGTCTTTCCCCATCCCGGCCACCATTTGTTATTTTAACTGTTCTAATAGGTGTGTGATGACAGCTCATCGTGGTAATTTGCATTCCCCCCAACTAGCCACCCCCCACCAGCCAGGCCTTACCTTGTCAGGCGCTTCTTGGCCATCCACACGCCCTTTTCAGCACATTGTCCCCTCTCGGCCCTTGTCCATTTTCCAGTTATGTTGTTTGTTGCTTGACTACTGAGTGTTGGGAGGTTTTTTCACAACAATCTAGGTGTGAATCGTTTGTCAGATACGTGATCTGCAAATATTTTCTCCCGTTTGGAACTTGTTCTTTTCTCCTCTTGACAGAATCAAGTTTGACTTCGACGCCGTCCAAAGTATTGATTTTTCTTTAACGGATGGCCCTTTTGTTGTCAAACCTGAGAACTCTTCACCAAGCCCTGTGTCCCGCTTTCTCCCGAAAGTTTAACGGTTTTACATTTGACCTATGATCCATTTTTTTGATTAATTTTTCTGTACACAACGTGAGGTTTCAATCGAAGTCTGTATTTTTGCCTCTGGGTGTCAACTGCTCCAGCACCTTTGCCGAAAGAATTACCTTCTTCGGCTGTGTTGCTTTTGCACTTTTCTCAAAAATCAGTTGACTGAGCTTGTTTGGGTCCATTTCTGGAATTCTTCTGTTCCACTGGTCTATGTCACTCTCCCTCCACCAACATCGCACAGCCATGTAACATCTTAAAATTGGGTGGACTGACTTCTCCCACTTTCTGCTTTGTAAAATTGTTTCAGGTATTCTAGGTCCTTTACCTTTCTATGTAAATTTTAGAGTTACCTTGTCTGTACTGCAGGAAGTCTTGCAGGAACGTTGATAAGGATCACACCTATCAGTCAGGGAGAGGACCAGCATCTTAGCATTAATGAACTTTCCAGGCCATGAGCGCCATGGCCTCCCTTATAGGCTTACAGTTCATTTTATGTGTCACAGTGCCTGGACTGAGGGACGCCCAGACAGCAGGTAAAACATTCTGGGTGTGTCTGTGTGGGTGTTTCCGGAAAAGAGGAGCCTTTGAATCAGTGGACCAGGTGAAGATGATCACGCTGACCAGTGGTGGGGGGCGGGGGGGAAGCATCGGACCCACAGAGGGTCCAACTAGGACACAAAGGTGGAGGAAGGGTGAATTTGTTCTCTGCCCAAGCCCAGACCTCTGTCTCCTCCTGCCCTTGGACACTGATGCTCCTTCCTAGTTCTCAGGCCTTCAGACACAGACCGGGACTTACACCAGCCCCTCCCTGGTTCTCCAGACTAATATACTATTCCCTCCCCACCCCACCCACAGCAATTGCAAATGGTACCATATTTTCAATTTTGTTTTTCGTGTATTTAATGCTATTTTATAGAAATATAATTAATTTTTATAGGTTGATCTTGGATCCTGCAACTTTTATGAACTCACTTCTTACTTCTAGGATTACTTTTTCTTTATAGATTCGTAAGGATTTTCTATGTGGTGGACCATCATATTGTTTGCAAACAAGTACAGTTTTATGTCTTCCTTTCTGATCTGTATGACTTTTATTTCTTTTTCGGGCCTTATTGAGCTATCTGGAACTTCCAGTACTATGTTGAATTGCTAAGAATTAACATCAGGGCTACACGATCTGTTCCAGAAAATAAGAGAAGACACTATATAAGACCAATATTAGCCCGATAACAAAATCAGACAAATACAAGTCAAAACAAGAACACTACAGGTCAGTCTCCTCCAGGAATACAGACGCAAAAATCCTTAATAAAATATTAACAACTAGAAACCAGCAACATATAAAGAGAATTAGACACCAGGACCAAATGGGGTTTCCCCCAGGGACACAGGTTTGTTCAGTATGTGAAAGCCCATCAACTGTATTAGCCATCTACCCCATTAATAATGTACCCTATTAAGAGACTAAGGAGAAAAATCACATCTTATTATCAACCGATGTGGAAAAATATTTGAAGAAATTCTCAACACTTTGGCATTGCATGACGAAATCCCTCTGAAAACCAGGAATAAAAAGGAACTTCCTCAACCTGATAAAGAACATCCATAAAAAAACCAAAACAAAAAACCCCACAGCTAATATTAGACTTTAATGGTGAAAGCCCGAATGCTCTCCCCAAGATTGAGAACAAGTACTCTCACCACCATTATTCAAGCTAGTGTATATTTTTGAATATTTTTTCCCATTATATAATCCCTGGGCTGGAAGATGGGGAGAATTCAGAGGCAGTCAGGAGACTCAGAAGGTGGAGTGGGTCCCCGAGACGGCGGGCACGCGCCCCCCACACTCCCGGACCGAGCGCCATGAAAGACAACACGGCAGAAACCTTGCATCTGTTTGAGGGAAATGCTACAACCAAGGGGGCACTACTCCCTTTTCCAGGTGGAGTTTGGGGACATGGTTTCTCTCCCGGGGTGTCTCCCCCACCCAGCGTGGGGCTAGAGCGGCAGCACAGAGCTGACTCTGTAGGGTGTCTAGGCAACCATCCAAGGAAGCTTGGGGGTTCTCCACTCCCCCCCGGAAGCAAAACAGGGGAGGGGTAAGCCAGACAAACGTCCCTTGCCCGAGGTGGTACAGAGCTGCTGGGAGAAAGCGGGGTCTGAAAAGCCCATGTATTGGGGACCACAGTCCAAACAGGACAAAGAGCATCTCCGTGGACGCTCAGGGTGTCCCTGTTGGTGTCGAAGGCCTCCCACCCTCGGGAGGGGGTGGGTCCACCACCGCCCAGCGGTCACGCACAGCACTAAAGAAAAGAGAAGTGGGACTCCACGGACTGAGAACCCGAACCAGCTGGATTTACTGTCTACCTCCCACCCAAATTGGGCTCAAAGTAAAAACGAAGTTCAGTTCTAGGAAGACACCTGCTTGTGCATAAGCAAGTGCAGCCTGAGCGCTGGGAAGCTGCGCTCATGTGAACGGGGATGTGCCATCAGCACGTGGCAACCTGATGAAGAATGACCACGAAAGAAACCCAGAAAACTCAGTTCTGAGATGTCAGAATCCTCCCATCCACCTACGTGACCCTGGGGACGGGGGAGGAGGTGGAGGGAAAGGTAAGCCCTCAGGCTGAAGGAAAGATATGGCGGTGGGGAGGCCCTCACACGCTGTACATCACGAGAACCCAGTGCCATTCAGGAGTGAACCCCGGGGCCCACACAGCTGGGAGGACAGGGCTGGTCCTTCGAGGGAGCACAAGGCTCCCCGTTTCCTGCCCTTCCACAGTCAGCACCCAGAAATGTGGGATCCAGTCCCTCCCTTAGAAGAGAAAGCCCATGCTTGCACTTAAGAGGCCGTGCTCCAAAATTCTTGCCAGCAAACATCAAGAGGATTCAGAGGGTTTGAACAAGCGGAAACAAAAACCTCTTACCTCCCGCCTGGATCCGTGACTCACTGCGTATCTGGTTAAGAACTGGAGGGCCCAGGTCGCAGCCGAATAAGCACTCACCCCAGCAAATAAGAATACCCCGGCAGATTCAACCTTCTTCCCTGACAGAGAGCAGGTGGCAGCCAGTGACCCAGAACAAAATACAGGGACATCCAAAGCTCAGATTGTGTTTCTGCCCAGCTCTGGGTTCTGCCCTCAGGTTCCTGCACACCATGGCCCCTCGCATAGGCTGTCATATCCGTCGCCAAACGCTAGGCGGAGCATCCCACTGTCAGGCTCCGAAATCCTTCCCCAGGAGTGGAGGGCATTTTCCTCACCATATGCCACACGGGCCAGGGTGCAGAGCAGGGATGCAGCCGGCCAGCCACTGGCCAGCCACTGGCCAGCCACCGGCACCTGGCACCAGACCCTGTGGACACCCTGAAGTCGCTGTGGGTGGACACGTGAGCCTTTCTGAGTTTGTCCCCCTTCCCGGGCCTCCCTTTCTTCACTGTGAATAGGCTCAGTGGGGAGAGGGGTCTCCTAGATGGGCCACGTCAAAACTTGATGTCTCCAGATTGAGCCGCACGTGGCAAACCCAGAAGGCAGAGCCATTTTGTGCACTTGCTTTCAGTTCTACTAACGAAGGTTCTTCTGGATGCAAGTGCCAGAAAATCCAACTGGTCTAGACAAAAAAAAAAGAGGGGGGAGGAGCTCGCTGGCTAACTTAACTGAAGAGCAGATTCGGGTCCAGCTGGATCCATTCGGTTAAATAACATCATCTAGACCCAGTCCCTTTCCTTCCATCCTACACCATCCCTGCTTTTCGCACGTGGGCTTGAATCTCACTCAGGGCGGCAAGCCGGCTGCCCTTGCGCCCGGGTTCACGTCACGTGGTCTCAGCCTCCCCAGCACCTGGCTTGGACCACGTGACCATCCCTGGTCCATTCACGAAGGCCAGAGGGATGGAGCATTCTGATTAGTCAGGCCTGGAGCTGGGGGTGGAGTCACTCTTCCTCCGAACCACGTGGACTGAGACGTGGGAAAGTGTTGCTGCCAGAGGAAGAGATGCGTGATAGATGCAGGAACAGACTACCTTGGTCCATTCCGTTGGCCTTTGCTCGGCCCTGAGATGAAGCCCCGACCTACGCTCCTGCCGTCTTAGTCTTCGGAAGCCCAGCAGTGAATGCCGCCTGCTCTGGAGGTGTCCAAGGCAGAGTGGCCGGGATGCTGAGCCCAAGTAGGAGAGAGTTGCCAGCAACGCCCCCCCCCCCCGCCGCCCCGTCCCCGTGAGCAGCTGGTGAAGACCACCGGGTCAACCCCAATGCAAGGCCAGAGAAGCTGAGGACCCATGGGGTGGACGAAAAGCAGCATCAAAGGGAGAGAATTCTCAGCACCAGTTTGAGCCCCTCTGCAGGTCAGGTTGCCTGGGCCCAGCAGATTTACCCCTGAGCCCGGGCACCTTTGGCTCTGGCCAGGGAAGCATCACCACTGCGGGACTCCAGTAGGGTGCACGTGGTGTTCCCTGGGCCCTCACTCACCCCAGACCTCAGAGCCTGAGCTCCCTGCGCAGTCGGGCTCTCACCAGAGGACCCGTGACACGTGGGTCTGGTTCGAGGATGCTGCTGGACCACCTGCACCTGCTCCTCCACACTCACCCGCCACCTTTCCCCACCTGGCTCTGCGTCCCAGAAGCTGACCTTTAGGGACCTCATTGGCAGGCTCCCAGCCCCCTGCCTACCGACTGGGTTTAGCCAATAGGAAGTAAAGCAGGAGATGGGGGGAGGGAGAAATTGGGGTGTTGATTCCACTGTTCTCACTCTGCCCCATCACAGTGGGCTGTGTGTGTCCCTGTACTGAAGGTGGCAGTCCTGGCCCCCGGTCCTGTCTCTGGCTCTAGCCCCTGTCCCTTCTGGCCAGTGTGGAAACAGCACCCCACTGTTACTGGCCCCAGGAAGCTGCACCACCACCCCTTGTGGCTTCCTCACACCCTGACTCAGCTTTGTAAATGGTCCTCTTAGTAAACTCTCCTGTTACCCAGAATGTGCCATCTGCTACTTGCCAGCAACCTGTCCAAGGAGAAGGAGCGGCAGCCTGAGCCTCAGGGAGAATCAGGGCCCTGGACATCCTTGGAGGAGCAGGGAGCAGGCTACGGCACCTGGACAGGGGCTGCAGGGGGGAGGTAGGAACGGTCAGGGTAAAGTAGGAAGTCGAGTGGGGAGCCACTCCGGGGCCAGCGTTTGGTTGAATGGGAAGCAGGCTCAACGTCCGGCCCTCACCAGAACCCGCCGCGCTGGCTCCCTGATCTTGGACTTCCAGCCTCCAGAACGGTGAGGAATAAACGTTTGTCGTTGATAAGCAATACCCAGTTGGGGTAAGAATAGCCTGAAGACAGTACAGGAATCCCGGACTGTTAGATGAGAGAGAACCAAACCTCGACTGGATTTGAGCCGCCATCTTTAGGATTCGTTTGTTAGAGACTTCAGCCTACACCAACTAGACCCTGAAGCTGACCTGGGCGTTCATTCTCAGGGCATTTGGGCTCCTTCCCGACGAGTTCAAGGAACCGTGCAGCGTATTAGATTCAGGAGGGTGCGGACATGCTGAGAAGTTATTTTTACCCACTTTGGACGCCAAAATTCCCTCATTGATTTTCTTTTTTCACTGAAAACAGCAAATCAGCCTGATGATAATATTTTTATCTCAAAATCCCTCTGAATCCACTTTCTTAAAAGCTTCTCTCATTTTAGACTGCACAACAAACCTACCCCAAGGAATCAATACAGGGCTGGGAACTATTCCTCACCCAGCAACCCAGTAAAAGCCTCTCTTCCAGAATATTCTGGAAATCTCTGTAACTGTGCCATTATGGGGAGGTGAACTCTGCAGATAGCTGAAGACTTGCTTTCTCTTTCACGCACCAGAAATTGTTGACTGCGAGCATCTCTCAAAAGTCTGTACATGTCCCTGACCTATTCGCTCACTACAGTAACTTTTCATTAAAAAATTAGAAAATAAGGATAAGGGGGGGGGAGAAAAATATTGAACTAAAATGAGATGTAGAGCACATATGCCTACTTTCCCTCCCACTCCCCTAAAATGACTCAAAAGATCAGATTAGCTGGGCCTGATTCCAGTGAAGGGGGTGGTAAATCCTTGACTTGTTTTTCATATTCTTGCCTGTTTACAAGTCAATTCTAGCCCCATATATGTAACAAAATTTGATCCAAAGAAAGGATGGTGGAGAGGCAAGAAAGACAAGCTAAGACCCCAGAGACCTGAATTCTGCTTCTAGCCAGCCATGAAGGTCCTGTGTGACTTTGAGCATGTCACTTCCCAATGGAAAGATGAGGGGGTTGGACTGACTTATTCCCCAGTTTCCTACCAGCTCTGCATCTGTTAGGGTTCAGAAAACAGAGAGAACATTCAAATTGGATCATTTGAGAGAGAAGGATATTAAAGGGACGAATTCCAAATGTCTGGGCTGGGGGTAGGGAAGTCACCAGAGACGATGCCCTTCCAGGTAGTAAATAGCACCGCTAGTCCTGAGGAGCAAGGGAGGCCCCTGGGACCTAGAGACTGAACCCAGCAGGAGGGAGGCAATGGCCACCTCTCTCTCTCTCCCTCCAGGGAAACGTGTCTCTCGGGCCAAACCCAGCCAGAAGCCCTTGATGGAGCTGGGGCCAGGGACGGCTACCCCCCCCCCCCCCCGAGGCCTGGAGCTGGCTGGAGCAGAGCAGGGTGGCGCCAGGAGGTGACCGGCACGGACTCGCACCCGGGTGGAGGGGCTGTTGTGCTCTGGGCTCTGCTCAGGGAGGACGGACTGCTGCTTCTCGTAACTCGCTGTCAGCCGTGTACTTGGCTCCCTCACCTGTGAACTTTCCCTCCTAATCCTCGATGGGCCAGGAAGCCTAATAACCAAGTCCACTTGGAGGTGAAGGACAGCGTTTGTGCCGAGGGCACGGGCAGGGCCTCGGGGCGTGAGCCTGCTAAGTCCGAGCGTTGCAGCACATGCCACTGGCTTTCTTTCTGGCCCCTCAGAGGCCCCTATGTTTGCTTCCAGACCTGCTGCTGCTGAGCTCTAGCGCGTCCCCGGGGGCCTGGACTGCGCAGGGACACGGGACTGTGAGCGTTGGTTTCCCCAGCCCTGGTGCTCACTTATCACCAGACACGTCTCAGCTTCTGTGCACGGCTGCCAACTGCCCTGAAACAAACCGGAGTTAGAGACTCGTCCCCGGGAAGTAGAATTGAGTGCGCTGAGCTGCTAGACATTCATCAAACTGAGTATGTGCCCTCTTCTCCCGGGACCCCGAGAACAGTCACAAAATTGACCATGGACAGGGCCTGAGAAAAACAGCAATGCATTTCAAATGTAGGAAGAGTACAAACCACGTATGATATGATGATATATTATATTTAATATATTTAAATATATGTTATGTATTTTATATGGCATATACATTATCTATAGAATATATAGAAAAATGTATTTTTGCTCTATAATTATATAGCAAATCCCATTGGATCTGGAAAAAATCTGCACTTAAAAGAAAGGGCATAGTCTTAAATACTAACCAGAAACAGTAAAAATGAATAAATTAAGCATTCAAGAAGCTGAAGGAAACAACAAATAAATCTAAAGAAGGCGGGAGAAAGAGTTTAATAAAGACACAGGTGTGTATATTAATGAACTAGAAAAATAGAGTTAACAAATAAATTTAAAGTCTCAGCAACAAGGATAATAAAATTAAAACCTTTGCAAGGAAAGACAGATAATTTAAAACAGAAAATCAGTACCTAAGAAAGGGAAAACACAGATGGAGAAAATCAGAAAACTTCTAAGGAAATGTTCAGTCTATATAATAAATTGGAAGATGTAAATAAATGATCTTGGACATTATAAATCACCGGGATTGACTCAAGAAGAGATAAACAAACAAAATAAAACAATGATAATATAAAAATCCACCAGGGTTAAAAGGGAGTTATCTATTGTGAAATGTACTTCAAGTGCCTGATTGGCAAACCCAAACACATAAATTAAAAATTTAAAAACAGGAAGAATTAAGGATAGTAGTGGCTTATAAAACAAATATAGAAATGGTAATAGCTTTCTTATATACTAATAATGTCCAGTTTTTTAAAAATAGAAAAATACCATATTTTTATTACAAACGACAAAATGTAGTACTCAGAAATAAACAGGAAATGTACAAGACAAATATAAAGAAATGTATATAATGCTGTCAGAAAAATTTGAAGGACAAAAATTGGAGTGATGCACTCTTTTCTTGAATAAGAAGACAAAAATATCATAAAATATTAATTCTTCCTAAATTAATATTTTCAATGTAATTCCCGTAAAAACCTCAATGAGTCTTCTCTGGAACTTGATAAAATGAATAATGAATTAACCTTTTTTTATTCAGATGCAATTGACATGTAATGAATTAATCTTGGAGAATAAATGCAAAAGATATTTAGGAACACTTTAAAAATATGAAGTGATGGGGGTGGTCTTGTTCTACCAGGTCTCAAAGTGGATATGAGAGCAGTAAGATATAAAGTCACGTGTCGCTGGCATAAAACCAGACAGACAAAACAAGAGAACAAGAGAAACTGTCCCAAGTATAGTTAAGAATTTGGTGCACGATGAAGATGCTACTCACATCAGTGGTAGAATTTGGATTATTCAAACCAGTGGTTTTGGGACAACTTAGGAAATTAGGAAAAATTAATAATGAACCAGATCCCAGCCTCACTCTCAAAAACAAACTCCAAATTAAAATTATGCATGGAAAATGAAATATAAAAACAGAGAGGAAAGTATGGGCAAGTATGTCTCAATCTTGAAGGAGCTGGGACACAGATGGGGGGAGGTGGGGGAAGTCCAAAGTCAGAAACCATAAGGAAAAAGATTTGTCTACAGTTCAAATTGTAAACGTCCTTACAACCCCTATAAAGACATGCATGGTATTTAGGCATAGTAGATACATGCAGGATTAAAGACAAGCAACAGACCGTGGAAATTATTCGCAAGGTGCATGATGGCCGATGGCGAATATCCCTCATATATGAAACACGGTGACAAATCTACAAGAAAAATATTAACACATCTGAAAAAAGGTGTTAATAGGAAACTCACAAAAGAAGGAATGCAAAAGATCATAAGCATTTAAAAATGTCTAATCTCTCAAGCAATAAAAGAAGTGCAAATTAATACAAGAAGGGGATATCATTTTGCCCTTCCCAAACAGGCAATGCTCAAGAGGTGGAGACTCTCGATATCCAGGCATGACTGGTGGGTGAAGTGGGCAGCGTGTCCCCCCGTAACAGCCACACACAGAGTAGAAGACCTCTCTGGAAATCTAGCGTAATATGTACCCACGTTTCATACGCACACTGCTTAACCTAGAAAGGCCACTTTCAGGAATTCAGCTCAAGGGAGGGAAGTGTGTACACAAAGATATTTAGTGCAGTGTTATTCCCCAAAACTATGAATCGGAAAACAACCTAGATGCCCAACCATGAAAAATCTAGTCATCAAATTTGCGGTAATATGAGGACATGGTCCCATACACCGCTAAGTGAAGCGAGCCGGAGTGAGATTTCAGATAGCCCGCGTTGCATGAAGCCCATTTTGGTAAACAGATTAGCATTGAATAAAAGTCAAGAAGATTAGATACCAAATATATATATATGTATGTATGTATATGTACATACATACAGAAGGAGTTATGCTTTTATTTTCTATATTATGCTAATTTTTATGAAGAGCGTTATTACACTTACCATCAGAATAATATGGTTATTTTCACTGGCTGGGAAGTTGCGGTGCAAACCCCTGGTGTCTGCACGCAGAGGGCGGGGTGGGGGGTGGCTGACGGAGCTGACCCTCTGAGCCCAGGCTGGAGCAGCAAACCCTCCTGGGCAAACCTCCATTTCCAAAAACACTTCTGACTCCACATACTTAATTCTTCATTTTTTTAGGTGATGTGAAAGTTACATGTTTTTTTAACATACTGTCAAAAGAGCCAAGTTTCTCTGAATGTGACACCTGTCCTCCCACAGCACACAGAGGTCTCCCGTGTACACACTGCCCTGCTCAGCAGGTGACACACACACACACACCCAAGTGTCCTCCCAGACCCAGGCCTAAAGGCCAGTCAGACCCCCAGACCACCACCCAAGCTGAGTTTGTGCAAAGCCTGGTGGGAATGCCCCCTGTGAGGACTTAGCAAGATTGGCTGGCCACTTTTAAGTGCGGCGATCAACTCCCCAAAATACTCCTTAATTCTCCTTCCTGTTTCCTTATCTACAGACACCTGTTCCCCAAACTCAGGGGAAGATGGTTTTCCTCCTGTGGGAAAGGCCTACACTCCACAAAGCAGAGACTGTGTTTTGTTTATTGCTATGTCCCCAGTGGCCCAGCCCAAGGCCTGGCACAGACTAAGGGCCCAATGAACACTGGGTGGGCAGGAATGTGTGAATGAATGAATGAATGAACGAATGAATGAATGAATGAATGAACACATCCCATCTCCTCCCACCTCCCGAGTGCTCTAAATTCTCCAGAGCTGGAGAGCGCAGTGGAGCAAGGCCCATCAGCAGGGAGCTTGTGCAGAGGCACCTCAGACCCTGCCAGCAAGGGGAATCTGCAGCCTAACGAGACCCCCAGTGATCCACGAGCATATGACAGGGTCACAGGTTCTGCAGAATACTCATGGTTCCCCAACTTTGCTGCACATGAAAATATACAGCCCGCTCATGACCTGTTGTGACACGGGCTTGCCAAATATTCCCAGGTGATTCCGAGGGGCAGTCCAGGTTCAAATTCAGGTACCATGGGTCTCTCTGTCACAGCAGCGGCCATGCAGGCCCAGCCTAGGCTCTGAGGCACCGAAAAGATCCCGCCCCCTTTTAGGATAAGAGCCCCCCCTCCAACCCAGGGACCACCCACTCAGCTGTACACAGACCCTGGGAACACACTACCCAGCTCAAACACCACCTCTGCCACTTCTTCTGGGCAAGTGCCTCAGACCCTCCGTGCCTCATTTTCCCCCACCTGCACAATGGAGCTGGTGGGTTGGGGCTAGCCTCCTGCACTGGGTTGTGCAGGGGTGGAATGACTTCACTGACCTAGAGCACTCACAAGAGAGCCCCTGCCCCGAAGCGTTAGCAGCCTCTGTATCCCGCCTAATACCAGAGTTTCGGTGAAGAACCTCACTCCTGGAAACTCTGCTTCCATAAAGAGGGCAGACAGGAAGTAAAGGTGGTCACAGTGTAGGGTCCCTCTGGGGACAACGCAGGCTGAATGTAGAGGCTTAGCCATCTTCCCACTTTGTTTTCGTTATTCTAGAAGGAAAATCAGTCTCACTGGTTCCTCACGTTGAGTCCCCGCACCCAGAGCCTGGGCACTGAGAGGGCAAGTTAAGGTGAACACAGTCCCTCCCCAGCGCGCTCCCCACCAGAGGAACGCAGGCCTGCGCCACTGTGCCCAGGGCTGGGGCCGCTCCAACTCCTCCACGGCGGGTGTCTTCTCTTCGTGGATTCCGCGGGCCTACCCAGGACTACGTGATTCCCTTTCCTTGCGCCAGACCAGGGTGTATATGTGTGCGTGCGTGTGTGTGTGTGTGTGTGTGTGTGCGCGCGCGCGCGCGCGTGTGTGTGTGCGCGCGCGCGCGCCGGGAGAGAGGTGCCCGCAGGTTCGCTGCTGAAAGATGGTGTCCGTCCGTCCTTCCTTCCTTCCTTCCTTCCTTCCTTCCTTCCTTCCTTCCTTCCTCTCTCTCCAGGGCTGCGCGGCCGCCCTTCGCCGCTGCACGCGGGCTGAGCCAGGCCGGGCGCCACGCGGGGTGGTGCTCTCTGCGGCAGACGACTGTGCGCGCTCCCCCTCCCGCGCCCCGGCTCGCCCGGAGGCCCGCGCGCCCTCCCGGTGCAGCATGCGGGCGCTGTGACGTTCTCGGATAAATGCCGTGTAACTGTGTAGGCGAACGGGAGCTAAAAATAAGAACGGAAAATCTATCATTAAGGTATCATTGCGCCAGAGCAGCTATTTGAAGGCTCCCATGGTCCCTGGCGCCTGCGTTTGAAGCCCGCCTTTAGGCTTTGGGGGGTATTTGCAGAAAACTCCTGGCAGCGGCTCGCCAGCCAGACCTCGGGGCGCAGGGGGTGCCCCAGTAATTATGGCAACCCTCAAAATAAAATAAAATGAAATAAAATAAGAGCTCACCTAACCCTCCCCCATCTCAACCCCTGTGCTACCCCTCAGGTCGCTGGGGAAGCCACCGGGAGTGCGGCTGGACGCTGAAATGAATGTGGTCCGGCCAATTACGCAAAGAATAGGACCGAAAGCTCTTTCGGATCTATTTCGCCAACCCCCCTCTTCCATCCACCTCGGATTAGAAAAATAAAGTACCGGGAGGGGACCTTTGGAAGAGAAAATGACAACTGGGACTTCACCCCAGGTCTACAATGCGCCGCGGTGGGGCGCAAAGACGCAAACTCCCAGGATGGCGAGCCTCCGCGGTGCCATGGGCTCAAACGAACATTGATCTGATTTGGTTTTTACCACCCGAAGGGAAGCAGGGGAGACCGGGGTAGAGGGGCAGGATTTGTGTCCGTGCGTGTACGTGTGTGTGCGTCCGGGGAGGGGGAGGTGGCGCCAAGGTGCAGCCTGCGCGCCGCTCTGCGCCGCGGCGGGCTGCGTGCGTGTCTCTGTCCGCGCTGCTGAAACCGGCTCTTCGAGGGATCGGCGTCACCTGACTCCGCCTGCCCCTCGCCCGCGCGCAGCTCGCCAGTCCCTCAGTTTGCCCGGCGCCGGGGGAGGGTCGGGCGGCATCTCCTGGGCTCCGGGGTGCTGAGGAGCGGAGAAGGGGTTCCGGCGGGGAATGGTACATCTCGCTTCCAGAAGCCGCGGCTCGGCGCCAGGTTCCGGAGTGTAGATATTTGGGGGGAGGGGAGAGCGACCAGAAGCGAGCGAGCGAGCAAGAGCCAGAGAGAGGCAGCGCGCCGCGCGCACGGACAGGGGCTTGCCGGGTGCCGCGTGGAGAAGATGTAAGCGCGTGGGGTCTAGCTGGCCTCCGAGCACCATGCAGAAGGGGATCCGGCTGAACGATGGCCACGTCGCGTCTCTGGGACTGCTGGCGCGCAAGGACGGCACGCGCAAAGGCTACCTGAGCAAGCGGAGTTCGGACAACACAAAATGGCAAACCAAGTGGTTCGCGCTGCTGCAGAACCTTCTCTTCTACTTCGAGAGCGACTCGAGCTCGCGGCCCTCGGGGCTCTACCTGCTGGAGGGCTGCGTCTGCGACCGCGCGCCCTCCCCCAAGCCTGCGCTCTCGGCCAAGGAGCCGCTGGAGAAACAGGTGAGGCCAGCGCCGCGTCTGACCTCCCAGCGCCCCGGCCGCGGCCCTCGGCACCCCGGGCCTTCGGCCGGCCGATGGTGCCCGAACTTTGGTCCCCCCACTGTGGGCTCCTTCGGCGCGAGAGGAGGCTTGGCGCAGGTGGGCGGGTGACCCCGCGGTGGGCAGAGGGGGCAGGGACTGCGGGCTGCGGCTGCCCTTCACCCGGCGAGCTCCGTGGGAGGCGGGGACGCAGGCACGGAGGTGCCGAGAGCAACGGGGTGCGGGACGAGATGGGGGTCCAGAGGACCAGACAGAGACTAGGAGTGCGGACCCACATCCAGCCAAAAATGGTGCTCCCCCCCCACTCCCACCCCGCGACCCCCTCGGCCGCAGACAGCCCCCCGCCCGGGCAGGGCGCAACAGAGGCATCCGAGCGCCGGCCCCCTGCCACGCCGCCGCCGCCGCCGCCGCCGCCGGGAGTGGAGGAGAGGTTGCTCGCTCTGCCAGGTTGGGGGATGCGAGGCCGCAGGGGTCGGCTGGGTGCCATGGAGCGGCGGTGGTCTCCCAGCGGGCCCGAGGCCCGAGCACCAGACCTAGACGTTCCAGGGACCCCTCTGGCGGGCGGAGGCCAGGGCCCGGGCTGCTGCGGAGGCCGCGGGACAGGCGGGCGCTGCTCTCCTCCCCCGCCCCCTGCACCGCCGCCGCCGCCGCAGTCGCGGCCAACTGCGCTGCCCTCGCGTCTCTGGAGCTGCGGGGCTCAGGGCCAGGGGCCAGGGCGGGGTGGGGGTGCGCCTCTGGCGTGGAGGGAGGGAGGAGGGACTGAGAGGGAGAGCAATGTTTAAGATTGGTGCGCTCTCCAAAGGCATCTGGTCAGTCTCCATGCCTCCGGGAAAGGAAAGTCAAAGATAGTGGACCCTAAAATGTCAGGGCTGGAAGGGACCTGAGATCCGTGGCGGGGGGAGGGGACAACCAGCCGGTTATTGCCTGGGAGGAGGACGCTGAGGCCCACAGAGAGATTTCACTTGCCCGGTGTCATACCCGGCGGCCGAGGCTTAGGGTTTCCGAAAAGACAACTGAGATCTCAGACGCTGCTGCGTGCAGACTGGCGGTGTTGGAATTGGCTGGACGGGAAGCCGTGCTTGAAGTTGGCCACCTCCTTGTCAAGACGGGTCTGAGCCCAGCTCTGCCTTCCCTACCCTTGTCTGGTGAAGGTTGGGGGATGAGTTCTGGGGACTGGAACATTTGGCGGTGGATCTCTGGGGATGGCAGGACACAGGGCAGGGAGAGGCTCCCAGCCAGCAAAGCAGAGCAAAGAGCAGGCAGCTCCTTTGGCTCAGTGGGGCCTAGAGGACTGACCAGAGAGAGCCAGACCCTGGCTGGGCCAGAAACGCTGCTCTCAGCCCTTGATAACCTGCCCTCACCAGCCTTCCAGAACCTTGCCAACCCTTGCCAGCCCAAGTCCACCTGTACCTCGCAGTGGCCCCCAGCCCCAGCCCCCGCTGGAGCCCACCTCCATCCCTCAGTCCCCAACTCCAGAGCCCAGAGCTGAGCGCCCAGGGAAGGCAGGGAGACAGGGATGGAGGAAGCTGAGTTGCCATGGGGCTCACAGCACCTGTCCTCAGCCCCTCGGAAGCCAGAGCCAGGGCTGAGACTGAATCTCGGTAATGTAACCTCCTGGCTCTCTCTGTGAGCTCAGTGAACACCCTCAACTTCTCTGAGCCTCTGTGTTGTAATCTGCAGAATGGGGATGCTAACGCCTACCCTCCTGAGATTTCCAGAGCACAGTTAGATAATGTATATGGAAGTGTGCTCACAACACGTTTGAGCTGGATCTAGAGAAGCTGTAGCTGATCTGAAGTGCCCACCTGGGCATGGGAGAGAGGCCCAACAGAAAATGTTACAGCTGAAAGGAACCTCAGGGAGACCCTACAGCCCATCCTTCCCATTTCACAGACAGACAGACAGACGGAAGACCAGAGAGGGGAAAGATGTTGCCCATTAGCAGAGTAAGTCAGTGGCAGAGCCAGACCGAGAGTTCATCCAGTGTCTAAGAATTCCTGAAAAGGAGATCTTGCATTAATTTCAGATCAGTCTTGGCTCAGGGATCGAACTGCGCTAGATTTTGGAAGGGCCAGGAGTGCAGACCCAGTCGATGCCATGCACACGTGCTCACAGCTGTCTCCCCAGAGCACCGCCGGTCCGGGATGCCCAGATGAGTTCACGAGAGCAGGAGAACAGGATAGGGGTGAGAGGAGCGGGTGATGGTCAGATGCTGCCCAGCTCAGGAGCCGATTTCATTAAAGGCATCCGCTTTGCCTCATGCACTGACATAGACGTTCCTTCCATTCAACTCCAGAGCAAGAGTTTGGCTAACGTGGAAAGGTACATCCGCTTCCTCGGCCTGTGCGTGCTTATGAGAATTTGCAAGGTTTCCGTTCTACATCTTAGAGTAGAACTGATCGTCCCAGCAGCTGCCCCATATCTCTGGTGGGGTTGGGTGTCCCCAGCAGCCACACGGCCCCAGCATGAGAGCCATCCTGTCGCTGGGTCTGCGCTGCATCTGGGCCCACAGGGAAGCCTCCACTCCAGACCTGCTGCGCGTGTGGGGGAGTGCCCTCGTTAGGAGGCCTTGGAGGCTGGCAGGTTGACTGGACTGGCCCGGATCTGAAGGCCTGCTTTGCGCAGGACGTCACGTTGTCCAGGTCCGAGCGGGCACCTTCCCCCCGGAAAGGCCAGGCCCGGGGAAATCCCTCCAACTGCAGGAACGGGGCAGGGACCGAGCACATAGTAGGTGTGCAGAGAGTGCTTGTGGAGCTGAACTGGGGCATCGTATGTTCATTGCACACTTGACGTGCTGAGGGCTGACAGGGCACCAGCCCCAGACCCTGAGCCCCAGGCACGTCCTCACGTGTGCCCTGACGCCCTCCCATCTGCAGGCTTCTGTATGGGTCTGACGACGCCTGGTGCAGCCCCCCTCCCGGAGCCCCGAGCTGGGATCCAAAACCTCGCGAAGGCAGACTGGCCCAGCCCCACTCCCGTGCGCTGTGGCCGCTGCAGGGCACCCGGGGACTGCTCACTCCGAGCTGCCTTCCTCCCCTCCCAGCCCTGCAGCCCACACGCGGAAGGCCCAGGTGCCTCGGACTTAGGATTTGGGCTCAGCTTCCCTCCAGGGGGACCCTGGGTGTGCCTGGCCCTGCTTTGGCATGGAGTGCCCTAGACAGACTTCTCTCACCCTTGTTCTGAGCCCCCTAAACGAAGGCCTCCAGTCTCAGCCTCTCAGTGGAGAACCTGAGCAGAGCAGCCCCGGCACCCTCCTCACCCTACACCCCCAGGTCAAGTTGTGGACCCCAGGCTCTCCCTGGTTCACTGGGAACAGAATCCCTTCCACCGAAACCTCAGCACTGACGGGGGCAGAGGCTCCAGAGGCTGGGGGCCCGTGGTGCCGATTGTGCCCCCAGTGGGTGCCAGTCCCTGGAGATCGGAGGAAACCCACTCCTGGTCCTCATTCACAGGACATCTTCGTGGTTGGCCTGGTGCGTTCAGGTCAGCAGCGGCCCAAAGGCTCTGCCTGTGCCCCGCTTACAGAGCAGGAAACCGTCTCCGGTGCCGCCCCGCCAGGCAGTGGCTAAAATGAGACTCCTTCTCGGGCTCTCTCCCTCTGCAGCTACCCTGTCTTCATCACAAAGCACGCCCTCCTGTCGCTCTAGCACATTCCACCCCTCAGCCAATCAGAAAAACGCAAACCTGAACGGAGGGGGATAAGGTTGTGCTGAAGCAACACCCCTGAGATTGGGAGCTCAGGGACCTGGACTGCGGATGCTTGTGCTTCCAGAGAGGTCCCGCCTTCCAGACGCAGCCCCTGCAGCCCTGAGGCCCTGGGATTAACCGTTCCATCCCCCAAACGTCTCTAGAGCTGAAATGAGGTTGAAGAGGCTCAGTAATTATACCTTAATTGGGATGAGGAAATACCAGGTCACCACCCATCTGCTTGGTGACGGTGCCATGAGGGTGGCTCCAGACTGGCAGAGGCAAGGCCACGCTGAGCTCTCACTGCCTTTATTTGTGCAGTAAATGTCGGGCTCTAGGGCCAGACCCCTGCTAGGTCCTGTGGCTACGGAGAAAAAGAAATCGGGTGTCTTCGGAGAGCTCCCAGGGGATGGGTGTAGAGCCCTCTGCAGGTGCGCCCCAGGAACTGTGGCCAGGCGCTGGGAATTCTCCCTCCCCGCCCCTGCCTGGGCTCCCCAGCTCAAGGTGCCCCGCATGGCTTGCGGAACACCCTCACGGTGTCCCACCTCCCGCACCCCAGTGCCCCACCGCACAGCCCCCGCCAGAGGGGCCTTCCCCGGGCGGGCGCGCATCCGATCACCACACCAGGCCTCTGAAAACACCTGTGGCTCCCACTGCCTTCAGGGAGAAATGCGACCTGTCCCGGAGGGCCCATGGGACCCAGCGTCTCCCCTTCCGCGAGCCCTGCCCCACCTTCCCCATCCTGCTGCTTCTTTCCTACCTCGGAGCCTTAGCCCCGCTCCCTCCTCCGGGAAGGACCTCCCACCCTATGCATGTCAGCGACCGTGTCCTCCCCGAGCTCCCAGCCTCCCTCCCTCGGAGCCCGGGCGTTTCCTTCATCCCCAGCGGGGCCAGTGTGTGATGACCACGAATCTCCAGGTGCAGGAGAGAGGGGGCCAGCTGAGGTGGAGACTGATGGGGTGGCTGCAGCGCGTAGTCAGTGAGAGTTGTAGAGCCCTGACTGGGTGAAGGAATGGGGTCTTTGCAATAGAGACACTCAGGTATCACCGGCAGGACCCGCCATCCGGGCTGGACGGGATGGAACCTGACATCACTAGACCAATAAACACTGAAGAACAAAAAAATGCAGTGTGCTGAGCACCTACTATGTGCTGAGCACCTACTATGTGCCGGGCACCTACTATGTGAGCACTTCCCTTAGTCCTCCCAGCAGCCCTGGGAGCTTGTCACTGCTCACCCATTGTCGAGACAACAACAGTGAGGCTCAGAGCCGTCAGGTAACTTGCTCAAGGTCACAGAGCGTGTGAGCAGCAAAGCAGGCAGGTGACTCCAGAGCCTGAGCCCCTCCTCCACCAACCGCGTGGGGCAGTTTGCGTTTACCGTCCCCTGCCAAGAAAAAGAGAGAAGTAACAGCAACTGAAAATCTGTCACTGTCGCTTCGGTGACTTGTGTGAAGGAGCTTTTGTTTCTCCTTGGGTGGGAGCCCTGCAACTCCGATCCCATGAGTGTCGAGGGAAGACCTACCAAGACAGGCATCCACACCCCACGGTCCGGGTTCCCCAGAATCCGTGGGAACCTGGAGCCGGCGCCCATGTGCACGCAGCCAAGAACAGGACTCAGCCCCCTGATATATATGCAGGAGCGTTGGTGATGCGTGGACCTGAGCAGTCCCGGAGCGCTGCCAATGCCCAGACGCCTCCCTGAGGGCACCTGTCGTGCCCTTGGGCCACCCCCACTGCCCACCACCTCCCAGAGAGGAGCTCGCATCCCTTCAGATGTGAAGCCCACTCACTGCGGAGTGGGTTACCCACCTCTAGCAGCGAGGGTTTCAGGCCATGCAGACGGGCTTTGGACCCTGGCCCCCTCTTAGCTTGGGAAGGTCATCAAGCTCCCTTAGTTGGCCCATCTGTGAGGTGGACAGCATAACAGAGCCTCCCCTGCATCCCTGCTCTGAGTGTTGCGAAGCCCTAGCCCCACACAGCAGGTGTCGTCGATGAACAGAGGCTGTCATGGCTCCAGCTTTCACCTTTGTGACCAGACTCCTGCTCAGCGGAGCAGTGGCCCGGGTCACGGGGGTCTCTGGCAGGTTTGAAGATAGTCAACACCAGGCTGTGATCCTGGACGTTAGGACGGGGTGGTGACTCTTCCGTCAAAGCAAGCATGCCCCTGGAGGGGCCTTGCTCGACCCCGGTGGCCACACCAGCAGCCAGGCCTGTCTGTTCCGCCTCCTAAATGTCTCCGGCCCACCCACTTGCGTCCCTCTCCCCCTGCAGCTGCAGTCCAGGCAGCGGCACCTCTCACCTGGACTTGGGAGTGTGGCCTCCTCAAGGTGCACTCGTCAGGACTGGCTGCGTTGAGCTGCAGTAACAGCCGGGATCTGCGTTAACACAGCGAGCATGTGACGTCCTGTGCTGGTGGGCATGGTGACCCCTGGGGAGGCCGGCTGATGGAGATTCGTCCTGACACCTGCCTCCACAGTCACCCCAGCCAAGGGGAGGGAGTGTAGCGGAGCTCCCCGCGGGCTCTGAAGCTCCTCCCAGAAGGGACCCACTCTGGCCACAGTTCAGTGGACAGGGCAAGTCGCATGGCTTCCGTCCAGAGGCAGCGGGCGAGTGCCGGCCCTCCCGTGCCCCCACTGCAGCGTCCCGGGGGCCCCCACTGTCTCCCTGCATCCGCTGTGTCTGCAGCGAGATCTGGGTCTCCAGAAGGCAGCCCTGTCCGCGACGCCCAGCTGACCACACACACAGAGCAGCGGGGGATGGAGGCCGGGCTCCGGCGCAGTGGCCGTAATGGCAGAGGCAGAACGTGCGTGGAGCTGTGTGTGCTCGCTCCGGGAGGGGTCTGGTCCGAGCCAGGCCTCCCCGCTTCCTTGTGCTCCGTGACTCTGTCATCCCTGGCCAGGCGTCAGCGCGAGCACCTGGGCCACCGGGTTTCCCCCAAAGTGACGAGGAGGAGAATCCCAGCGAGGAGACAGCCCGGCAGGGAAACAGACCGTGAGAGCACAGGGCAGTCAGCGCGGCTGCTGCGGAAAGCCCAGGGTCCGAGGTCCACCCAGAAGGACAGGGCTCGGGGGCTGCAGGGGCCCCGAAGCCAAGCTGCTCCCCGGGTTCGTGACAGAAGCTGAAGGGCACCCCTGGGCAGACTGGCACTCGTTCCCGCATTCAGCCAACATCCCGAGCGGTGGCGCCAGATTGAAAGATGTTCATGCGGGAACAGCCACGCGTGACCTCTGTGGCCGTGGCTCCGCGGGCTGGAGCAGCTAACTTGAGACAGAGACCCTTCAGCGGCAGAGGCGTGGAGGCTGCCCTGACATGGGCCACGGGCCACGGGCTGAGCACTGCCGACTTCATGGCTGAGTCCCAGAGGAGGGCCTGGCCCTGCAGCCACTCATCCCCGTTCCGGGGGGTGGCAGGCAGCGAGTATAAGTGAGCGAGTGGTAAGGTGTCCCCGGCAGCAGGCCTCGGTCCCGGCAGGGTGGCGGGCCACAGTGACCCCGTGGCTCAGGCCCCCCAGGGGGCGACAGCTGGCCAGGGGCCTGCGACAGGCACTCGGCTTGGGAATAAAGCAGAGCCCAGTGCAGGAACCAGGCTCTGGGAAGATTCCAGCTTGAGAACCCAGAGGCAGAGCCTGGGTGGAATGAGGCCCCTCAGAGCAGGGGAGGACTGTGAGGTGGGGTCCAGACCCTGTGTGGAGCCGCATCCGACGAGGTGGGGCCTTAGGCGTGCCCAGCTGGGCCAGGCCTAGGATTGCTGTGGGAGCAGCCCGGGGGCCGGTGGACGCCGGTACTTCCGCGGAGCTGGCCCTCCTCGTGAAGCGCCATTCTGCACCAGACACCAGGGCTGGAGGAGAGTCAGTGTGTGAGGAGCATGCCCCGTGCTGCTGGGGCATTGAGAGAGGTCAGAGGACGAGACACAGGTGGGCTGGGACCTCTCCCTGCAGGGACCGAGGGTGGCTCCCCCGGGGAGCCTGACTGTGGGAGGTGTAAAGGGGACCTGCAGGGGAGCTTGGACGACGGCCCTTCGTGAGGTGGTGAGAGGTGGAATGCAGGCCAGGCTGTGTCCACGCACACAGGAGCACACATGTACAGGCACACGCACATGCACACACAGACACGCACACACACTCAGCTGAAGCCCCAGCAGGTTCTCCAGCACAGACCCCCCTGGACTGGGACACCAGGCAGCCTCAGGCAGAGAGGGCTGGCCGAGGCCCAGGGTCCCGAAGGAGGACCAGAAGGGAGGACCCAGTGGGGGCCGAGGGCTCCAGAAGACCAAGGATGGTACCTCTGCCGCTCAGCTAGAGGAGGCAGGGAGCAGAGGCCCAGACGGTGGGTCTGGTTCCGGCGGAGCAGGATGAATCGGAGCAGGGGAGAGCAGCGGCTGGAGGGGGCAGCTTAGTGGTCCAGGCGGGAGGACACGAAGCCTTGAAGCAGGGCATGGCATGGGGCTGGGGGCGGCACGGATTCCGACGTCCAGAGCAGGACACTGGCGGCCAGTCGAATATTGGGAATGAGAGGGGGATGGGAGCTGGAGCCGTCCCTGGATGCCGGCCATTGCACAGTAACCCCCGACCTTAGCGCAGCCACGACCCCTCGGGTCACGAGCCCCCAGGCCTCTCAAGTGCGCTCATGCACCTGGGTTTTGGGGGCAGGGGTGTGCATTTTTTACTTTGAAACAGCAGTGGTGGACTCTCTCCCAGTTGTGGGCTAGGAGTCTGAAGTCCTGGGAAGGACTTCTCCTGGCCTCTTCCAGCGTCTGACGGTTTCCGGCGGTCCCTGGGGGCCCGTGACCTCTGCCCACCTCTTCTCTTGGCTTTGTCCCTGTGTGTCTGTGCCCCAATGTCCCTCATTTCATCAGGGTCTCTCTTTCCTAACCCAGCACAGCTCATCTTAACTCGAGTACATCTGCCAAACCCCTATTTTCAAATAAGGTCATAGTCACAGCTTCTGGTGGATTTGGGGGCCGCCCTTTGTACATGTGTGTGAACGCACATGCGTGTGTGTTTCCCGGTAATTTGCCCCCAGTGGGTTGATTAGTCCCATCACTCAGACTTGCAGAGGATTCAATTTGTTCAAAATCCATTATTGAGCACTTTTATGAGCCATGAGCTCTCACATTATCTGTTTTAAAAAACCCTGTGAGGCGGGCGATACCCTTCCCACCTTGTGAAGAGAGAACAGATCCACAGGAAAGATGTCTTGAAGACCCCAAAGCCAAGTAATAAGTAATACATTTGAACCGAGGTCAGGTGACTCCAAACCAAGGGTCCCGAGGTGGACTCCCCAGAACACTGGTTTTATGGAAGGCAGATCGATCTTCCAGAAACTGAAAACAAAAGGATTCCGTCGCAGAAAAAGTCCCAGGAAAATTCCTTCATTGCAGGAATGCGCAGACCCTTGACAATGAGAGCAAGTGGCCTCTGGGTCTCCCTGAAGAGTCCTAGACGTCGATCATGAGAAGCCAGGGCCCCCCACCTCCAGCCGGCCCCACTGCCCAAGCCTGAGAAGCAAAGTCAGTGTCACCTGCTTTGTGGCTTTGCTGTTATCACTTAATAAGCCAGGCTCCTGTACCGTGGTGACGAATGTGTCCGGTCGCCCATCCAGCAGATGAAGGCTGCTCCGTGCCCAGGCCAGGGCACAGTGCCAAGCTCCAGGGGTATTTCTTGGTCAGAAATCATTCAGTGGAAAGGAGGGAGCTCATTCAGAGCAGCTTAAGCCAAAGGGAGGACTCCCTTGGAATAGTGGCAGTGGTAATTAAGGAATGATGCAGAGAACGTGGGCCCGGCCTCCACAGCTTGGACCAGGAACCTGCTCTCTGCCGGCGCCCCAGGTTAGACGGTACCCCGTCCCCGCCTCTCTCTAGGACTCTGCTGCTTCCCTCTCTTTTTTCTTGCTCTTAGCCTTCACCACACACAGCTCATCAGTCCTTCCTGTCCATGTCACTGCTCCAAACACCTGGGGACCCGGGGAGTGACCCCAAGGGCACATGCCCCCGCTGCTCCGGGGCTGGTCTCCGGGAGCAGTGGCTTCTGCTGCACACACCGCTCCCCTCGGGGGCCCCCAGCACTGGGTGAGCATCAGAACCCGCTGGGGGGGCTCTTAAAAATTCCGGTGTCCAAAACCCATGCCCCTGCCCCATCCCTCCGCCCCCGCGTTCTGCTCTCACGGGTCCGAGGAGGGGCCCGAGCTCCTGCGGCCCACCCTCTGCGCTCCTGGGAAAGACCGTTAAAAAGTCATCACAGTGCGGGCTGATCGTGGCTTTGCTGGGGGAGGAAAGGGGCCGTGAGAACGCGTGGCCGCGTGCCTGGCAGAGCAGAGGGCGGGGGAAAGCGGTAAGCTAAGCTCTGGCTAGAGGGGCGCCCGGCCTTCCTGGAGGCCCTCCGTGTTCGTCGCTGAGCCATGAGGGGGGCCAGTGTCCGGTTACGTGGGGGCCGAAGACACACGGGTTGGAGTCATGAATGAGAAATCATTCAGACAGAGAGTGGAAGTGGGAGGAATGTTATTTTCCATGATGGGTACACTTGTGTGTGTCTTGCTCAAGGTGGGCGTTACGGTCACTGCCACGTCCCAGTGAGAGACAGGCTGCCCGGTGTCCCTGAGCTCTGAGAGCATCCCCAGCCTCAACCCCTTCGTCTGTGGGGTGACCCGCCTTCCCGGCTTGCTCGGGACTCTCTTGGTCTTAGCACAGGAAGTCTGTGCCTGCAGAAGCCCCTGGGTCGTGGGCAGAGTGGGACGGCCGGTCCCCCAGTGTGGGTGTCTGCGGGGGCGCCGCGCCCCTGCCAGTCAGGTGAGAAAGGCACGAGGCAAGGGGGCAGGCTAAGCAGGCAGGGGGCTTCAAGCCACCTCCTGAACCTCCAGAGGCTCGAGTCTGTCGAGCCACCCTCGATGTTGGAAGGTTGTGATCCAGGCGCTGAGGACTTTGGAAACTGAGGTGCGTGGGCAGGAGGGGAAATCGATCCAGCCCCCGATGGCCTTCAGGCGGCTGGAGCTGGTTAGCGGCCAGGTCAGCCAGGAGGAGAGGAGGGCATCTTGGGGGCAGGCATGAGCTGGAACCCAGGCTCTCAGCCCCAGTGAGACCACAGATGTGTCTCTAGAATATTCCTCCAGCCAAGGTAAGGAAGGACCCCCGTGTGCTTCTGGTCCTGGCACAAACCCAGGTGTGGTGTGCGGTCCTGCCTGTGGACTTGGCACTCACAGGTCTCGTTTCTGGATCCATCCCCCACAACCTGCTAAGGTTCAGGTGAAGGTCTAGACCCAGGAGCGGTTATCGGCTTCGACTGCCCCTCAGAGTCCCCGGGAGACGCGCGGGCCGTACCCAGACTAATCACATAAGAATGCAGGGTACGGCCGTGGGGGAGACCCCTGGGGCGAGGGATGCAGCAACCAGCTGGACCTGCCAAGGCCCTGGGAGAAAGCCGGATCTGTGGGAGCGGCCTGGCCCGGACGCTGAGCGTGCTCCCGGATCCGTCGTGGGACTCCTGAGGGAGCCCTGACTTCAGATAGAGGGACGCACTGGTCTGTGCTGGATATCCGCGGAGGCCCCAGGCGAGTTCCGGGCCCTTCGCTCGGCTCCGGCGAGGCTCCAGGGGTCGTTCAGTGAGCCTTGCCCCTGCAGCAAAGTCGGGTGTGGTCCACCGGTGCGCCCTGCGGGTGCTGCACTCCTGGGTCATTCCGGCAGCTCTCAGGAGGCCTGTCAGGACTCTGGACGGAAACGGACTTCCGGAGGAGGCCCCAGATTTGTTTCTGAGTTTATCCTGCCTCGTTGATGTATCCTATATTATGAGTCCCTGTCCCACCCAGGACCCCGGGGGTTGGCGGCAGGGGTGGCTCTGTGTCACCCCGGAGAGTTCTGGGGGGTCCCCACGGTGGGTTCCGGAACAGAGTTGCTGTTCTGCCGAGGGAGTCGTCCCGCGTGACCACGTGGTCTTGTCCTCGTGGCAGGTGCGACTCAGGCCGCGTCCTGTGGCCATGCTGAGGCCCACGCGTTGTTCCGATCCTGCGGACCCCAAGAAGCTTCGAGCGAGTCCTGCTTGGTCGGGCATCGTTCCGGGCGCGCCCGAGATGTGGTCCTGCTGTTGTCACATGACCCCAGGTCGTCCGCTGTCCAGTCTGCCGCTCTGCCTGGGCCCATCGCTTGCCTCTGCCCAGCCTGGTCACTCTGGGGAGGCCCTGGGGTGGCTCAGCTTCCAGGGGGACCTGGGGTCTGTCCGAGCTCTGATCCAGCACCATCTGAGGCTGTGGGACCATCCCAAGAACTCTGGTGGTACCCAGAGTCACTGTTCCTCCCTAGAAAAGACTGATACTGAGAGTTTATCCAGAACCCCAGAAATACTCCAACTCCCCTCTAGACCACCAGCCACAGGCAGTTCCCAGGCAGGTGCTGGGGATGGGACATTCTGGTGGTCGGTGGCTGTCAGAGGGCTCCAGTGAGCTGGGCTGGGCCCACCGACGCCCGGGAGCCTGGGACCCGGAACCAAAGCAAGCCAGCGGCCCCTCCTCCCTCCCTCAGTCTGTGCCCTAATCGCAGACCATCATCCTGCTCCAAGATCCAGAAAACCTGTCCCGCACATGCCCAAACCAGCCAGAAGGGAACTGAGGGAGGGGAGAGCACATGTCAGGTGCAGAGCACATGTGTCCAGGCTTCTGGGGCAGGAGGAGAGAGACGGGGAGCTCCTGACCTGGATGTCACCAGCCCGACCGGAGGAGCAGACCGAGAAGGGGAGACCTGTGGGGCTGCCCCTGGAGCCTGTGCTGCGACCCCAGCCAGTGGACTCAGCTACCCTGCAGAAGGAGCTGAGCGGCGTGGGAGAGGGGCCTGGGGAGGGGTGGAGACCAGAGAGGCAGGGCCAGACCCAGGGAGAAAGGGGCAGACAGGTGCACAGATGGGCCGGCAAGTACAGGCCGAGAGATGGGGAGGTGATGTCTTCCCGGCCCCAAGGACGAGGAGGTGATTCCTGCTAGAACACGCCGGCCGGAGACAGCCCTGCTCCCTGCCTCAGAGGAGCCAGGCGGGCATGGGGCCCTGGGGCCGGCACCGAGCAGAGCCCCAGCCTCAAGCATCTGTGGACCAGCGCCCCTCTGCCTGCATCTCTCCCGTGTGCACACAGTGCGTGTGTGTGCGTGTGTCTGTGTCCACAACCCGGCCTGGGGAGCAACCAGCAGAGGGTGGGAGGAGAGTCCTGAGCATCCCTTGGGGAGGGTCCACCCTGATCCTTGATGTGCTCCACCAGTCACCCACCACATGGGCAGTTCTGACCCTCAGTAACTCTGACGTTGCCCCGAACTTCTGAAATGGATCAGAGCCTGGACAGTAATCCCATTTTCACTGCAAGCCCACAGAGCACCCACCAGCCAGGAAGGCACCTCTGTTTTGAGTTAGGCTCAGTTTTATGCTGATATCATACTGTTTTGATTCCTATAGCTTTCTTTGTAATATAGTTTGAAACCAGGGAGCTGGATGCCTCCAGCTTTGTTCTTCTTTCTCAAGATTGCTCTGGCTATTTGTGATTTTTTTGTGGTTCCATGCAAATTTTAGGATTGTTTCCTTTCTGTGAAAAATGCCATTGAGATTTTGAGAGGAATTGCATTGAATCTATAGATTGCTTTGGGTAGTACGGTCATTTTAACCATATTAAATCTTCCTATCCGTGACCATGGAATTTTTCCATTTCTTTGTTTCCTCTTCAATTCCTTTCATCAGTGTTTTATAGTCTTTCACCTCTTGAGTTGTTTATTCCTAGGTATTTTAATCTTTTTGATGCCGTTGTAAATGGGATTGAGTCCTTGATTTCTCGTTCTGCTTCTTCATTATTGGGGATGGCATTGTTTCCATTCTACATCTTAGAGTAGAACTGATCGCCCCATATCTCTGGTGGGGTTGGGTGTCCCCAGCAGCCACGCGGCCCCAGCATGAGAGCCATCCTGTCGCTGGGTCTGCGCTGCATCTGGGCCCACAGGGAAGCCTCCACTCCAGACCTGCTGCGCGTGTGGGGGAGTGCCCTCGTTAGGAGGCCTTGGAGGCTGGCAGGTTGACTGGACTGGCCCGGATCTGAAGGCCTGCTTTGCGCAGGACGTCACGTTGTCCAGGTCCGAGCGGGCACCTTCCCCCCGGAAAGGCCAGGCCCGGGGAAACCCCTCCAACTGCAGGAACGGGGCAGGGACCGAGCACATAGTAGGTGTGCAGAGAGTGCTTGTGGAGCTGAACTGGGGGCATCGTATGTTCAAAATCATTGATTTTGTATCCTGCAACTTTACTGAATTCCTGTATCCATTCTAGCAGTTTCTGGGCGGAGTCCTTTGGGCTTTCCATGTATAGTAGCAGGTCATTTGCAGCTAGTGAAGGTTTTACCTCTTTCTTACTGATTTGGATGCCTTTTATTCCTTTTTCTTGTCAGGTTGCTGTGGCGAGGACTTTTAGCACTGTGTTGAATAAAGGTGGTGGCAGTGGACATCCTTGCCTTGTCCCTGATCTCAGGGGAAGGCTCTGTTTTTCACCGTTATGTGTGATGTTGGCTGTGGGTCTTTCGTATATGGCCTTCATTATGTGGAGGTATGTTCCCTCTAACCCTCCTTTGTTAAGAGTTTTATCATAAATGGATGTTGAATTTTGTCAGGTGCTTTTCTGCAGCTATTGAGATGATCATATGGTTTTTATCCTTCATTTTGTTAATGTGGTGTGTCCCGTTGATTGATTTGTGGGTTTGAACCATCCTTGCAGCCCTGGCATAAATCCCGCCCGATCATGGTATGATCCTTTTAATGTGTTGATTCAGTTCGCTAATATTTTTTGAGGATTTTTGTATGTATGTTCATCGGGGATATTGGCCTATAATTTTCTCTTTTTGTGTGTGGTGTCCTTGCTTGTTTTTGGCATCAGGGTAATGCTGGCCTGGGAAAATGAGGTTGGAAGCATTCATACCTCTTCAGTTTTTTGGTAAGAGTTTGAGGATAGGTATTAAATCTTTTTTGACTGTTTGGTAGCATTCACCAGTGAAGCTGTCTGGTCCTGGACATTTGTGTGTTGGGAGATTTTCGATTACTGATTCAATCTTCTTCCTATAACTGGCCCATTCAGATTTTCTACTTCTTCGTGATTCAGTCTTGGAAGACTATATGTTTCTAGGAATTTATCCAGTTTTTCTAAGTTTTTTAGTGTATAATTGCTCATAGTAGTCTCTTATGATCCCTTTTATTTCTTTGGTATCGGTGGTAACTTCTCCTCTTTCATTCCTGATTTTATTTATTTGAGCCTCTCTTTTCTTACTGAGTCTAGTTAATGGTTTATCAATTTTATTTATCTTTTCAAAAAACCATTTTCATTGATTTTTTTCTGTTGTCTTTTTCGACTCAATTTCATTTATTTCTGCATAATCTTATCTTTATTATTTCCTCCCTTCTACTGATGTCAGGCTTTGTTTGTTCCTTTTTCTAGTTCCTTTAGGTGTAAAGTTTCAGTGTTTCCTTGAGTTTTGTCTTGTTTCTTGTCTCACTATGAACTTGCCTCCTGGAACTGCTTTTGCTGCATCCTGTAGATTTTGATATGTTGTATTTTCGTTTTCATTCGTTTCAAGGGTTTTTTTTCTTCTTCTTCTTTGATTTCCTCATTGATCCATTTGTTGTTCAGTAGTGTTTAATCTCTACATATTTGTGATCTTTTTCCAGTTTTCTTTTGCGGTTGATTCCCAGTTGCATACCGTCATGGTCTGGAAAGATGCTCAGTATGATTTCAGTCTTCTTAAATTCACTGAGACTTGTTTCGTGGCCTAACGTATGTTCTCTCCTGGAGAACGTTCCATGTGCACTTGACAAGAACGTGTTTTCTGCTGGTTTGTGGTGGAATGTTCTGTGTAGAGCTGTCAAGTCTAATGTGCCATTCAAAGCCGCTGTTTCCTTTTTGATTTTCTGTCTGGATGATTTGTCCACTGATGTGGCTGAGGTGTTAGTGTCCCCTGAGTCATTCCGTTGCTGTAGATTTCTCTTTTTAGGTCTTTAGTATTTGTTTTATATGTTTAGGTGCACTTATGTTGGGTACATAAATATTTACAAATGTCGTATCTTCTTGCTGGATTAACCCCTTTATCATTGGTAATGCCCATCTGCGTCTGTTATTGCAGACTTTATTTTGAAGACTCTGTTGTCTGATGTAAGTGCAGCTGTCCCAGCTTTATTTGGGTTTCCATTTGCATGAAACGTCTCTTTCCATCCCTTCACTTTCAGTCTGTGTGTCCTGACATCTTGTAGGCAGCATATAGGTGGGTCTTGTTTTTTTGTTTGAATCCATCCAGCAACTCTGTGTCTTCTGATCGGGGGATTTATTCCATTTATGCTTAAAGTACTTATAGATAGATAGGTGTGTACTTATTGCCATTTTGTTCATTATTTTCCAGATGTTTCATATTTCCTCTGTGTTTCTTCTTGCTCTCTTCCCTTGTGGTTTGATGCCTTCCTTTAGTGTTATGTTCAGATTTCTATCTCACTAACTTTTGTGTATCTACTATAGGTTTTTGCCTTGTGGTTACCATGTGGCTTACATATATCAGCCCACAGACACACCTCAGAGATGTTGGGGGTTTGGTCCCAGATCCCTGTAATAAAGTGAATATCACAATAAAGCAAGTCAAATAAATTTTTTGGTTTCCCAATGCATATTAAACTTATTTATTAAATAAGTTTAAATAAATATTAAATATTAAATTTTTTGGTTTCCCAATGCATATTAAACTTATGTTTGAACTATAGTGTAGTCTATTAAATGTGCAATAGCATGATGTATAAAAAAGCAATGTACATACCTGAAACTAAAAATACTTTATTGCTAAAAAATGCTAACCGTCATCTGAACTTTCAGCAAGTCGTAATTGCTGATCACAGATCACCATACCGAGTATAACGATAGTGAAAAAGTTTGAAATATTGCAAGCATTACCAAAACGTGACACAGAGACACAGGATGAGCAAATGCTGTTGGAAAAAATGGTTGATGTGGGGTTGTCACAAACCTTTGCTTTGAAAAAATGGAATAGCTGTGAAGTAAAGTAAGGCAGAGCACAGTAAAATGAGGTGCGCCTGTGTGTGTGTGAGTGTGTGTGCCGATCTATGTGAAGTTGATAGCAAGTTAAGTTTGAACACATTCTGAAACTTTACGCTTTTACTCCCTCCCCCCACATTTTATGCTTTTGATGTCACATTTTAGACCTTTTTTTGTGTGTGTATCCCTTAACTAACTGTTGTAGCCATAGTTATTTTTACTGCTTTTACCTTTAACGTTCCTGCTAGCTTTATAGGTGATTAATCCCCTGCGTTTACTGTATGTTTACCTTCACCAGCGAGATGTATGCTGTCGTATGTGTTCTTGTTCCCAATTAATGCCCTTTCTTTTCAGCTTAAACAAATCCCTTTAGTGTCCCTCGTAAGGCCCGCTCGGTGGTGAACTCCTTTCGTTCCTGCTTATCTGAAAAACTTTCTCTCCCCCTCAATTCTGACAATGACCTTCCCAGGTAGAGTATTCTTGGTTGGAACTTTTTCCCTCGAGCACTTTGGAAAATATCCTGCCACTCTGTGGCCTGCCTAGTTTCTGCCGAAAACTCTCTGATAGTCTTACAGGGATCCCTTGTACACAAGGAGTTATTTTCTCTTGATGCTTTGAAGCTCCTCCTTATCTTTCAATTTTGACGTTTCACTTATAATGTGTCACAGTGTGGGTCTCCTTGGGTTCATGTTATTTGGGGCTCTCTAGGCTTCCCGGGCCTGGGTGTGTGTTTCCTTCCCCAGGTCGGGCACATTCTCGACCATTATTTTTTTTATAAGTTTTCCATCCCTTTCTGGGGGACAGAAGTTTTCTTCTCCTTCTGGGACCCTTATTATGCAAACGTTGTTCCCCTTGATGTTGTTGCATAGGCCCCTTGAGCTGTCTTTACTTTTTCAAATTCTTTTTTCTTTTTGCTGCTCCATTTAAGAGTGGGCTCCCCTACCTTGTCTTCCAGTTGGCCAATGCTTTCTTCTGCTTCGTCCGCTCGCTCTGCTGTTGAAGTCCTTTGTGTATTTTTCAGTTCAGTTTTGTATTCGTCACTCTGTGACTTCTGTTTGGTACTTTCTCGTGTTTTCTCTCTGTTGAAGTTCTCTCTGTGTCCCTCTGTTCTTCTTCTGAGATCAGTGGCCTGCTCTGTGACCGTGACTTTGAACTCTTTATCAGGTAAATTCCCTGTCTCAGTTTCATGAAGGTTTTCTCCTGGAGTTTTATCTTGTTCTTGCATTGGGAGCATAATCCTCTGTTTCCTTATTTTGCTTGGCTGTGTTGGTTTCCACGTATCAGGGAAAGCAGCTCTCTCCCCCTCCTAAAGGAGTAGCTGCAGGACACCTGGGGGTGGCTTCCAGTCTGCTGTGTGGGCGGCGCCCTGGAGAGGTAGCCTGCCAGGGACTGTGTCTGATTGTTTCAGTCCTGTGGGGCCCAGAACCGCAAGCCCCCTGGCCCACCAGAGCCAGGTGTCCGAGGGACGTCCCTCGTGTGGACCGTGCACAGCCACCGTCTCTGGTGGGGCCGTGGGGGGAGCGCCAAGGCAGAACAAGCCAAGCCTACCCGCCGGGTGTGGTGCGGCAGGGGCCACGGCCTCCCCTCACTTTTAACCCCCGGATGTCCGTAACCTGGGCCGTCCTCACACGATCACAAAAGCCTCCTTCTCTCCCAATCCTGCAACTTCCCCGGAGAAGTTCGCCCCACCCCCCATGTGGCCGGGGAAGTGGGACAAATGTGGGAAATAGGTTGGCATGGAGACCATTGTGTCACCCACAGGGTCCGGCCCAAGGCTCTGCTGATTTGGGGTGAGCTTACCTGGATGCTGAAGAATACAGCAGTCGCAGACCAGCCCCGCAAAGGCCATCACCTCGGGGTCTTGCCCTCCCCACTTGGGCCTGCGGCCCTGAGAGGCCGTGTGGCCGGCAAGCAGCCAGTGTTCAGGTGGTTATTGGCGGGTTTATGTTAGTTTCCAAAGGACCAGGGCGCCTGGTGCAGACATCATCAGAGGCCCGGAGCAGACGGAGCGGTCATGTATCTGTCCTTTTTCAGCCACTTGGCACTGACTCAGTACCAGATTCTGTGTGGGGCTCTGGGACCCCCCCCCCCGAGGAAGCAAGCTAACCCTGGCCTGGCCTTGAGTGGTCGGAGGCCCGTGGGTCCGTCAGACCTGTGAGGCTCCGTGGGAGGACGGGCCTCGGGGGAAGGCAATCCTCCAGCGACAGGAGGATTGGGGCCCACTGGACACCCCTAGCCCCCACCAGGCTGGGGTCCAAACAAGCACCTTCCCCCAGCCTGAAGCTCTGGGTCTCCCCTGGCTGACCCCGGGACACGGTGCCACACCTGCGCCCTCAGGCCACACCACAGCTGCACAGCTGAGCCTGACAGAGACGGGGCCAGGCCAGAGCCACACCCAGAGCCTCCTGAAGGATGTAGGGAAAGACGGGGAACCGTCCCAGGCCTAACCAGAGCCCTGGGGAAAGATGCAGAGCACACTCTCATCCAGGCTGTGTCTCTCCCTCCCAGTGGACAGGTGGATAGGTGCATAGGTGGATGGAGACGTGTCTAGACGGGCAGGTGGAGGGAGACGTGATATACACGTAGATGGTGTAGGTATAGAGAGAGAGCGTGGAGCTCAGGAAGACCGCGAGCCCAGTGTGTCCGCACGGCGTCTTGCCTCCAGGTCCCCGTAAAATGGGGGTAATGGGCGTGACTCCTAGGGTGGGAGTGCTCCCGGCGAGGCCAAGTGCGCGAGGAGCCCAGGCCCGGGCCTGGGACCTCCAGCGTCCCCTCCAGCTGAGGCTCCTGAGGGGCCCGCATAGCACCGCCTTGTCCTCTGCCCTGAGGACGCCCTGGCATTCCACAGAGCTCACTCCAGCATGATCAGCCTGCTCCTCAGGAGGTGCAGTGAGGTTTCTGGGTCGTGTGGGCCCCCCAGGCCCCCACACACCCCCCACCAGCAGCCTCTACTCTTGGACTTCTAGCCCGTCCATCACAGGGGTCTAGGTGCTGTCACCAAGGACAAGAGATGCAGGACACTTGTGAGGAGCCTGGCCACAGCCATGGCTTAGCCTGGAGCAGGGGTGACAAGGACGGAGGCTGGGGAGAGGGATGGGTGGGCTAGCCTCGCCCTGCGGAGGCCACCGGGAGGGTGTGGGGAGGGAGCCTCTGGGAGCTTATCCCACCCTGAGGGGCAGAGAGCTGAGTGTCCTCATGGCTTGAAAGCCAGAGGTCTCTGCTGGTGGGGTTCAGACCTGGAGGCTTCTAAGCCAGCTCCCCGTGGTTACATTTCCTGCTGAGGCAGGATTGCAGTGGGTTACGGTGCACATGGGGGTAAACGGAATAGCCGCATGCTTCTCCACTAAGCTGGGCCCACTGCAAAGAAGCCTCTGTTCGGGATAGGGGCCTTAGCCAAGCCCCTCACTCCCCACAGCTCTGAAGGGCCAGACTTGGGGACCTCCACCCACCCGGCCCCTCCCTGGACCAGCAACTCTGGGGCATCTCCCCACCCCCGGCAGCTTGGCAGGGAAGAAGGCCACTCAGTGAGCCCACCCAGCTCCAGGACATCCCCCCTGGGGACCAAAGGGGACCCACTGTGCCTGTCTGTGCACAGCTGAGAGTCCCCTTTTTCCGAGTTAGGACCCAGAGTCTCACCTGTCTGTAGGCTCGGCGTTCTCATCTTCCCCTCCCAGTGCCAAGCCCTGGCGGGAGTGGACA